>NW_015373973.1:297398-826598 GCF_001272555.1 Dufourea novaeangliae
ACAATGAAGAAGCAGACTCTATGGAATCTGATATCGAAGGATTACGAGAAAATTTTGACTTACCAAATGAGAAAGCTTGGGGTAAAAAGAAAAGAGCTTATTATTCTACAGATTATGTAGATCCTGATTATGCGACTAGCAGCCACAAGGATTTAGCTGATGCTGAAATGGAAGAAGAAGAGGCTAGAAACATTCAAAGAAGATTAGCAGAACAATTAGACGATGCTGATTTTGGGTTAGATTTTATAGAGTCGACAAAAGATGATGACAAAGGAATTCAGGAAGCCACAGACCAGTTTGTAAAGACTGATCTCAGTAAACTTAGTAAAAGACAAAAACAAGCAATAATGCAGAAAGAAAGTCCTGAATTTATGGCATTGGTAAATGACTTTAAAGGTATTTAATACATACAGTATTATTATTCTTAAATTATTTACTTTTTACTTAATCAAAAAGGACACTGTTGTAAATATTTTAAAATGAAATACAATGTCTAGTATACACACTAATATATATTTATCTACGATTTAGGTCGAATGACAGAAGCAAGAGATGTATTGTCACCATTCTTAAAATTAGCTAACACTGAAGTATTCTTTGGTTGTCCTGCTGTATTTTTTGTGAAAACAAAGTACTACATTTTATTGAATTATTGCATTAATATTTCTTTTTATTTGATGCTGAAAGCTAAGAGATTACCTGTAAATACTCATCCAGTCATAAAACGTTTGGCACAGTACCGTCAGTTATTAAATCAATTGGAGTCAGGACAAGGAAATTTAATACAAGAAATCAAGGAAATATTGAATGCTGAAAAACAAGGGAAACCACTGTATAATGTGTCCAATGGTACTGAAGTGAGAACCAACAGAAAGAAAATTACTAGTCATTTTAAAGAAAAACTAAAACACTTAAAGAAATCTATAAAAGAAAAAGTTATAATTCATCATCTATCAGAATCCGAATATGACACGAGAAACAAAGACTTTGTAGATGAAATGGAAGATTCAGAAGGTCATGCATCCATAGAAAAAGCAGAAGACGTTGAAAATGGTATAGGCATAGATGAAGAAGAGGAAGTAGACGATACTACCATGGCAGATCGGATGACTGAATGTGAAGGAAAGAGAGCAATTACATATCAGATAGCGAAAAACAAAGGTTTGACACCGCATCGTAAAAAAGAACAACGCAATCCCAGAGTAAAACATAGGAATAAATATCGTAAAGCCAAAATTCGCAGGAAGGGCGCGGTATGTATCATAATATTTTAGGCACTTAAAATATCCTTGTAGAGATATTTCAAAATATTCAAAAATTCCCATTTTACAGGTAAGAGAAGTGAGAAAAGAAATTACTCGTTATGCTGGAGAAATATCAGGTATCAAAGCTAGTGTAATGAAAAGTACTAAGTTAAAATAAGCGTAGTAAGAAAAGAATTGTATGGACATTTAAAATTAAAATTGTAAAACTAGTTTATTTTCTATTAAGATACAAAAGCTTGTTTTACATGTAAACTATAAATGTAAATGCAATAAAGAAACTTATCCTTCATGTGGACAATATTAACAGGTTTTATTTTATCTCTTAATGGTACAAATTATCACGGTCAAACGAAAATGTAAATTTGTGAAGCGATAATTACATAAACATAATGAATAAATGTTTCATTTCCGTTAATATGTAGGAAAGCATAATAACATTTATATTATATCAGACTCTTAAAGAAATAAGTATGATTTAACAGTGAACACTAAACTATGTATGACCTTCATATGTATATCACTGTTGCTTTACTCCTGAATTTTGCAGGGAACCGTTTGTAATATTTAAAGAATTATAAGCACATAAGTAAAACATCCTTAAACTTCTAACTTTGCTAATATATCTGACTCACGGAATAAGTGAAATTCTTTATTATCTTCAAGTTCTACTTTAGTTCCTCCATATTCGGGTAACAAAACAACATCACCGACTTTAATACTCAAAGGAATGTGACCTCCTTTCTGAAATGCAAATGTAAATTGTTACTCCCGCTGTTCTATTGATATAATATTTCTTATAACTGATTTTCATGTACCTCATTTCGTTGTCCAGGTCCGATTGCCACTACTGTAGCTTGTAAAACTTTCGCTTGAGCTTTCTCTGGTAAAACAATACCACCTTTTGTTTTAGTTACAGCTTCGGCTCTTTGTACAAGAACTCTGTCAAAGAGAGGCACAAGTCGCTTTATAGCATTAGCTGCAGCCTAAAAAAATTAGAATTTGTATAATGTAATATCAATAGATCTGCCAACCATATACAATAGAAATAATTACTTTAAGGTCGTGCATGATGTAATTTTAAAAAAGTTTAGATAATGTTCAAGTACAATTTTTGAATACACAAATGGTAAGTCAATGTTTGGAATATGAACTTATAGATTTGCAAATCCAAATGATCTTTTCAGGAGTTGTAACTGAAATTACAATGTTGAATTCTATAAATAAATGACAGAATTGACTTTTACGTACAATCTTTTGTTTCACTGGTAGTTTTACAATCATTTGTTTCTCCCTAATCTCAACAAAAAAAAACTTGATACCGGCCACACCACAGAATTCGGAAAGTTCAACATCATTGAATGTAGACAATTAAACAAAACATTAACGTAGGAAACTTTTAAAATCGGAAGTTTATTTGAATATTTAAATACGTTCGTCCTACTACAGAATTATCTTTCTGTACGAAGTATCTGTTCAATTACGGAAGATTTGAAGGTTATATTCAAAAGTGTGCACAAAAATATCAATTATTAGCATATTATTCAATACGTGAAATTGTACATACTAATTGGCTGTTTTTACGGGGTTTCAGTTCTTACCATTCTTAAAAACAGATGCTTCAAAAATTACAAGTTCAGACAATGTAACCGGCAAGCACCCTCGTGTACGTTGTGTAACCTGTACCTATAGTGGCGTCTAACAAACCTCCGTCCTCCGTTCCGTTCTCAGTTTTCTCGAAAGTTCCAGTCTCCTCTCTATCTTTCTACGCCCCACCTGGCCCCACCAAACTTAATGATTTCGCGATTGCATGAGAACCTATGCCTACACACACGTGTTACGTAACTGCGTATTTAGATGCAACAGACAGCCGCTAGATGGTACTTTTGTGCATTTTACCACGTGAACAATGTTACAAATGCATATATTTGGTGGACTCAACTCTTAAATAACAGCTATGCAATGTTTAATATTCAATAAATTAGACGGGTGTCATTAAAAAAAAGAAAGATACTCATTCCGAATACAACTAAATGCATTTTTATATTTCATTTAAAATTACGTTATATAATTATATTTTAATTTACAAGAGTATTTAAAAGGAATGATTTGTATAAAACTGTTACACTCTTGTTGCGGAATACTAAATAGCTGGTATCTCATCCGCAAGTAAAATAAAATAACTAACTGATAATAAACAAATATTCAATAAATGATTCATTATATTGGGTTATTACACAGTACATCGGTTCTTTAAAGCTGGTAAAGACGTATCAATTGAAATGTACATATACATATGTACCGAAAATTACTATTATTTAACAGAATAAACATTCTGAAAATGTTGTAAACATTAAGTATTTAACAAATTGCCAGTACTTGATAATTCTTGCCGAAAGTTACTTTAAGAAATTTGTCGAACCTTTGAATACGTGCTGATGCAATATGTAAAGGATTAAAGAATAATTAAACTGCCAACTTCTTCGCATACGATTATGTATGGGTACAGAGGCATTGCGAATTTGTTGACATATAAATAGAAAAAAATCACTAAAAAACCACAAATGTAAAAAGGAACGCAGAAAACGCATATATGTATAAATTTGGTTTTCTTTGAATATATAAATAATAAAGGACGAGATATTTCTGGACACTACATTAAAAGCGTAACATTTTGATATAAAATTGGCGTATGAACGTGAATAAATTATAAGCTATCTTGCACTTATATTTAAAACTGGCGAAATCTTTATGGATTAGAGACGATCAAAACATTGAGAAACACTGCGCGAATAACAAATTCGTCTCTTTGTATCGACGAATCTGATTGGTGTAGGGTAGATGATTGCATCACAGGCGTTCCCGTACATTCTAGAAGCTCGTAACCCCATAAAAAGAAAACAGTCCATTTCTAATATTAACGCACAAAATGCTATCAAATAAAGAAAAAGTAATTAAATATAAAATTTCGATTTTATTCACGTTTCGTTTCATTTAAATATAATTAGAATTTTTCCACGTTTCTTAATCAAGTATAGAAGGGTTAGGTTAGTATAAGTCATGAGGGGTGGGGAGTTATTCCATGTGATAGCGCAAACTCCTTCACACATCTCATTGTACTGGCGAGACAACGTGCGGTCACGCTGCGACGATTTTCAATTACTTTTGCAACTGCGATTTCTAAACGAACGGCTTTTGCTTTTTCATTAAATAAAGGTAAAAGTTATTTTTTTTAGTTAAAGTATCACAATTTCCATTTTACACGAAACACACACTGTTCTTGTTGACGCTATTAGCCGGCTAAATTGTATTCTGAGTAATTTATTTCTGCGACCACCTTTATTTCATGGTATATTTTTCTTATCGCTTTATGTTAATTTAATTCAAGTGTCATAACATATTTTGTTCAATGTATACTTTTGACAAATATAATTTTTGTACACGTTGAAGGATAGTGTGTATCTAAATAGGTATGAAAGGGTAACTAGTATATGACAAAGAAAATTGTAAATTTGAATGTTCGGTTATCTAATTTATTAGTGTCTTAAATTACTTTCATTTTCTCAAATTCTTATTTTTATACGTAATAATATTTGCTTTTCTATTACTTCTATCGTTCTTTGTCCGGTTAGCCGGTCTTTGGTTACTGGCTGCTGTATATTATACTTACATATAAGACAAAAGGAATTTTAAAGGAAATATATCGTAATAAGCTATTGATTTCTTTCTAATTCGGTGCAAACGATTTTTATATATATTTTTTAAAATAATTTTCATTATTAGGATCGTTGGTCGTTATTCACGCGGCAGTTTACATAACCATATCTACCTTCAAAACTCAATCGTATATCTATTTTGCATGAATTATTCTCATTATGAAAATGAAATAATTAATGTATAAAATATTTTATTAAATATTAGTTTCATTTATTTTATTGATTAAGAATGAAATTTTCGTAAAATATTATTATGAATTTCATGCGTGTATAAAAAATGTTAAATTATACACATTTGCAGTTATAAGGGTAACAATTTGTTTATTGTTTTTTCAGATGCATAGATTACCAACTGTATTGCGGGGTGCTGCTTTGCGCCAGTTGCAAACTCGTTCCTATGCTAAAGATGTACGTTTTGGGTCTGAAGTTAGAGCGCTCATGTTACAAGGTGTAGACATTTTAGCAGATGCTGTTGCTGTGACAATGGGTCCTAAGGGTCGTAATGTTATCTTGGAACAAAGTTGGGGTAGCCCAAAGATTACCAAAGATGGTGTTACAGTAGCTAAAGGAGTAGAGTTGAAGGATAAATTTCAGAATATTGGAGCAAAGTTGGTACAGGATGTAGCAAATAATACAAATGAAGAAGCTGGTGATGGTACAACCACAGCTACAGTGTTAGCAAGAGCCATTGCTAAGGAAGGTTTTGAAAAAATCAGTAAAGGTGCCAATCCTGTAGAAGTTAGACGTGGTAAGTTAAAATGTATACAACAATATTATTGTGATCTCATAATCAAATTTGTTATGTAATGTTATTAACTAATCATTCGTGTTTTTTGTTTATTATATCATGGATGTTAAGTTGTTTGTCACATAACAATTTACTACTCTGTTAATATATCGGTATTCATATTACAGGTGTTATGTTAGCTGTTGATAAAGTAAAAGATGAATTGAAAGCTTTAAGTAAACCAGTAACCACTCCAGAAGAAATTGCTCAAGTTGCAACCATCTCGGCTAATGGAGATCAAGCCATTGGTACTCTTATTTCTGATGCCATGAAAAAGGTTGGAAAGGAAGGTGTTATTACAGTAAAGGATGGTAAAACACTGCACGATGAACTTGAGGTTATAGAAGGAATGAAGTTCGATAGAGGCTACATATCTCCATACTTCATAAATTCTAGTAAAGGAGCAAAAGTTGAATTTCAAGATGCACTTTTACTCTTCAGCGAGAAAAAGATATCGTCTGTACAATCTATAATTCCAGCATTGGAATTGGCAAATTCACAACGAAAACCACTTGTGATTATTGCTGAAGATGTTGATGGCGAAGCTCTGTCAACTCTTGTAGTCAATAGGTTGAAAATTGGTTTGCAGGTGGCCGCGGTTAAGGCCCCTGGTTTTGGAGACAATAGAAAAGCGACGCTCCAGGATATGGCAATTTTGACTGGAGGAATTGTTTTTGGAGATGATGCAAATCTTGTTAAGTTGGAGAATGTACAATCATGCGATCTGGGTGAAGTAGGAGAAGTAGTAATCACAAAGGACAAATACAACTTCTGATTATGAGAAGGAAAAATTGCAAGAACGTTTGGCAAGGTTAGCATCTGGGGTTGCAGTTTTAAGAGTTGGTGGTAGCAGCGAAGTAGAAGTCAATGAAAAGAAGGATAGAGTCCATGATGCTCTTAATGCTACCCGTGCCGCTGTTGAAGAAGGCATTGTTCCAGGAGGTAAATATAATTTTCTTCCTTACACAGTTGTTCATACAGGAGTACATAGATATAATATTCACCAATGAAAATTCCTTTTGTATCCATGTTATGTATATATTCCATTTCATTCGTTGTATCTATTTCACAGGTGGGACTGCCCTTCTAAGGTGTATACCGATATTGAAAAATTTAAAAGCATTGAACAATGATCAAGAAACAGGAATCAAAATCGTGGCGAACGCTTTACGTATGCCGTGCTTACAGATTGCTCAAAACGCAGGCGTTGATGCTAGTGTGGTAGTGGCCAAAGTTAGTGAAAGTAATCTCGGTTATGATGCTTTAAATGATGAATACGTCGATATGATCGAGAAAGGAATTATTGATCCAACGAAAGTAGTACGTACAGCCCTTACCGATGCCGCGGGTGTTGCATCGTTGCTTACCACTGCAGAAGCGGTGGTAACAGAATTGCCTAAGGAGGAACCTCAGATGCCGATGGGTGGTGGTATGGGTGGAATGGGTGGAATGGGCGGTATGGGTGGTATGGGAGGCATGGGCATGTAATGAAGTGAAATCCCACATAAAGACTGAATTTCGTATTACAATTAATATTCGGTTAGAATTGCAGTTTAATCGCAATATTAACTTTCATGTTGTGAATTGCGGTTAAAGTTGCAAATACGCGACCATAATTTCCAACTGCGTAATCAGAATGCTGGACGTGTTTAGGACAGTTGTACTTTGAACAGAAGGATAAAAGCACACAGAAAATGCAAGTTTTTTTTGCTTATATGTTGTAACATTTGTTCTGTAATCATTTACCTTTGTGTTGCATTTATAAATATTATTGTTTTAATAGAAACGTATATAGATTTAATTAAACAAACAAATTTATATTGAGTTATGCGGAATTCAATGTGTGAACATACCACATACTATTACTTTAGACGAATAATATTAAAACTTGTTAAGTTCGGAATAATTGGACCAACAAAATTTAATACATCTAAGACTTAATTTCTTTTCAATAGACATCCACTTAATTGTGTTATGGCACGCATTTACAAAATCGACCGAAGACTCACTTACGCTGTTAAAAAAGTGTAGCCATGAAATAAAAACTACGTTCTCAAATTTAAAAAAAAATTCGAAACTAATAATTTTTCAGCCGTGTGGATGAAAGAGAATGCAAATGTACAAACATGTATTACATTAGGGTAGAAATACTAGTTGTCTTATACTTTCTTTTTTAAATGTTACAATTTATTTTTCATTTTTTCGTCTCAATAAATATGTTTAAATTACTTTACTGTTGTTTCTTCGCAATGAAATTCCCCTTCTTATGAGAAAACATACCACTACACCTACAAAATGGAACGAGCTAAAAGGTTTTCTACAAAAAGGAATCTTCAGCAACATAATAAACCGTAATATTAATTTCGATTGCTGTAGTATATTTGATATATCATCATGTATAGAAATGAATTTAGAAGTAAATTTACTTCAATATTGGTACAAAGTTTGTACATTTAAATAGCTCATCTCTGGTGTCAACTGGATTTCGTAGGCAGCGTTTGAATACTTTGTTATGAAATGTCTATAAACTAAATAAGTATACAAATGTATATGCGACACTTACGAGTTATTGACACCAATATAAATTACATATTGTAAGAGATAACCTACAATTAATGTGATAGTAGGTAATAATTTTTATTATACATTATGTGTTTCCATATAAACCGTGATTTTGTGATCATTATTGTTTTGCTATAGATCGTACAATTAGTGAAATCAAAGAATTTTAGAAGGTATGATGATCTTATTCACAGCGTGTTGTCTTTAATATAAAACTTGATAAACAACGTTATAATTGAATCTAGACAAGAGCCATACAATATTTCCTTGCGCAAAAATCACTTTGTTATGCAATATACAAAAATATTTCTTTATTTGTTGTATCCCTTAAATTCTATAATATTCCTGATCCAATTGCCATATTTCAATAAGTTATCAAATAATTGATGGCATAAAATTATTGTAAATAAAAATAATGGTTATTATAATTGAAGAAGAAGGTGTGAAATTTGTCAGTAATATGTGCCATTGGAAAAGAAATACAAAGATCCGGTATATTAAGAATACAAAGATGTATTATTTTCGAAAGTATTACAATATATCTACGTATATTTAATAAAAAGCATAATTATATTTCTTACACGCTAATTTAGGCTCCAATCTTTTCTATTTCATCCGCATCTTCTGCGTCAAGATAATGTATTTTTTTTCCAAAATGTTTCTCTATATCTCTACATATTTCCATTGCATGCGGGGAGTCTACTAAATTAATGGCGATTCCAGATTTACCGAACCGTCCTGTTCGGCCGATTCTGTGTAAGTATGTTTCACAGTCCGCTTGTCGATTTTGATCCATTGGTAGGTCAAAATTTACTACTATTGTTACTTGTTCAACGTCGATACCTATGAACATATTTTCAAATAATTTTAAGAGTCTAATCTTCCGATAACAGTGTCTGGCTTTATTTTGACTCAAGTTTTAAAAGAACTCTGTTTAACTTCTTAACACTGATTTACTTAAGTCAACAGGTTTATAAACATATTAGATTCAGTAAGAAGATTGAAGAGTTTCAAAGAATTGTTTTAACGTTGTATCCGGATCCAAATGGTTTCATGATTGTTATTCGAACAGTTGTTAAAATCGTCTACGTTTCGAGAAAATATGAAAATTTCATTAACATTAATAATTACCTCTAGCTAAGACATTCGTCGTGATGAGAACTTTTTCGAGACCAGCTCTAAATCGATCCAACACTGATATTCTTTGTTCTACCGTTAATTCACCAGATAAAACAGCTACTGCATGACCATCCTTTGTCATATTTTCAGCTAACCAGTTTGCTGTTTTTCGAGTCTGTACGTAAATATAACGTACTATTTACAATTTGTAAACCAAAAAAATTTCATACCAATGAGAAAATTTGAGATGTCTTACGTGACAAAAAATGATTGCTTGCCCTATTGTTATCACACCGTAGATATTAGTGATAGCTGTGTATTTTTCATCCAAGCCTTTACACTTGACATAATATTGCTTAATGTTATCTAAGCTCTCCTCTTCTTTCAACAACCGTATTATCAAAGGGTTATTAACTATAATTTCTGCAAATTTCATCACCTCTGATTCATAAGTTGCAGAAAAGAACATCATTTGACATGTGCGTTCAAGTTGTCTGGTCAAATGAAGTATGTAATTGTAATATTATATGTATAATATCTTATAAAGTTTGAAATCTTTTTTGTGGATAAAAATAATTACTTATGAATACGAATACACTGATCCTGATGGCCTTGCGTTGCAATCATCACATCTGCTTCGTCTAAAACAAAAACTGATATTTTGCTCAGGTCAAAGAATTTAAATTTTATGGCCCAGTCTAGTACTTTTCCTGGTGTTCCTATAATTATGTGCTCTGTAATTTTCGATCCCCGACTTACTAAAACAATTCAATAATTTAAGATAAGTGACTAGTTAGTTTGATTATATTATATTCTTGGAAATGTAAGAGTTATCCGCAATATGTATTACTTTCTTCTCCCCTGACTGCATATTTGATTTTTATTTCATTACAGAATGCAGACATTTTTGCTGCCACTTCCCCTGTCTGTATAGCTAACTCGTATGTCGGTGATAAACAAAGCACCTGAGGATAATTTTTAGTGGTGTCTACTCTGCTCAGCATTGCTAACACAAATGCTGCTGTCTTGCCAGTTCCAGATTGTGACTGAGCAATCATATTCTGAGGACTATAAAGTATTTATTACAGTTTACATTTATACATATGTTATGAAATACTATCAGGCAAAAACAAAACTTACGGGTCTGCTAGTAAAGTAGGTAATGCAGTTTCTTGAATTTTTGATGGAGCATTAAATCCCATGGCATAGACTCCTTTTAATAAAGCTGGTTTACTATAATGTGTGTTAAAAGCAAAATCAATTTTTTTTAATAACATAAGTATAAGGAAATGACAAATTAAAAATACTAACAGATGAAGGGCTTCGAAAGATTTAACGCTATATAATGGTGAGGCTGGGTCTTTCCTTAGAATTTCTGGATCCTTTGTTGTCTCCACTAAACCTATACGTATGATCTTTTGTAATAAAGACTGTTCTGCTGGTGGGATATGTTCATCCGTTCCATTGTCACTCTTAGAATCTTCACTAGTTGGTGTATTTTCTGTAGGCTGTTTTTCTATGTTTAAATTAGACACCTGTTGAATGAAAGACCTTTTGTGACTTTTCAAGTCACTTTAATTTTATTAACATTCAAATGCTTAGCTCTTAATATATTCTATAACAGAGAGGATTAAGTTGTTATATTTTTCATTATACAACATTTGGAGTATTATTTCTTCAATTAAATGTTATTTAATTACAGGATGAATACAAATAATGAAGAAATTAAGAGTATAAATTGTAACAAAATAACTTTTGTTTTCGCTGACAAACATGGATTAACAAAGAATGGAGGAAAACAAGGAATTTGAGGTTAAACCGGTGCTATGTATACACACGATGAGAACGTGTTACCTTCGCAGACAGTTTTTCTTGCTCGTCCGCATATTTGCCCCAATCAAGTTTAGCCGAAGCCATATTAACATCGGTACGCTTCCAATAATTCAGAACACAACCCGATTTTTAATCAGACTCAGAGTACCAAAATGACACGAACTTGTATGTCCAATATGTACAGTATGTGTATATGTAATTAACTTACGAATTGTGACATTTCTGTGACAGTAACGTCACTATACGGCGTTAACAGTAACTAATTGACGTACTTTTCGCGCGAAAAAATAAATAACGAGAAAGTGTTAAGTTTTTTACGTGTTAAAAGGGAATATGGTTATTTCATATTTGCAATTTACACAATTGTCTAATGTTTGCTACAGGAAAAGATTAATAAAATGTAATGAGATTTTTATTTTCAATTTAATTCTAGATTGTGTAACCAGATGTAACCACCGATATAACTCAATTTACGAAAATCTTCACTTGCATCATAGACATATATAATAGACTACGCGGTCTTATGGTAGGACTGAAGTCGATATAAGAAAGAGAGGATAATAACTGGAACAGCTACTTCTCTTTCTAATGGGGCTGTTGGTGGAGGCATTTACATGCGGGTATATATACTGCGATGTGGGAGCAAAAGAGGAGCTACTCCAATGCTACTTTTATCACTATTAGACTGCGCAATCTATCACGTATGCTTTATGTGAAGCACGAACATTATATACACATAAAAGATTTTAATGAGCAATTTATTAAACATATGATTAAATTATGACTACACACCAGAAGAAACAAAAAATGTTCTTCAGTGCAAGACTTTTATTTTCTATTTCTAATCTGTCCGAAAAGTATCAGCATTGTATTGCCAAGGATACGTGTATTATTCGTGTGCATTTCACTCTTAATTCTGAAGAAGATAACTCAAAAACTGAATTAAATTCAGAAAATATAGGTGAAATTATCAATATTTGTTGGCTATTATTAGAAACCGGTATATATGTAACATGATTTTGAAGTACGTTGCGATACATCACAATTAAGATATAATTTATCGTAATAGTACAAAGGTGTGATTTCTTGACGGGTACGTTCTTCGTGGGGTATAAATACTTACACAACTGTCGGTCTTATCTTAAAGCACTATAAAGCTATGGATTATGTGATGCATATATTTTATTTATCAGAATGTTCGCACTTTTATGCTTAAAATTATAAATTTACCAGTTTACTATATAAGTAAGCTACATAATAAATAGTAGCCTTTAAATGCACAGCACATTGTTGGATCTACTACGTATATTTTTATACGAAATATACATTGCATTTGACATATGTACAAATTAAACTGTTAGGATATTTTACCTTGATTTATAAAGGTATATTGTACAATTTATTTGCAGCCAAAAATATGTTTCCTCCTAATCCTTGTATTGTTATATATAGCATATATATGTATGTATACATATATATTTTTTTTCTAGATAAGGAATATGTAAAATACGAAATGCATGTTGAATTATATTCAGGCTGCTTTGATTAAATTATAAATTGTTACTTTTAAACACAAATATAAATATACTATGCATATTTTTGGTACTTGGAGGTATGTACTATGTTACTTTAGCTAGTGTATCTCTGAAGAAACTTTTACAACTGTAGTCGTGGTTTTAGTTCCGCTCGATTGCGGTACAAGGCGAACAGTTATCAGCGAAAGGTCTATCATTTTACGTTGGTATTTTTTGTGAAACACCATGGCAGCGGATTGCGTCTTAAACACAATTGTTGCGCTACGCTCGCCCATTTGTATGCTCTATAACACGAATAACATGAACAAATGATTATTACAGTAAATAATATATCGTTTATAAAAAAAAAAAAACAGAAGATAAAGTGATTACAAAAACTCAGTAAAATTGTAACAATAAACTGAACAATAGAAACATAATTTTGATGAGTGACGTCTTGAAAAATTTCAAACATTTCACGATGTTTCAGTAAACTAATAAAAATGTTTTTGTGTTATATGACATAGTGCTATATAATGTAAAATATATCGCCATATGCTGTTTGATTTATGCGACTAATATAAAAATAAAATAATGCAATTATTAGTGAATAAAATGCTTATTCCTTTGTTTGCGATAATAAGCATTATTAAGTATTGGGTAATAATGGTACGGTATTTAGTATTTAGGTGTCGTTCTGAATTAGATTATGTCATGAACGCTTCGTATTAATACATTTTCAATGATTTGTAAGACTGGAACAATTTGGTCTCAATTATATTAAACAATTTGTAAAACTCAAGTTGGCAGTCATTGCGTTCTTCAAATTTGTAATAAACTATGCTGAGACAAAATACCATTCCAATAAACTTTGCAAAAGTGTACTAAAAAAAATTCATTTAAACAATGGTAGCAAAATAAACTTAAAGTAGTAACAAACAAAAAGGTACAAATTGAACTAATATTTTGTTCTATTAAAATAACTTTTAAACTTAAGAAACAGGTAAAAGAAATTAAACAAGGCATTGTGAACTCGCAATAAATGTTTTCAAGCAAAGATAGTCACCTCAATTGTTCCAATCCCTTGACACATACGTCTAATCTGTGTCTCCGACGTACTTGCTGCTAAATTGTCTACCTTCACAATATTTGTCTTTATTTCCGGTAACTTTTTTTGTTGAGTCCCTGCCTTTTGAAGTACAACTCTTTGATTGCTTTGTGTGCTGATAACCTTTTGTGCATTGGGGTTCGTTACTTCTTGTACGTTGATAACAGTTTTTTGTAGACACACGGGTGACTTTTGCTTAACAATTCTCTGCGGATTGATACCGATGTTCTGTCCAATCGTTACCGACTTTGACAGCGGATCAGACTGACTCAGCCCGCCTTTCTGAGTTATACACTGTACCGGGTTAGTTGCTTTATTTTGTCCTACTAACTGACCTTTTTGTAGATTTGACACCGTTTTTTGTATAGTGGTGGCTATCTTCTGTGTGCTCAATAATGATTTTTGAATTACAACTCTTCGCGTTCCAGACTGCGCATTCAAAATTTTTGTATTATCATTGACTTGACCAGTTGCATGTCCAGCGTTATTGTCCTTTGTAGGATCTACTGAATCGTTCGACTGTACAGTTTGTATTGTTCTGACAATTCGCACACACGGTTTCTCTGCAGCCTACAACAAAATTAATCATCAAAATACTTCAGTATATTCAGTCACAAAGGAGTATCAACAGTTGGATTGCTAATTAATGTTTGCATAAAAGATTCGTCATTATGACAGTTGTTTCAAGAGTATTATTATTCAATGCATTGTTAATGAAATATTTTCAAGAGAGGTAACTCTACCAGAATAGTAAAACGTTTGGAGGAAATGAAAACGAACAAAAAGTACTTAAAAAATATATTTTATTGAAACATAAATAAAAAATGTACAATAAAGTCTAATAAATGTGTATATAATTTATTTATTAGTATTTCATTTGAAAATTGAATATTTTCACTCTGTTAGTGATTATAACTATTGAAAACCAACATATTTCTCAGGAGTGTATAAGAAATGCAACTATACATGATGATGAGACAAATAAAGTTTACTATATTGTTACGGGCAACAATGATTTTTCTCTGACATATGTACGTAATTACAAGTACACCAATGTTTATATGCAACGTACTCAAACAGCAAATACTATTTTGATATAATATGAACAAACAAAACGTTAATATGTATATGATACTTTGTACATTTTGTCTTCTTTTAATAAGCAAAAATTGCTTATAATTTTAAAAAAGAAAAATACGTATGTAGAAGCAGAGATTATCGATCTTATTCAACGACTCATATAAGATAAGTTTACACAATTGAAAAAATTGTCCCTACTTAAAGATATGTGTATCATTTGCTACTAAAAGAATACGATATCGTTAGTGTTGTACCTCTGTAGCTTGTGTACTGACAGGACGTCCGCGTCCTCTGCCAACACTGATATGATCTTTGTTCATGGAAGCATCTCTCACAACTCCCATAAGTACCGACACTGGTTTTGTATCCTGTGTACTTTCGCTTGCTGAAAAAGAAATGATTCATACAAAGAATAAGTACGTAGAAGAAAAGATCGGTAAATACTTTGCTTAAAACTGTAAACAGCTATTGTAACTTCTATGGAACATAATGGTATTTATGTAACTTATGTTACTAAAACGTTTACGAAAAATTCAGAATTAAAAAGAGATCACTTAAACAAATTGTTTATTCTCTTGATTATGAACGATGAGGATCAAAATGTATAATGGTATATAGTGGTGTGTTCAGTGGGAACACATATTTATAGATGAGTATTTATTTATTTTATTATATTGTCCGTCTATGCGTCGAGACTATAAATTCATAAAGACGCATTCTATAATTCTTATCGTCTACAAAAACTGAAAATTCAAAGAGATACTAAGTATACATACATATATTACTTTCATTTTTAGCTTCCTCATTTTGCTTTTCCATTGCAGCCATTTTTCGCCTGTTTTCCTTTTCACGCAAAATCTTTTCCCTAAGTCGCTTCTGTTCTTCCATTTTCTTTCTGTACTCTTGCATTTCCGGATCACTGTCTTCATCCTAAAATATTTAATTCAATAGATATATATATATATTATCTTCAAAAGAATTAAATACCATACAATGTAGTGTACCTTTTTTTCATTGTTTGTAGTATTTAATGTATCTACTGTCCGTACTTCTTGAAGATTCCTATTGCTAGGTTTCATTCGTTTTGGACTTAGGTCACGCAGAGGTCTCTCCACTGGATCGGAGACTCTTTTTTGCGGTAACCTAGCTCTGACCGAAGTATTCATGGGTCTGTTACCAGGTGATTTTTGTGCATGATTCTGATCGTAGCTGTCGCGATATAAGTTCGACGGAGGCGGTCTGCTTTTTGCGACATGATCAGTTCTAGTTTTGGATGATAAGTCTCTGTCGCGATAATTCTGATGGACTCCTCTGTGTTCCTATTGCACAGTATTTTGTAATAAATGAATGATCCTACCGACAAGTATTTCTATTTCGTAACAATTCACACGTTGTTTACCTCTTGGTAATTGTCCTTCTGATCCCATTGTCCTGATTTATACTTCGAACCACCCTCGTAATTACTGTCTCGCGAGTAACTACTTTCCACAGAGTATTGTTTAGTCAAAGTTCCACTCTGACTTTTCTGCGGTTTATTCTCTTGCCACACGTCAGAGAAATACGCGTAAGGATCCTGCACAAAATAATATATATTTAGCATTCAGACTCCCATAAAAATTTGCATTTACGTAAAAATATGTCCAACCACATACATCACTTTTATTTTGTTGATAATTCTGTTGGTACTGCGGTTGTGGTCCTTGTTGAGTTTGACCATATGGATTTTGATTTTGATAAGAAGATGCTGGTTGTGAGAACTGACTATTGGGTATTTGGGATGATAAAGATGTCTGCTGTTGAGCAGAATCCCAGGCAAGCCTTGCCGCTTAACGTATTGAAAAATATTGGTCGTTAAAATTGAAAAATTGTAAAGGAATACCATATCATCCGTCATCAGTACTGGTCAGAACCAGATAACTTTTTCAAATGCTTACCATCATTCGTCGATTGAACAGCGCCTCGAAAATGTGGATTGATTAAAATCTTGTGTCCTGGGGGTAAAGGTACATTGGGTACATTGGGAGCGGACTGTTGCGGTACCGGTAATGTGTTAATATTAAATTGGCTGGTAGGTACTTGGTCAGAGTAGCCGGACCTCGAATCGTAAACTGGTCGGTTTTCGAACTGAGCTTCTTGAAAACTTGGTCTGTTCTCAAACGGCGACTGATTGGATATTTGTACATTAGGATGATTAATGGGTGGCCCCTGAGAAGGTTGTCGCGGAAACCCTTGCATTGGTAAAGTCTGATTTCTTTGTAACAACGACGCTGAAGTGCCCGGTACCAATGGATTCAGATTTCCCAGTAAGGATCCTCCTGGATTTCCTTGTAACAACGGACCTTGGTTGTTTTGTATCAGACGTGTCTGATTATCCTGCATGAGCACGCCTGAATTTTGAAATGGACCCGGTTGAATTTGGGCGTACGGCGGTTGATTCGCTGGGTGGTTATAAGGCGGGCCTTGTAACGATCCTGATAAACTAGCTCGAGGTCTGTAATCTAGTCTCGGCCCGATTATTCGAGGACCCACTTGACCTTGAAATTGATTAGGATTGAATTGCGGTCTACTATTTACAAAGTGCGTAGGGCCTTGGAGAGAACCATTTGGAGAATAATGCTGGAAAGGTTGTACTTGAGAGTTTGGTTGTTGATAGATTATCTGCTGATTTTGTATGTTGTTTGGTACTCCGAGAAGAAACGGTGGTCTGGCTTCGAGCAACGGTGGCCTACACACTGGTGGTTGATTATCGAAGTTCACGTTGCGCGCGTTATTAAATCTAACATAATATTTCACAAATGTTAAAAGACATCTTTTTTTCAATAAATTCATTATTACATACGAAATAGAAATACTAAATGCGATTTAAGTACCTTGGATTAAAATTTCCAGAATTCTGTGTATTAAATCTTCCTCCACGGTTTCCTCTTGTACTTCGGCCTCTTCCTCGGCCTCTGCATATCAATTTTGATGGTTCAGATGTTAGAACGTTTTCCAAAGTATCTGGTATATTGCTATTCATTTTCGGAGAAACTATAGTTCTCTCGTTTTGAAATCTGTTCCTCCTTTCCTTGGCCTCTTCGCATTCATCGTCTTCCATTCCTTGTCCGGTCCCGGCGTAGATTTTTGCTGCATTCTTCTGCAATTTTTCTCGCAAATCTCCTTTGCCAATATTGGTAGAAGTACTGACGCTGTCGCCTGCAGAACGGTCGTCTTGTTGACACATTTGTTCGCTTTTGTATTCATTAATTTCATCTTGCTCGTAATATTTCGACTGATCTTCAAGCTGATCTCCGTCTTCATAAAAATCATTGTCATTACTTCTATTGGTGTTGCTTCTACTAAAGTCTATATTTTCATCTTCACCATCTAGGTCGTCAAGTGCGTCGGTTACTCCTAAATCCAGTACATCATCTGTCTCCTCTTCTCCCTTATAGCTATTCTGCTGCTCAGGGAATTAAATTGCCAAATATTTGTAATGAAAATATAACAGTTAGCCGTGGTTGTTACAATCTACTCTTAAATAATATATTGACTGGTAGGTAAGGTGGTGTGTGTGTGTGTTGGTGTGTGTGTGTGTGTGTGTATATATATATATATACATATACATATATATATATGAATATTTAAGAAATGAACTCTTTATGGTTAAAACGAAGAAATATCGTATGACTTTTGAACACGATATCGCAATACTGAATTCTCGTAAGTATCATTCGCTACATTTTATAATAAAATTTGTGTAATCAAAGGTAATCGCAAGTAAGTATTTCGCTAAATTTCACTGCTGACGACCGTGGCTGTGCTTCATGCATGTGAATAACGGATGGAGGAATGTATGTATGGTTGATCATTTCTGACATACTATACATAACGGTCAGTACTCAATTAGAATGATAATAAAGTACTGTTTTCTGAATTTTTTGCTTTTGAGTTACTTAGCTTATACTTAACAATAATCAAAATCATTATAAAGATATGTTGTACATGTAATATGACATCTGATCACAGCAGCATGACATAACAGTCTTATACTTTGTATTTATTTCATTTATTGCTTATATCAAAATTCTTCGGTGTCACAACATTTACTCTACACTCACAGTCCTGCCAATAAGAACAAATTTATGTGTTTAGTGTTCAGATATTTCATACTGCTGTTTATCACAAAAATGAAAATAGATATACGATCTTACACGCTAAGAAAACTAGTACAATTGTCGTGGCAAACGTGAACAATATTAATGTTTGTTACAATAACATTTTATCATTACAAACGACTTCAAAATATCTGCACATAACAGTTGAATGTTTTAATGAAAGAATTCACAATGTGTTGATTTTCATATAAAAACCATACTTAACTCTATACATTTACAATTGAAAGACATCTTATTCTCAGTTTATTATAAAGTTTGTTGTCAATTAAAATTCATTATAAACTTGTAACTTTGTAAAATAACTATGTCACAGTTACTAAGAGTCTAACAGTTATTGATTTCAAATTAAAACTTTTGTTCTATCGGATTATTACAATTTAACAATGTTTTAAAATCTTAACAAGTTCTTTCGAAATATTTTATCAAACATCTCGTTACTATTTTGTTAACTTTCATTAAAACATTTTTATTCTACAGATTTTAATACTTGAACACATTATATGAAAAAATTATATTCATATAGCGATATTTTCAAATACATATATTATTGATTACAGAACTTATAACATTTTCAACTATAATTTTTTGAAACGGTGTAAATACTTTAACAGAGATGTGTGATATCAATCTTTTATCTACAATCAGCTTTGATTCTTGTTACAATACCTGCTGATTAAAATGACTTTTGGAGAAGGCAGGGAAAAGGAAAAGTGTGTCGAAGCATTTATAAATATCTGACTCTAAACATAATTAATTGGAAAATTCAATAGAATGAAAATGATCAAAATTCACTAATATACACAATTTAATTTATATCAATAAATACAAATTGAGCATATAGATTACTAAAATATATATCAGAATAACAAATAATGTATACTTCTGAATAAGTGTTACGTCCACTTGTAAATGAAACACTATAAAAGTGATTATACCTTCTTTGATTGTTATTAGACAGCTGTTAGATATATTTATAATAGTTTCTTTCATTTTCCCTGCTCTAATTTTGATCAAGTGTGTCACTTATTCTACATATTCCATATGATACTTTCGCAAATGTATTTTCATACTGTTTGACTGCGGTAATAGTCAAAATACAACATGAAATTCTCGCCTGCTCCAAGACATCTGTTGTTTCATACGCATATTAACTTTTATCCTTATATTGAATGTATTACAACCATGCAATGATCTACAAAATTAATAAAGTGCTTGTATGGTCTTGAGAAATTGGGAAGACCAAAACTATATAATATTTATTTGTATTAACATAAATAATTCCTTTTATAAATTCTGTTTAAACATCCAATTTCAAGTGGCTACAGATATAAAGAGATAACAGTCTAATTTAACATCATCATTAAACAATGAAAAGTATGCATGATGTTATTGATTTACCTATCATAGTTATAAAATGTAATACAAATAAAACACTACAGTATTGTCTCTATAAGTGCTTGGCCAAGTTTATTATATAAGAGTTTCTGCTTTATCCCCACTACCAGGGAAGGTAGGGTGGTCCCTTTGGAACCAATCAAGCGAATAATGTAACAGGGCAACGGCTTCCTTTTTATGAGCCAAAGACTGAAAGTTTTAGAGACAAAAAAAAAACGATTAAAACCCTATGTATCGGTGAGACAAGACTAATACATGATAAAACTTTTTTATTTTTGGTTCTTTGTCAATGAAAATTTGATTAATATATTGGTGAGATTTTTCTGATAAAAACGATACCGAACACGATATATGTAATTTGAATCATTTCTAATTTATCAATAGCGATAACGAATAAATATGAGCTATCGCTTCTGATAAATTAGAAATGATCCAAATTATATCCTGTTTGGCTTCATTTAATCAGAAAAATTTCTCCAGTGCCTCAATAAAATTTTCATTAACAAAGAATAAAAAGCAAAGGAGTTTCATCTTTGTCTAGTGTGTCTTACCAATACACGTGCATTTAAGTCTTTGTCAGCGGCCTCGACGCTCGGTTCCTTCTTTGTTTTTCATTTGCTGTCAACGAAATACAAGAGTGAGCTACCGAGACTCCATGCGAAATTTATAATGTATGGAATTTATCAACTGGTTCCATAAGGAATCCACAGCGGATCCGAAGTTGGAATCATAATAGAGAGAATACTGTATGGATTAAATAAAGTTGGCAGTATTAAGTTACCACCTTGTGCGCTAAAGTATATTACTTACAAAGAACATGAATATAAGTTACATTATATTTAACCTTTTTATATCATATAATTCATAAATTTTGAAATATTAAAAAGAAAGCAGAGTAGCCTTGGATCTTTCATATTTTACAGAATTATTTTACAACTTAGTACTTATACTGGAGAACTTTGAAACCACAAATGGATTAATTAATCTATATATATATTCATTCAGAACTGTAATTTTTGCCAATTTTGTTATTAACTTTCAACATGGATTAATACCATACAACAATTAATGGCACATAATGATGTGCTATTCCTCATTTAATAACAAAATAATTTTCCAGCAATATGCTCACCCTCTCCAATTCATAATCATCTGCTAATAGTGCCTCTTCTTCATCATTGCCTAGATCATATTCTTCATCTCCAAGATCTTCATCCAATAAAGTATCATCGCTACAAAAATAATTAAAGTATGTAAAAAGACAAATCAATGAACTCCTTTCTAGTTGCTTTTTAAATACGATTAATTTTCCATAGGTAAACACTTAACACAAATTATTTGAAATAAAACTATTGCAATCTTTAACACATAAACAGGACAATAATAGAAAATTGTACAGACTTTAATAAACAGTACACAGTATAACACGTTTTAAGTATGTAACACGAAATAGGTATAGTATCATATTCAGTACACTTCATCAATTTCTCAGAAAATATACATTCAACACAAGGTAAATATAACAATTTAACAAACAATGAAAAACGAATGCGACGAACGATGCCCGATAAAATACAATGTAAGTACGTCATTAACAGAAGCGATGGTAGCTCTAACCTCTACTCCTACTAAGATAATCAAGGCTAATTTCCTAAAAAAGAAATGTATAGAGAAAAAAAAATAACGGAGAAATAACTGCATTGATCACTGAAATGGTATAAGGGTACGTATTTTCTATCACTTACTGTTCTGACATTGTACGTTCAGTTATTGATACTTAGGTGAAAGTCCTGCAGCAGCTCTTTGATGGCTACAAGACAGTAAGCTTTTCAGGCTTTGCATGAGTCGTACTGGTCGTATCGATAACCATTTTCGATATATCGACCTCACTTACAAAATTCTCGACAGAACACTCTGAAAACACGGAAAACACCAAAGATCAAAATTTAGTATAGTCTTGTTCCCATAAGATGGCGCGTCAGAGTAATAATGGCGGACCACTCGTCACGCACGTCTGATATTCTCATTGGTCCATTTTATGGCGGATATAAACGTGCCTACTTGCAATAAACTGAATCTCTTTCTTTTTTTTTAATTAATAGGGCAATAATCAAGCAAACACTACAAAAACTGATTTCAAGTATCTAAATATCGATGTATACATATATATACATCTTTCTAATGCTTATTGTGATTTAAAAGACAAAATAGAAACTAAAAGAAATTATCGACTATATCTCATGAAACATATTCAATAACTGTAATTGTAATAAAATAGGTTTCTATATATGTGAAAGGTCACAAACAAAAATAATAACGAGAACACCGTAGAAAAGGATAAAATGCTTATCAAATACTGATGGATTATTTTGACCAAATTGATTCTTCTGTTAATATAAATATGTAGTTATATTGTAATATGAATTCATGTATTCACTTACTTGAATATACTTTAATGTAATTAATACTTGCAATACTGGTTTAGTACATGTTATGAATGTAATTTGTTCTTCATATATGTAAAGCCCAATTTGAAAAAAGAATGGCTTGGAATATGCACTTGTTTTATAAGTGTCCACTGAAACATTTCTTCAGTCCTAATATATTACTGTATCCACATAGAAATGATTTAAAGTTGTTGAAAAATAATCTACATAATAAAGCAGTCATAGTTTTGGGAATAGAATCCAGTTGTGATGATACAGGCTGTGGAATTGTTGATAATACGGGAACCATTCTAGGTGAAGCCATTGATTCTCAACATTATGTTCATTTGAAGTAATTTAAATGATTATTAATAAACTTGTGTAATATTGTAAATGATTCTTTATAAAGAGACATAAAATGTTGCTTGTAAAAATGACTTGATTTTTCTAGTTTTGGAGGAATAATTCCTGGGATTGCACGTGTATTGCATACAAATAATATTACTAGGGTTTGTGAAGATGCATTGAGATCTGCAAATTTGAAATTAAAAGACATTAGTGCTATAGCTACAACTGTGAAACCTGGTCTGCCTATGTCGCTTGATGTTGGCACAAGGTTTGGAAAACATTTAGCAAAAATTGGAAAAAAACCTTTTATACCTATACACCATATGGAAGCTCATGCCTTGACAGTACGAATGAAGGAAAAAGTCTGTTTGCGTCTATTAGTACTCAATATGAGATTCTTAATTGCAGAATATAAATTTAAATTATATTTTTTATATTCAGGTTGATTTTCCTTATCTTGTATTATTGGTTTCTGGAGGTCATTGTTTACTCGCAATTGTAGAAGATGTGAACAAGTTTTATTTACTTGGAACTACAATAAATATTGCACCTGGAGAAATCTTTGATAAGGTAAAAATGATTATAGACATTTGTCGTTTCCAGACGTTTTTCGTTCGTAATTTCGACAATAGGGCTTTAATGCAATTTCGTAATTTTTGATTTTCTCGTAATTTGACATGTAGAATCACTTTCTGACACAAGTAACCGAACACCCTGTATAAGACAACGCTAAAGTACAAGTTTACATTCATAGGTTGCTCGAAGACTTAAATTACGAAACGTTCCAGAATTTAGTTCTTTAAACGGAGGTGCAGCTATAGAAACTGCAGCACGTAAAGCATCAAATGTTGATCAATTTTTTTTTGATACTGCAATGGCACATTATCGCAATTGCAATTTTAGTCTTAGTGGAATGCTGACTAGATGTACAAAATACATTGAAACAGAAGAGGAAAAACATGGTGTAATTGGTGATATGTTGATTCCTGATGCATACAATTTATGTGCAGCATTTCAATTAGCTGTAGTAACACATATTTGTCAGAGGACTCAAAGAGCAATAGAATTTGTTGATAAAATGTCATTGTTTCCTAATGACAAACGGACACTGGTATGTTTAAACGTACTAAGTGAATTAAATTTCATATAACATCTAACTGTTGTTTTATTGAGCAGGTTGTATCAGGAGGAGTTGCGTGTAATGATTTCTTAGCTAAAGCACTAAATATTGTAAGTACGGAATTAGGTTTTAATTTTGTCAGGCCACCCCCTAAATTGTGCACAGACAATGGAATAATGATTGCATGGAATGGAGTGGAAAGGTGGATTGCAGATAAGGGTGTTATTAAGAATGAAAACGATATTGATAATGTGTGTATAGAGAAGAAAGCTCCATTAGGAGAAGACTGGAGAGAGAAAGTAAAAGAAGCCAATCTAAAGTGTAACTGGGTAAAATTAAAGAAACAACTGACGTGAACAATTTAATAGGAAGACAAGTTTGCTTCTTGTCAACATATTTCTTATTAGATTTTTGTAAAAGTTTACTGAACATTATAAAAAAATTGTTATTACTGTACAAAATTGTAACTTAAATTACACTTCTTTAGAAGATACTATTATGTTATGATAGAATTTATTTAAATAAGAACTACTATACAAGTGTGGGTGCATATCGTTGTGTACTTTTCTTCAACTTTGTCAGTAAAAAATCTTCTGTCGAATCAGTATCTTTCAGATGAAGTTTTTCGTCTTCGTATTTATCAATAATATCTCGAATTTTTTCTTTGATATCCTGTATCTCATTTGTGTGTTTCGAAATTAAAGACGTCGGCACAATATCATCGAATTGTAAAAGATTCTCTGGTTGCATAGACTCATCAAATTCTGATACTGCCTCTGATAAATTACTTAATTTTGGTTTGATTTCATCATAAATTTTATTTGCACATTTTGTGTCCATTTTATTTACTATAAGCATTGAGGGTCTTTCTAGTAAATCAGGTTTATAAAGTTCAATTTCTTTGTTCAACAAAAGTACAGTTTCCAAGCAAGTCCTATGTACATATTTAGGAGACAGTTGGAATCCCTCAATATCCACAATAAATAATAACAGTTTTGTTCTTTCTATGTGTTTTAAGAACCTATGACCTAAGCCCATATTAGCATGAGCACCTTCAATTAAGCCAGGCAAATCTGCAATGGAGATTTGTCTGTGGTCTTTGTAGTTTACGGAACCTATTTGTGGTCTCATTGTTGTGACTGAAAGAAGTATTGTTTATAAATATAAATTTGTAATGTAGTTTGTAAAAAATAAAACTTACATGGGTAGCTAGCAATTTTGGGTTTTGCTTTGGAAACAGCATTTAAAAATGTACTCTTTCCTGCATTAGGAAAGCCAACTAAGCCAACATCAGCGATTAATTTAAGATCCAGAATTATGGCTCGATCTTCACCTCTGAGTCCACAGAATCCTGTATTTTGGCAACCTCCAATACCACCCTTTGCAACCATGACTTTTTCACCTTTAGAATTCAATTCACCTATATTTTCATAGATGCATACACATGAAACTGTAGTCGATTATTAACATGACAGAATTCAATTGAAATGAGATATAAATGCATATTACCAAGTTTAATATGG
This sequence comes from Dufourea novaeangliae, assembly GCF_001272555.1. NCBI lineage: Eukaryota > Metazoa > Arthropoda > Insecta > Hymenoptera > Halictidae > Dufourea > Dufourea novaeangliae. Next base: position 323,349 of record NW_015373973.1, read on the forward strand.
TTTTCATCGTAAACTGTAATACCAACTGGAACATTTATATTTAAATCTGTTCCAGGTATACCAATGATCCCCCTTGATGTACTTTCACCGCCTGGCCCTGCTTTTAGTTTTACATTTTTAATCGTGGATTTAACTTTTTCCAAAGTAAATCCCTCTTCTGATACGACATACACGCTGCCTCCTGTTCCACCTCTTCCACCATAACGACAGAGTCCAGAACCCCCAGGACCCCCTTTTACATGAATACGTAAAGAATCTATCAGTCCACGACGCCTAAATTTTCTTGGCAACTGCACAGGTAATTTACATTAATTCTCATTAACGTTACCAATTTTTGAAAATTCACATCATTATGTACACTTAATTACCTTATTCGTATAACCTAGAACTTGTGTCAATACGACCATTTTATTTTTAATAAGAATCTATTCCCGAAGTGACTAAATAAACAAGGTTTTTATACGGTATTTCATAAGCTGCGATACAGTTTTTTTGTATTTGTATCATAATATTGTGTATCTAGAGTTATATTTCACCAACGAGGAAAATTCGAAACAGCAGAGAAGGAGAAACACGAATATTATACGAACGACAGTTTGAGAAGTGATTAGATGGCGGCGCCAATAAGTTCATCCAGTTCAAGCACGTGGTAAAAGCATAAGAAGTGTATTTAAATGGGAAAATTGAAAACCGAAATATTTTTATTAGAATATGAACGAAGACGTTTGTTAGCGAGCGAATGCATTTTATGAGGAAATAATAAAGTTATTTTTGCAAAAGGAAAATTAACTTAAATATTGAACAGAAGCATATGTGGGTGTTAGATATCTAGAATAAGGTATACCTTATTATAAAGACATTTTTGAATATTGCAAATATCGTTCTACTAGGTACTGAAATTGTTTTACTTGTTGCATAGTTAATTACTTTATTAGCGTACGCATCTTTGTTTAGCAATGCATCGCATTAACGGTACCGTCTACAGAAACGTTATATTGCCATATATGTACATAGATTGATTATATGTATTAGACAACCTATTTTTAATATACGTAAATTTGTCCGAAGAGTGACAAGCACATTTAAGATACAATCAGTATCATTATATAACTTATTAGTAGTCGAAAATTATTAATTTGCATAGTCGATTGTGTTTCCGAATCTAACGTGTGTAACATTGGGAAAGAGCGAATAATAAATAAGAGATTCTTCATAGACGTATAAGAGTGGTTGTCTATGATTATTCAGTCTATCGTCAAAGAAAGAGTTTTATGAATAAACGGAAGCTGTCGCGATTATGGAAGTTGCATACATATTCTGTTAGTATTGCCTCATCGATGTACCGATTCATTGTCAATTGTCACAAATTGTATACATACATATGTAAGTATATAATTCGTGACAAGTATAGCGGAATGAATGCTTTGAAAGAACACGTCGCGCGTCGTTTTCGGTTATACTATGAGTTACAAGATAATCTGTCATTACGTCATTACGAACGATAAAGAGTTAAGGAAAGGCAGAAAGGAATAAAAGCTGCTTGCGCGTTCGGAAAATATTCCAATTGTTGCGAGACCGATCGGTGTAACTGCCGGTAAGATGCACTGTCGGGTCAAGTGAAATCAATTGCGAAGTTTAGTAGGAATCAATTGATACAGCAACATAAGAGAGAGAAGGAGTCGAACGGGGAGAAGAGGTGGTTGCATTAACGTATTTGTGTTCGTTGTTAGAGGAAGCTCGGAGGCTCGTCTAACGACGTACGCGTTAAAATTAAATCCAGCCGGAGGCCGACGGCTACGTCTTGTCGACGGCGACGGCGACGGCGACGACGACGACGACGGCGACGTCGCGACGAGATGCGTCCTCTAGCTCAGTCTCAAGAGCACGTCTCGGCTGTACGGGTGTTCTTCGATCTTCAATTTTTTTTTCTTTCTATCCGTACTTTCGTGTTATCGTCATACGAACTCATCGGTAAGACGTTCCACCACGTCTTCCTTCGAAATCGGCGGCCTGAATTGCTGGTGCAGATTCCTTCATTGAGATAGCATCCGTTACCGAACTCATCTTCTCTTCTCTATATTCTCCTTACCGCTTCTGCTTCGCTCGAGCACGAGGTAATTAACCAAAAAAAAGTCATGTTTTTCTCGTGGCAAGTTCTAGGTTCCTTGGTGGCGTCAGTGGAGCGCGTCCTGTTTTTTCAAAGACGGTATTGAGACTGGCTCGAGCGGGCCGATATTTTACGCTATCTGGAACAAGTGGGGACGGGATGATTTTTTTCGTTTTTTTAAATTTTTCACGCGTCGTTTCGTACAAATGCACAACGATCTAGTGGAACTTGCCGATTCGTTATCGATGATTTACTATACATAACGTCGCGATGTACCGAGTCAACTTGCAATTACCTGTTAATTACGGGCACGTATGTCTCTAACATACAATACGACGACGGACAAATTTTGGAAATTTCACAAAGTCCGGAGTATACTACTTAGAGTCAGTCTTCAAACGAAGTCTTAAGCGTCGATTCATTTTTAAGTGTATTAAATCTGTATTATCGAGAAACTGCAGCCAGAATATAGATTTATATTGAAAATCGCGTTTTAAATGCGTCAAACTATGTTAATACAATGAAACGTGTATTGGAATGAATGTCACTCTACGTGTTGTTGCTTATTTTCTTGAATGATCGTAGGACAAAGTTTTTGATCGGAGTGGGGAGTATGTCATCGAGTTACTAGCCTTGATCGTCTGCCAAATAATTGATAGGGAAAGCGTACTGTTGTCACATTCTCGTGCTAATTTTACGTGCAATACTTACGAGGCGCAATTGACAATTGTCATCGTTACCGTGGAACGTACCTTCATTCTTTATTTTGTTTCGATAAATCATTTTTCCTGTAGTACAGCCTGACATGACGAATAAAAGTATTATTGAAAGACTTTAATGGTACGAAAACGTATTATACTCTGTATCGAAAAAGGAAGAATAGGTTTGAAATACATAGAAATTTGTATGTAATATTTCTTCGAGAAGATGACAGAAATTTATTAGATTTCTAGCAGCTGTTGACAAATAAATGAAAAGGCGAAGTAGCTATGTAATTCATGTATCGTAAATTCGAGCATTGTTATGTATGTACCGTTGATTATTGTGTTTGCTGTTGTTACAATAGATGGATCGAGATGACGAAGATTTTGGAGAGGGTTACATAGCGGAATCTCATCCACTTAGGCCAACGCATCTTTCCGTACCCCTCAGTGGTCGACCTGATTCCAGAGCACCAAGTATCAGTAGCAGTGTCAGTGATCTAGATGTCCCAATTTACACCAGAGAAACCACTATACCCGTCTCAGCCCAGAAAGTAAGTTGTACTTTCAGTTTTAACGCGCCATTCAATTAATTTCGCTGCATATTTAAATATACATATATGTACATTCTAAACACATATTCCCCTTTAAAGGAAGGCATTGTTTCAAATAATTTTGTCCAACACTTTCAACAATATTTGTTCCATAGATTATCAATCGGTTCGTATGTAATTCACTTACGATGTCGTATATTTTCGGTACAACAGAAAAGTACGCGTCGGTCGAACGATCTTCGAATCTGCATAAATTACCAAATAAACGGTCTGATTGGTGACTGATGATGCAAGTGTAACAACCTAACCACTTTCTACGGGCACATGTATACGCATACGCGTGCGAATACGAGTGTAATAGGAAAATACTTTATTTTTAGAGAGCCGCAGGAACTGTACATGTATACAAAGTTAGCTGTAGAAATACAACACGAATACAGTGAATACGAGCGTCAATGCAAAATATAGCGCATTAATAAATGCGTTGAGAAAGTAACGTCTCGTGCTTGGACATTGGCCCACTCTACATATGTATATGTTTGTGCATACATACGTACAAATGTATGTATGTGTACATTTTTATACCGTGAGCTAATTAACGTATTTTAACTTCCCATATAGAATTTCGGACATTTAAATGACAGAGTTGGTAAACACACATAGAGTCTATAGATTTCTTTGTACATCGCGTAGTGCGAGAGCAATATTACATGATTGTCAGACGTAAGAAATTCTTGCAAAACATATACTTTGTTTTCAGCTTTCATCGATTCGTGGAAATAGACGCAAGCGAAAGACAAACGACTCGCATGACTTATTAAAGTAGTAATTCTTGACCTCGCGTATCGAAGATCATTGATCGATTTTTCAGCTATCCGTAGTGAATATTGTTGTTTTCAGTAATACGTACATACTTTCCTGGTCGGACAATCTGTAGTTTCTTCGAGTGACGCACGACATGTTCTCAACTACTGCACGTACATACGTATTTGACCCTAGTTAATGGAATTCTAAGCATTCAATTAATATGCCCTTAGTACTTATCGGTTAATTAAACGATACTTATCGCTTGCAAAGACTCTATATCACGGTAGACCTGTATGGTAACAAATTTTCAAATGCAATATGTATCGTTATAAATGTCATTCTAAATGGAAATTGAACTGTTGCGAACGCATTTCTCCGAAAATATTAAAGCCGTATCTTTCATTGTAAAACACCTATCTAAACACAATGCTCAGTGTTCGAAGACAAAAGATACAATGTTAAATAATAAACTAAACTACAGCAAGTGTTTCTGGCATCGACTAGCGACGCAAGCGTCAAAACCCAGACAGCACACCACAGCACACGACGTTTTAAGTAGAAACGTTGCGACATTTACTTTATGTCCATTTCACGTGCGTATTTTTTTGAGTGAATTTTTTACATGATTTTACGTGCTGGTGAAAGACGTTCAGGTGATCTTATGAATTACGTCTTTAAAAGACGACTTATGGATAAGTTATTACTTTGTAGTATGTATAATTATTATTAGTTACAATAGTAACCTAGATAGCACAAGACGCCCTGAGAACGCCTATTTTACGGCTATTTTAGCCGTATATGTCATTAAGCCGTCTTAAGCCGTATGTGTGCTATCTGGGAACAAGTATCCTTATTATGACTTGTACAAGAAATAATTTCAAATCGTTTGTATAATTATATTTTTTGTAACACACATCGGAACATTGTTGGAAGCAAAACCGGTTTAGTCATAACGCCAAGAAGACTTTCGTCGAGGAAATACAAATTGCTTTAAAAAAATCACATACTCCGACTAATAGCCAGATTATTCATAGATTCTATAAGATGTGAAGAAATAATGCATTGGACTCAAACAGCTTGAAGGTTATGTTCACTTTGAAAAGCGTCTTTTTAAGACAGAAATAAGATTTGACGTCTTAAACAGACGTCTGTGAGACGTCCCTGTGTTGTCTGGAAAGTAAAATGTATTTTATCTGTGAAACATTCGCGTAAAATATTTCATGTTTTTCAGTTTCAGTAATGATTTTCGAGTTTAATGTACTCGGCAGTAACAATTTCTCGGAAACAACTTTCTCAGATTTTTGGTTCCAGGACCCTCTTTAGTGAAATGACGCCAAAATTTCAAAATGTCATCGTTAGCGTCGGGTGTACGTAATCATCAACAGGTGGAGTTTCCCTTTCATTCGGTTTCAACGTTATCGTATGTCGTACGGGTTTATAGAAAGTCTTATTGACCCAAACAGTGATTCTCATGATATACTATATATGTATCGGCGAAATAGAAGTATCTAATAAGATTTATCGACAGTATTTGTTTTATAATATATCTTATTACGTATTATTCATTTATCTATCTGTAACCGTAACGAAGGTTTCGTTATAAATGTTTTATTTTATTCGAACGAGTGTTAAAGCAATTTATATGCCGACAGCGATTGAGAATACTTGGTAACCCAACATGCGATTGGTCAATTCAGTGGGTGTGGGCAAGGCTCGTCACCTGTCGGTATTCCTTCGTTTCTCGAGATGTGTAATGTTGTCTGACGCAATCGGTCATGAAAATTACAGTGGAATGAAGTTGAAATGGAGCCTTGAATAAATACACTTAATTTGTAATGAGATTATCTGACTTTTGAGATGTTATTTATCGCGATATCAGCTATTTAATACGCGTAAACAAACTGGAGTAATTACTTCGTTTCATTTAATTATATCAAATTTTTCTCGCAGAATTTTCATATCGATCCTGATATGCGTTGAAAGTCAAAGTTTAGACGCAAATATTCATTAGTATTATTGGCGTAAAGATTAATTATGATGCACTGATACGTCAGCAAGCACTGAATTAAACTCACGTTTAACTGCATTACATACATGTATAGATACATATATACATATATATATATGTATATATGTATACACATACATACATACGTATATAGGGTAACGATGCACATGTAACGTGTTCGCATGTTTGATTAGATGTAGGTACTGAAATTTTTAAAAAGTGACACTCGTTTGAAATATACGTAAGTATTTAAGTTCGTCGAATATGCTTTTGTAATATTCATTTTTCTCTTGACAATGTTTGTATATAAAATTAATTGATACCTCAATTTTATTTATGTATTACAATTTTCGTTTATAGATTAGAATTCATGATTGAATATTTTTAAAGCTTAAAACTATTTAACCCACTGCTGCAAAAGGAATGAAGCATAATTTGCAGGATAAATAAGTGTTTTACGATGGCAGCGTGTTAAGGGAAGTTACTCTTTAACTACAACGCGAGTTTGCTTTACAAAGATAATTTTTTAATACCGAGCAGATGTGTACGTACTTTTCGGAGATCTATAAATTTATTTTTCTTGGATAAATTCATTTTTTAATCGGCGTTTTTCATTTGCCAAACATTGAAGACGGGAGACGCGAATCGATGTTATTCAGTTTTCAGACATTGAAGACGCGAGGCAACAAATCACATCTTGTGTAAAACCAATTTTTAATAGAATATTTCGTTTAATATTTATAATAATTGTTTTGAATGGGTGCATTTATATTTTACATACATACCGAAAATGTGCAGGAACTGAAGCTCGATTCGTTTCGCAGTGTACCCGTCAATAATGTGTTAATACTACTTCTATATCGTCTTTTCTCTGAGAACATTAAAAAAGAAAGAGAGCGAACAATTGTTGGGGGCTCGCCATCTGTCGAGCAGTGACGTTGCGTGGGTTGGTCGAGTGGGTCGAGCGTAAAAGCCATCGTCCGTCGCCCACGCTATGGCGCCATATGTTTTTACCTGACAATGAGTTAGTCAAGTGTGTTCCAAAAATTCTTCATACGATCATTTTCTTATGTTTATCTTTCCTACTTGAATGGATCGGTAAACATCTGACAGTTAAATGTGAATTTCAGTCCCTTTTCGTACACATGTGGACTCGTTTTTTATCCGTTTGCTCCAAAAGAGGTTAGGGCACCGCGTGTAATTTTGTTTACACAGAGAAAAACAAATAGACGAATGTCATCATCTATACTTATACCAGTAATTTCAAGACAAATTTTCTTTGTGGAAGTTATACCAATGATACTTAACCTTAAACAGTTTTTCTATTTACTGTGTCATTTGCAATCGTCTAATAACATCGCCGGAGAAATTCTTCTAACGAACGTTGCAAAATTTGTACATTTTCGTAGTGATTTTTCCGTTCAATTACTTTTGATACAAATAAGTTAGCATTTTGTACGAATGAATTGAACTGTTTTGATGTTTCAACATTGATCATTCCGTGAATAATGCAAATGGTCATTATTGTTATTTCACGAAGGTTTGCCACGCTATTCATGTATCTGAGAAATTCAATAAAGTATAGTATTATTTCTATCAGCTGAGTATAAGTAGAAATGTTATCGATCTAGTGGTAACGTTTGTCCCAAATAAGAATCTGTGGAGGCGCAGGCCCGACAAAAAGAGCCAAAACTAGGAATCAGTATGCCTCCTACCTTACGCGCATACGTATGTATTTCCGTGTATTATTAGTCAAGGAACGTAATTTAATATTTCTGTTGCGTACACAGAAATGCATAACGAATATCGGTAAAAACAAGTAAAATCGTGTAACTAATCATTAGTAGGGTACAGTTGATTTGACACACGCATGTAAAATTTCATATTTAAATCAGTCGTATGAGAGAGTATATCTTTAAAAGATATATTACGTAAAATTTGAATCTCGTCAAATTTGTAAAGTATTCACACATACATATACGAACCACAGAATCGTCCTAAGTGTAAGAATATTATGCAATACGCATAATGGATAACATTTTAGGTTAATTACTTCTGAAGAGATCAAAATATTGGTCTTTCGTGCAGAGATCTAGAAAAAATATAATATCATACAGCAATTATAACTTAATAATTGTTACGTAAGATTTGCTTATATGATTCTAAATACTCTTTTTTGATTTCATACAAAATATACACGTGCGCGAATTGATAATAAAATGGGAGTTCTATCAACATTATAAAATTTAGCCATATATATCTATCAAGGTAAACACAGTGTAACTGGTATGATGTGTTACAGTTGACGAATTACAATACACTTTAGTTTTATCGTATTGCTTGTGTTGTGCTTCAGAATAAACGATCGTTCCGTAAATTATCTTGGGCCATTAGAAATAAGGGAAACTCGGAAATAGCAAGTCAGTGAGTTCGTTTCGTCAGCAGGATCATCGTGACTTCTGCGTATGGAATATGTAGTTGATTTCCAGGATGATTGCGTAAGGATCCGAGATGAAGCAATTTTAGGCACAGAATTGCAATGAAAGGTGCAAGGAAGGGCCTGTAAATTTTCGCGCTTGCGCTTGAAAATCTAGGGGAAGCTTGGCGATCGACGGCGTCGGTGGCTGGCTGTTCCGTCCGTGTATCCAAGGGGAATAAGCGCACGAGGATCGAACGCGTATATACTCTCGGAATAGTCGAGCCCGCGTTTTCTTCCATACGTCATCAACAGTGAGTAGTGTGAGTGGATACTTCGTTCGTGAACGGTTTTCATTGAGACCGGTTGATTCTTCTATTTTAAAGAGATTCGTCGAACGAGTCAAACGTTCCGTACAAATATCACCTCGAACGACTACATATGTATTACCATTGACCATTGTTGGTAGACGATAGTGCCGGTATCGGGGTGAAACAACGACTGACGAGTGACGAGTGACGAGAGACCAATAATAGGAAGGGATAAACAGGCACGTATCTTCGGGTTTATAAACTGGATATATGCAATTTGTTTCAATTGTTGTAAGAACGCCTATTGATAGGTATAAATATAACGAAGCTATATATGTATAACTTCACAGAAAGTGAATATACGCTTGCACGTACATACATGATCTTTTAGTTTCTATATACGAGGTTTATCGTTTTAAATTTCTGTCAGCATTCGATAAAACAACCCGTAAGTAAGTAGGCCTTCGTAGACGACTACGACTGTTGAAAACTTGTCGGTGCGATGACGACTCCAATCGAATAAAATAGATTTAGTACTGTGGATCGCTAACAAGTTCAAAAATTTTACGCGCAAAAAATAACACACTATTCAAACGAAGCTATCAATTATTGTCTCTTTGGAAACTTATCACATCTTTTTGACTGACAACTACGCGAAGAATTATCGAGGGTTACGACCTAGTAGTATAATGATTAAAGATAATTTTCCTTGTATTGATCGAGAAGAAGATTATTTACATACAATTTATACACACGCGAGCTTAGAGACCTTACTACTGATAAACTTTACGTACTCTTTTCAATTATCGTCTTGTTGATATGTATTTACAAGTACAATTACAATGTTAATGAAATACAGTATAAGTGTTTATACATATAACACGAAATTACATACGTACATGTTTGTGGCAACAAATAAGCCTAGTACTTTCTTCTCGGCTTCCCTCTGACTGCATTGCATTATCATAAAGTATTGAAAAACTATTATGCGTAGAAATATTAGTAGAATTATCTGCTCGAGTAAAACTAAGAAGCCTGATCGAATTTCATCCTGTATCGCCGACCCAAACAAAAACAACTTTCTTTCGAGAAAAGTGTGATCATACTATTATTGAGACATATTTGTTATCGTAGCTAGGCAACTGTAGTAATTCAAAGGAACACAATTAAAATTGTGATCACGAGTAAATAGAATAGAATACTAGATGGCGTAGGAAAGATATTCGATAATTTCGTCACGTTTACCAGTTGCAAATTTCTGTAGCTACCCTGTCGTATCAATTCATATGTATATGGATTGATCGGGAAGAAGAAACAATATATTCACGGAGAGTATTGATTATGTATACGCAATTATACTTCTGCCGACAATACGTTGTCACTGAACTGTCTATCTCTTTAGACTTAGGTCTATGGGGAGGGAATTATTAATGTCGTTACTCAATTCGAAATAAGAAGCTTCTTGCGAACGTCTAAGATACATTTATCACAATTTTCTTTTTAAAATCAGTAATTTCGAATCATTAACATTCAAAGTGTTTTAAGGAATATCCAATCCCCTTGTACATAATAACGATAAGTGTTTTGAATGTAACAACGCGTCTTTTGCAAGCAGCTTGACGATGGCAACAGAGAAGGACAAGGTACGTATCGTGAGATCTAGAAATTAGCAGAATTCGATGACATAATAAATGCTTAACTAACGCTTTTACTTTAGTCAAACAACGAAATTCAGGAGCAGGCTTCAACGCCGACTGCTTTAACACCGGCGCCACAGGTAACAAAATTTCACTGAAACTCATTTACAAATATTGTCGGTCAGGTTTATCTTTCCTCTGTACTTGTTTGATTTTTTACACGCAGTCTACAACGGTGGATAAGCAGTGGGTGAGTACGCGATACGTTCCAGTAAAATATTGCATGGTAATTTTCAAGGCAAAGCTATTTCTCAGTTATTTACCATGCATCGATGTAGTTAAAATACAATTCGTGAAACGATATACATAGTTACGATTGTATTTTTGATTTGTATCGCTGTTCTACTGTTTTCTTTCCAAACAAAGCGTTTCAGGAAGTGCACAGTTACTTTACTGTTCTGTTACTCTGTACTTATATGTATGTATACCACCTTAACGTTGCTTTGTAACTCTTCAAAATAGTACAGGGTACACCTAAGGCTTTCTGTTGACTTGTACGTTAGCGACAAATGTACTGGTAAAAAACAAATGAAATCTAATCTCTGGTAAAGTTCAAATTTTAGCCATGTCAAAAGTCTGCCGATAAAAAAGATCGTCGTTTGCTTCGTCGCCATAAAACGTAGAATCCCTAATAAAAAGCAGTGGACGAATAAAGGTCATGCCGTCGATTTCTTAGGTTCTTCCCTTATCTCGTGTATTCTCGTATATTTGGAAACTTTGTACACATATTTCGTGTATTTGTACATTTCGTCGTGTATACATGTCTTGTATACATATGTACATATATCTTCAACTAATAATAATCGCACTCAACAGGAGATTGCGTTGCGAATTGTCCAGCAATCCGTTCTATTTTCGTCACTCTTTGACTTTTTATTTCGAAAGATGTGAACAAACGTGTATACATATTCGATAGTTATCTTCGATTAATTTTAATCCGTTGGGATACGTGTCCTCGTAATCCGAAAGTTTCTCATATTCTACATAATTTTCTGTTCAGCGGGTGTCACTGTCAGTGCGATCGCATCGAATTCGGTGAATCGCGTTTCAATTGCCGTCGAAGCTACTTAATTGTTGTATTAAATTGACTGTTTTCAATGTTTAGCGAAAATCACTGAAATATTTGAAAGATTAAAAAATAAGATATATTTGTCAACCGCATCGAGATTTTTTGGAATAATTGTATGGAAAAAAGGAAGAAGCGAAGGCATAACTTCTAAGTGGCTAAAAATACATGTTTTTCTGCGCAACAAGTACTTAGACGTTTTCTAGAAGGCTCGGTAGTACGATCAAAGTATCGGTTACCTTTCGTAACAAAGAGCTTGGGGACAAGGTAATGCGTCCGTTTAAGAGATACCCAGAGTACGTGGTACGGACATGCGCTCTACTTCAATACTTTCAATCATAAAATTAGTGCACTCGACTAAAGCACCTCTATTAACAGGCTGCGTCCGGTTTTGTAGTACCGTTTGAGAAAGTCCGTTCGTTGCGGTGCCTCGTAATAATAAAAGTGCAAATTCGAAACGATCGAACAATTTTTATGCGATCAAAGTCCACCGTTCCGTCCAAATATTGTCTGCACACATCTGGAAATCTGGCGACCTCGTCTGTCCCCCGATTCCACTTAAATATGTATGTAATGTACGTATGTACGTATGTACGTATACCGTGCGGTTGTTTTATTTTTACTTAGCAAAATTTTCGCGACACTCTATTACAAAGTGCCGCCTTGTTCCGATTAAATTTCATTTTATTCTGAACCTATAGATACATTTGACACACACATGTATAATGTACGTCAGACGACCTCAACAACAAACGTGTCTTAATAAGCAGCGGATGAAATACAAACTCATTTAGCCGAAGTTCGATTTAATATCGATGAAATCGAGACGCGGATAAACACGTGGAACGGCAAGGACACGAACACAAGGAAATCGAGATCAGTCGATACACCGTGTTTGTTATATTATCTTCTAGAAAAACACATTATAATTACGCTTTAATGAATTTCGCAATATGAATACCATACTTTGAACGTATGTACATATTATCATCATTGTACGACTGCATCATACTTTTCGTCGGCAACCGACAGACCGACAGATAATATCCAGTCGAGAACTCTGCCATAAATAATTTCGGTATCGATTATTTTTATACTCATCATTGTAGAGATTCTGGCCTAATCGAACACTTTTTAATCACGGAGAGCATAAATATTGTAATTCGACGACGGTTGACATCTGTATTTAATGATAGAAAGCAAACAGACCCGTTTTAGCAGGCAGATATGAGTAAAAGAAGAGAAAGGTCGCAGAATGAGGCTATCGCGAGTGTGATTGTGAAGGGACAGACAGTTCCTGCACGAATCCCAACGAATCCCTTTTCTTCACAATTCTTGCCGAGAGAAATGCCGGCAGGACTGGTGTGAGAGGTGTAGGTTGGTGGCTGTCGGCCAATGGGATTCGTTCAAGGGGCCCAGCAAGAGCTGGAGCGAGTAACGAGTAACGAGGAGCAAGGAAGAGAGGGAGATGCGACTGGTTTCGAAAATCGGCTTTCGTCCCGCTCGCACGAATATCGTCTCAGTAGCTTACAAACGCGACCGTGACACGGAACAATTTGGTCGTTGGTCTCTGTCTCTACTCGATCTCTCGCATCCGTTGGAAACTTACCGTGTGTATGAACGTAACCGATCGCAGAACGTTCCCTGCAAAAGAGTGACCGATTATCCATCGATTAACCATCAACCAACACACCGCCATGAGTGTAGGGTGGCTAGAGGTAAACATTTCTGGTTACAATCAACTCCCGTCCAGTATCGAATCAAGATTAGAACCCGAGAATTCGAATCCTAATACAGAAGTTATCATCGTGTATCACGTTTTCTCGTAACAAAAACATCACTGAATTGTATCATAGATTGTATGTATGCACTAACTTTCGATACTTAACGGCTTTCGTTCGGGAACGATAAAGCGTTCTTCGAAATCGGCTATTGTACTTATTCCGAGCGGCTTTGAGTAGTGTATGAATGTCATTAGCGTCCAAATGCTGTCGCACAGTTTCTGCGTTCGAGTCGTCGCGGATTTACGAAGCACAGAAAATTTAGTATCGATGTTCTAACTAAAGCTCGAGAAATTGTATTGATTCGTCGTTCGTCGTTTTTTTTCGTAGCGTCGAAGAAAACACTAATATGTAGTAACCGTTTGAATTTCGGTTTCATTCGTTGGATGACCATTCGAGAGAGAAAAAAGGATCAAGGCGTAAAACTATATTTTTTCACAAAATTTCATTCTTATCGATCGAATTTTACGCGTTAAAATTTAACGTAGACCAACGCGTCGCTACGTTTTTGGACGTTTCGCGGTATAGTTCACGAGATTGAAGTTATTTAGATATTTATCTGTTATCGACGGATTAAAAATTGCAACGGTACTGAGCAGATTAACTAACATACAATGAAATATTACGGCGTACATGTATGTATTGGAGTGAAGTGGTCGAATTATTTCGGTCCTTGGATACGAAACGCGTCAGTTGTGTGAACAGGGAGAAAAAATAGAAATGCTCGTCACGTTAGTGAAAAAAAAAACGTACAAGAGTGGCTCGAAAAACGTTACATAATCGATTTCGAAGATTCATGGTAACATTTCGGATCACCTTGCAGTTTTGTCGCGCCAGCCAGATTCCTTTCCGCCATCACCACCAGTGAAAGGAAATGAATAAAAGGAGATGACATTAATCCGAAACTATGTTGAGCCTTGCATTCGTTCAAGATTGTATTGGTCGAGCCATTTCAGTGATACATATGTGATAAATATTTGCCATACCAGTCACAGGCAACATCGTTGCAATTTTTCCGTACAACACGCAATCAAACAATACTTGTTTCATTCTCTCAATATTCTTGGAAGTATCTTTTATGTACACGACAAAAATGCAATTTATGCATTTATGGAGGTAAAATTTCTTGCATTCCCTTGAAAGTGTGGTTGTTGTTCAAAAATATCGCTAAATTGACAGGACGAACGAAAACAATGGATGAAGAGTAGTGATAATATGCTCGAAAAACAATTTCTATGGAAGTGTATTCAAGTATAAACCTTCTACAAAATGGACTTCTATAATATAACATTCGTTTCGAAAAATAGTGGACGAATAATATCTTATTTTATTCCGTTTCATTCGCATTCATAATTAATCTTTAAACATTGAAACGGAATTACGGTCCATGTGTTTCATGGATGCAGTCGCTGAATGATTACTGGAAAGTAACCGGCGGTAACATGAAGAAACTTTCCCTTCTGCTTTCATTGTAATCTCCTAGTGAAATATTCTTGTACGACTACCACAGCAACAAGACCAATTTAACGCGATAAACTTTTCTTGAACGGTTCACCGCGCCAATTCTACACGATGAACGAACAAAACCGTATAAATTTCATTTGATATTCTGTATATCACCTGAGGAAATGACGTAACCTAATAAATAATGCAAAAACCCATTACTTTCAATATCATACATATTAAATATACATAAATATAAATCACACAAGAGTACACGAGAATAAGAACAGTATGTTATATATGTTAATTAGTTTAGCAGAGTTTTAATTTCACAACTTGTTAGATTACACTGGCAAGGGTTGATTTTTATTTTGATCGACAAGACATCGACAATGAATCGATAATACTTTCGACGACCCAGTATATCAAGTACTTTCCATGGCCATTTCCCCGAACTCGCATTTCGTTTTCTATAGAAATATGTATAGGTGCATGGTCTCGTTCGTTGAATGAACCGGTTAATACAAGTCGAAGTGTCTGGCACGCCGTCCAGAAGTTATTTTTATTCCAAACATAGAAGATACCAAACATGGGAACAATCTCGTTCCATTATCTGCCGTCGCACAAGTTTATCGCAATATACGCACAGAATACACCCGCTCTTTGTTACAATAAAATGCTACTAACTTAGTTTTATTTTTCGATACAAAGGGCACGATCGAACCAATGTTTTTACCAATTATATATATTCTTGATTTTCTGGATAATTAGCGGGTCTATGACAGTGTGCTCCGAGTCACAAAACGTTCCGATAAGGCTATGCACGAATCAGAAGATAATTCCGTTTTGAACATTGAAATGGGTATTTAACGAAACTGTAAGTGCTCTAACTGTTAATCATGATCGATAGGTTCGACTTACAATCAGCCACATCGTGTAAGCCCCGCGACAGTGACAATAGTTGATCAGCAGGACGTTTGGTAATTGTACTGAATTTGAGAATTTTTGTTAGATCAGAAGAAATTCAAGTTCCACACGATTCAATACAAATTTCAGTGATTAATTTCGAATAAATCGATTCTGCTTATCGTGCTTCGTAACTTTGAGTAAAATGTTGGCGTTCGCGTGTGTCTGTTACTATAATTAGGACGCCTTGGCTTGCCACGAGGCTCGTTAGGAGAGGCTCGGCAATGAGAACCAATCGCCGTCGTACAGGATCGACACACCTCTACGTCGACCAATCACAGCCGAGCTCCGAAGAGCGGGAAATTTTCGCTGGTTCGCCAGTCGTAACGAACTCGTTCCAGAATTGGCGGTCTGACGTCACACACAGCGGAATGGAATTTTGATCCCGCTGTTATCGCGATGATCGTCACAACTACCATTACCTATCTAGCAAATTTATGAACTACGTATTGTAACAAATACACTTGTACATACATATGTGTGCAAATGATCCCACGACCACAATACTGCATAAAATACGCTTATGAAGCAATTTCTTTCGTATTCGTAACCGACGGTGCTGTTTTCTTAAATTTCAACCTCGCTGTATCCGATCGAATCGAAAAGACAAGCGTCTTTTTTTTATCGCGATAAATTATTCATATGAACCGGAAAATGGTGACGCAGGGTTAATTAGATTCAGGCTTTTATGCCAATTTTCATGGTTGATGATAACCAAATGGTTTTGGAGGGAGGGGGGGGGGGAGGAAGTCGGTATAATTTCTTGTTTTCAATAAAGTCAGTGTGTATATGTTCATAACTCGGCCTCATAATAAATTTATCTCGGCACGATATCAATAGTATCGATAATATTATATTTGAATAATGTTTTCCGTATATCGCTAATTTTAACATATTCAAATGATTCTGCAATGCTATAAATATTTGTGCATAGTTAAATGGAAACTAAAAAATTCATTTAGTTCGTACAGGTTAATTACCGCTTGAACGTTATACATATGTACCTATATACGTACATTGATCGACAAATGATTTGCATGATTTGATCAGTAAAAACACGTGTCACTGTTTTTTTCCTGTTCTCGAGAAGAAAGTTCGTCGTTTCTTTGCTTAACCGTTAAGAGTAGTATTTTGGTTAGTTTCTGAACAATAGTAAATCGATTAAAGACTGACTTACAGAAATCGACGAGAGTCAGTTGTGGCAATGCTCCCACATGGAAACGTGAGCCTCTTCTAATGCGTTTCGTAATATGCATATTCATGAAAAGGTAGAAGATCGCGTGAGATTCATATTTTTATCAGAGGCCACGTGAGTAGATGTTCTCTATCTGCATGTTTGCCTGCCGTTAGCATTATCTACATATGTATAATGCGAGACAGAGAGCGTTTATAAAAAAAATATTGAAAATCAAATCGGAATTGGTAGGGATACTATCGTTCGATTTGTTCGCGTGTCATCGTTCGTAAGAAATTTTTTTAATTTGTCAACGCGCAGAGTGTACGGTAGTTTACGTCGATGAGTTTTATAAGGTTTTTGTTGAAAAACAACAATTAACGTCATTCGAAGATAGTAAGAATTGACTAAAAACGCTCGCAAGAGTGGGGATCGCGCGTTTTGTTGAATTTTTAATAAAACGAACGAAACTGTAAACTGACAACTTGAGAAACACTGGCCTGTGGTGGGCTTCCTTGCAGCATGGCTGTGTGTCCGTGTTGTATCGTGTCGTATCGTGCGACTAGCATGCTTGTGTATATGCCGTGGGCAGGAACGATATAAAAATGCGTGGCGGGGGTACCGACCCGCAGACTAGTGTTTGACACGTGTGCGAAAGCACCGGGGTTACCGATATTTTGCAGAAACGTTAGAATCGAATTCGTTTTAGTCATTTGTCGGATGCGCTCCTACTCGAAGCAGTGAATCAGTTTTAGGCTTTCGATGACACTAAAGACAATTGAGTTGGACGTACCTTATTTTGAGAGAACGGTAAGACACACACGGATTACTGTTTACCATGAATGAGATAAAAGATAAGTGTCTACATCGTCCTATTAAAAATTACTGATCCTCTATACCAGTGATGAGCAATTCACAGCGTGGTAATTATTTAGTTGCGGTCCGTCGATGTTCTTTGTGCGACCCAGTTCGATCCGCTAAAGTGAAAAGAAATTTGGTGCAAACTAAAGTAAATGGTGAATTTTTAAATTAACAAATTAGGTTTGTTAATGTTACGGTTGTAGTAGCCCATACAGATTATTGAGGTTTTAATTTTGGTCCGCTACAAAAAAAGACTGCTCATCACTGCTCTGTGTGAATAAAAATATAGGAAAATATATTATTCGCGCGCGACGATTCAATCCAAAGGATTAACTGTTCGATTTTTATCTGTATCTAGGTGTACACTTTTATCATTTAATTTTCTATCGCACGAATATTCAGAATGGAAAAAAACTGAACGTTTCGATCGGACGACCGTTAGTAAATACAGAAATTTTACCCGTGGAAAAAAAAAGTAACGCGTGTCGTTTGAACGATCGTAAAGAAGTGTTTTTATTTTGGCATCCAAGTCCTACGACTTCCGGTGAATAAAGATGGACGTTAATGAGGATGAATTATGTTGATTACAGGGTCTAAACGGACGGTTAGCGTTTGCTATTGCGGCTGCTGCGCTTGGATCATCCTTCCAACATGGGTATAACACTGGTGTCGTTAATGCACCTCAGGAGGTATATATTTCGCAAGATAATACACATTGTCAGCACTTTTCTCAAACTTGCTAATCACGATTCTCGTCGACGTATGCGACACGTTTATTCGCTATCTTAATTATCGATCGAAGCTCGTTTCCTTGTCTCGATATACTTAGTATACGTAATCTTTAAAAGTTTATGACAATTACTTGCTCTTATTCGTAACAACGGCTAATCATTGTATTTACGTTGTTGTTCGTACTTATGCAGCATCGCGCGTATGTGTAGTTTAAATCAGTTCGTGACCCAATACATGCATCGTATACATTGTATAAGCATACGCGCAGTACTGTTAATTACAAGTTCGCTTATGTAACCCTTATTCGTGAGGTATCGTTAATTTTTGCATGTCATTAAATCGATTTCAACCGCTGCTACGTAAATCGCTTTTTTCAAATATCACCGAACAACTTTGTGAACATGGAAGTTCGTTTCATTGACGTTGGCAGTGACGATTGTTTTGCTAATGTGTATATGATACGCCACAATAATCTTTCAGTTAAATCTCCCGCGTTAATTAGTTTCCATACGATCATCCACCGAATGTCGTTTAATTATTGCGAAAAATACAACGATGGTAGTATTGTTTAACGTTTGTGGTATGTTGTAGCTTATCGAGAACTGGATCAGTAACTTGAAAATGAATCGTACCGGTGTGCCAACGAAACAGTCGGAAGTAACGATGATATGGTCGATAGCAGTGTCGATATTCTGCGTTGGTGGGATGATCGGCGGTTCTCTGGTGGGTTCGATAGCCGATCGTTTCGGTAGAAAGGGTGGTCTGTTACTGAACAACATCCTGGTCCTCCTCACAGTCATTTTCGAGGGTTGCGCCAAGGCAGCGAAGAGCTACGAGATGATAATCATTGGAAGATTCCTAATCGGTATCAACGCTGGATTGAACGCTGGACTAGCACCCATGTATTTAGCCGAGATATCGCCTATTCATCTGCGAGGAGCTGTTGGCACCGTTTATCAATTGGTTATCACCATGTCTATTCTGGTGTCGCAGATCCTTGGTCTGGAACAAGTTTTGGGTACGGCTGATCAGTGGCCGCTTCTTTTATGCTTGACGATCGTTCCCGCAATCTTCCAAGTAATTACGCTTCCAATGTGCCCCGAGAGTCCGAAATACTTGTTACTGGGCAGAGGAAAGGACATGGAGGCTCAAAAAGGTACGTCTTGAATGGCTTATTAATGATTGCTCTCTGCTTAAACGGTAGCCAGTGAATGTATCTTGATCTTGATACGTGAAGACTGGTAACTTGAGTACATCATAAACATGTCTCGCAAACGTTGCGTCCGGTGATGATGTCCAATTAATCAAAAGAAGCATATAAACATTTACTGTATTATTGGAGCGAAACATTTATCGATAACGAAACTTTTGTCTATTGTTGCAGCTTTGTCTTGGCTGCGGGGCACGATCGAAGTTCACGATGAGATGGAGGAAATGAGAGCGGAATATGAATCAGTAAAGATGGTGCCAAAGGTCACGCTGAAAGAACTGTTCGTAAATTCTGCTCTTAGGATTCCACTGATAATTGCGATTATGGTGATGTTTGCGCAGCAACTGTCTGGCATAAACGCCGTTATGTTCTTCTCAACAAAAATCTTCACTATGGCGCAGCTGGATAAGAACTCGGCACAAAACGCAACGATGGGTGTCGGGGCGATGAACGTTCTCATGACATTCATTTCTTTGATTCTCGTCGAAAAGGCTGGAAGGAAAACACTGCTACTAATTGGCTTCACCGGAATGTTTATAGATACCGCTTTACTCGCGGTTTGTCTCGCTTTCGCTGTAAGTATACTTCTCCTAAACTGGCGTCTATACCGTCTACCGTCTATCGCATACGCATACAAAGATAAGAATATAGGTGTCAGAGACTAGCCGAGGAAACAGAAATGGAAACGGAAACGGAAACGCGGAAGCATTGTTTCGATCAATTTCATTCTTTTTTCCAATATACTATACTATACCGAGGGGTGTAATATTACTGGTGTATTTTTTTCCAGGATTCGTCTCGCGCAGCAGCTTACATGTCGATCATATTGGTAATCATGTTTGTAGTCCTGTTTGCGACTGGACCAGGAAGTATTCCTTGGTTCTTGGTGTCTGAACTCTTTAATCAGTCTGCAAGACCGGCGGCCACGTCTGTTGCTATCGCGGTCAACTGGACAGCGAATTTCATCGTCAGTATCGGATTCCTACCGTTGCAAGAGTCATTAGGTGCTTACGTATTCATTATTTTCGCCGTGCTACAAGCGTTTTTCGTCGTCTTTATTTACAAGAAAGTGCCCGAAACGAAGAACAAAACGATGGAAGAGATCAGTAGCATGTTCCGACAAAGATCCTACCAGTAAGAGTTTGTTCGCGCGCGTTGTCGTTGCGCAGAAGAATTTCAATTATATAACTATTTTTTAATGGAACGTTTCCGTAGACGAATGAATCGAGCGCAGATGTGAATTTCTTTGAAGAACCCCCGTGACTTGACTACATTGAATGTTTTAGCAACAAAATCAAAGTATTAAATATTTTTAGAGGAAACGTTAGAAAAGTTTGTATATTTTTATCTTTTGACGAATCGAACGAATCAACGCAATTACGCCATGGAAGCAGTCTACAAGTTGCTAATGTCGTCGTAGATAACTGTCGAGTCACGCGTATGTTTTTCAAGAAGTTTGATTTTTAAGTAAAGTTAAATCTAGTTCCTATTACTACTGGCACAGTAAACTTATCGTACCAAATGGAAAATATCAGGTTACAAACGACAGACTCAATGTTGCGCACTGCTATTCGTTTAGTGTAACAGATTTACTTGTTCCTTTTAACATTTTTTATTTGCATTGTCCAGTTTTGAATCACACATTCTAGATCGCAACCCTTTAGGTTTAGAAGATAATATACAGCTCAACTTTGTACAGACATATGAAATATACTTTGAATACGAAAATATTTAACACACCGAAAAACAAATGTGGGAGAAAATATTTCAGCTTGTATGCGTAATTACGCTAGGAAATGAACCGATAGTAATTTTATGTTACATTTGCTATGACACAACTTCACTTGAAAAATAGTTAGGGAACGATATTATTTAACTGTGTTGATACTAAACATTATAACTCTAGTCATAAGAATACGATTTTTTTGCATTGCAGTAACATCCAAGAATTTCCACCGTAACGTACTGTTTTTTTCTAAAACCGTTACGTATTTCCCGCAATTAAAAGTGTTCTTCTTAATAAAAGTTTAGTTTCTCGTAACTGCACTTTTATCTGCTGCCAAAAGTTGGGTAAATTGGCCTAGATTTCTGTTCAAAACATTTTTTCAAATACAATGTTATCCTTATGCAAAAAAACGAACACATACTTATAACAGGAAATTTGGTAGAGCTCGTGAGATTCATTCTAAGAACTTCACTATTTTAAAACAAACATTTTCAACGAAAAGTTTTTAGTTTTCTTTGTTGCATGTACAAATTTACACGAACATACTTTAGTATGTGTATTAGGAGAGAAATTTTATCGAAATGGAAAAATGAAAAGCACTACATATAGCAATTGTACATAGAAATATACGTAAAGTAGCATCATACGGCATAGCAAATAATTATATTTATGTATGCATGTAATTAGTTAATGTTTAAATACTGTAAACCGTTGTTATTATATTTATTAGGTATTTAATGAATGTCATGTAAACGGGAACTCGCGGCCGTGTTAAAATATTGTATGCATAGTTTAGGAAAAGAGTGCGTTGTCATGTCGTTAACTACGAATCGACGATGCAAATTTTTATTTAGCATGTGTACATCCTTGGATCCGAATAATACTCAAATATAGGTAGACTTTTAATACCGAATTAATAGAAAGACATGTTCTTGACGGTGTGCCACTTGTATAAAATACCATATAATTTCTTAAACTGTTACCGTTTCTGCATACTGAGATATTCGGAAGCATAGAAACTCTTACGGTGCGATTTAAAAACTAGCAAATTCAACCCTACAATATGTAATTTAGCTTTTACAAAAATTGTTATTCGGAAAAATAATTAGCAACATTATATTATTATATGTTTTGGATCAGACTTATAAAAATAATTCGCGAATAATATTCGGGACATTTTTATATAATATTATTCCAAGAACTGTGATCAAATCGGTGATGTGGTTAAAGTCAGTAATTCGAGAAAATGATAATTTCGTATTTGTTAATGCATACACGATTACTAACTTCGTAGTAGCTGTAGCTATGAGGTACACTCGTACGCGTACGCTATTGCAAATGACACGGAACAGACATAATAATATCATGTGCCGTAATGAATGTTTTTGTTTACCAAATGTACCCAACAACTATTTCGTTGATTTCGTAAATTTTGTTTCATTATTTAAGCCCAAGGCTCGGTAAATAATAACAATCTTACTTCACCGTTTATAGAGTATTTGAAAAGTATGGATTCGGTTGCGAATCGTAAATCTGTAGAGTTCGGATGCTATTCATAGACGACGTCAGTTGAACGATAAAGTATCACGGATGAACGTTGACGAACAAATATTCATGGAAAAGTGGCACTTTTTCGCTAATGTCTGTCAGTTTTGTTTTTGACATTTGTTAAATAAATTTTTTAATCGGCATCGAACTCTCTGCACATGTTCAACTTTAATATTATAAAACAAAACTTATGTAATCAAAGATTGTTGCACGTATTGTTTTATGTCGCAGAGGCACTGATTTTCTGGCGAATTGAGTAGAACATAACAAAATACTTGTAATTATATTTGGAATGGCTATTCATCGATTATATTCTTAAGTTTGTCGCGGTACGATAATAGCATTTAGTGTTAGCTTGTTCTTTTATACGCAATATCTGTATCAAGTTTTTCTTTCTGTGACAGATCTATTATACATACATATCTATAAGATACAAAGGAATATCTCATAAAACTCGTACGCTCAAACTTTCTCATTTCTATTACTGTTAGTATGTAGCATATTAGGTGTTCATCGTTCACGGTCATTATTACAATTATTTAAAACATTTTCACATAATTCATCGGCGTCACAATTTTCTCATAGAACATTACGAGAATGTGTAACGCATTATAGACTACGACTTTTGATGCCAATATACAAATTATCAAAATATGTAGACGTTTTATGTAACATTATTGACTACGACACACCGGAAATTTATATAATTCATCGGTCTCGATGAAACTGGTCAACTATTCCTGGGTATGTAACATGTAAGATTACTCTTCACTGAAATATTAACACAAGTTCATCTTGTCCTATTACTTGTTAGCTAAAAAAACTATATGTTTCATACGTATAATTTTGTATTGTTCATTAAATTTGCAGTATCGAATGCGCGCGCACATATACGAAAATAAATATTGAGAAATAAATAGTTCTCAATGACGCATTCCGACATTATCGAAAATTTTCTAAAATTATCACATAATAATTGGCAATGTGGATTCCAAATAATCTATTAGAACATCTTACTTAGCTCTTCTGATTGTTACAATATTGTAATACATAGTTTTTAATTCTTTGGCACTTTTATTTGTATCTTAAATTAGATATTCGAATTGGAGTTATTAATTGTCGAAAATATGGGTGAAATACGTCTGACGCGTGGGGTTCTAGGGCTTGTTGCCTAGCTGAATGCTGAATTTCAGCTCGGTCGATGACCGTCAGTGCCATATCCACTATCCACCCTAAGTCGAAAGACCCGCTTTACCTCGTAACCGAAGTAGTGACATACGATGTCTTGTGCTTGTGATACATTGTACTGCAATAGTTTTTTCTAAAACTTTCTGGAATATCCAATATGAACCGTTGCACAACATTAAACCTACCAACTCGCTAAAGTTCACAAGGACTTATCAAAAACGTCTTATGGGATTGTTAAGTGGAGAGGGTGAATGTCCTTGTGCACGAATTCGCTCATACATATAGTCCTCGCAGAGTATATAATGTAAAGAGCTTTTCTTCGTACTGATATATTGAGGTTTCAGATCCTTATCTCATATTTCTATCAATTTGCATATCTCGACCATCTCGACAACCGAAGCACGTTTAGTTTACCGCTCGACTCATGCACGCTACAACCACGTTCGTCCCTGCGAGAATCAGACCACCCACACACCATGCATCTGTATGTATGTACCATTGTTGTGTCTATGCGCCACGAGTATCCACTTATGTATACACATACATCACCGAAATTGTTCCGTTCGTAAATGTTTAGTTCATATACATGTACTGCAATTACTTTATCCATTCCGAGTATCCATGCGTACTATAGAGACCTGCGAGAACAAATCATTATCTCGGTATTACCTTCAATTTACAATACTTTACCGAAGATAATACCATTTTACTTTATTGCAAACTATTAAACAACGATTATGTCTTAATGTTTATGGTGATTGTTAACTAAATATTATGTAATATAAATGTGTCTGGGTAGAGTTTTATGCGACAAATTCGTAAAAATTTGTCAAAAGTGAGAATTTATCGATCGACGTTTGATTGTTTCTGCCCTTGACAATAACTGTTATAATTTTAAGCATAAAATATTTGGCTTACTCTAAATTATTTCACAATAAATTAAATATTTTTGACAATGTAATATTTATAACAATCACATTTTAGGTGACACATTCTATATCAGTCATTTTACAATGCATTCACCAAATTCTTTGGTCGTTTATTCACAATTTCTGGAATCTGGCCCTCTACACTGCATCCCCCAAAATATGCAATAACCGAATGTTTACCGTATGTACATTTTCACAACGTAGAGAGCGCTAAAGTCACAACCTTCAAAGTGTCGATATTACAGTTTCATAGGGCTACGAAGTCCCGTAAGATGGTAGGTCTATCTTTATACCTCGTCTATGATAAAACAAGAAGGTTTGCAGTTGGCACCGCGAGATGTGAGGAATCTACGATGCCAGGAGGCAGAGAAACGCTGTGCGCGGCTCGCATCGTCCGTCAGAGTAAACACAAGCACGAACTCGGGCGAGAGGTATACCTCGTGCGCTGCCAGTGGCAGGTACTTTTTGACGAGTGTTTAGATAGGAAAAGACAGGGAAAAGGTGATCCTCCGAATCGAAGTGTTTGTGAAGTGACACCAATTGGGCGAGAACTAAAGGATGAGCGAAAAGTAATGGTGCGTGATGGATACATAGAGCAGCGGTGAGAAGAGGGCATCGTCGGTGAGGGCATTGTCAAGACGCTTAATGTGCGCGGTGCGGGCGCGTGGTACGCTCGAGGCGGCCACAAATGAAGAAGAGGGAAGCCACGACGAGGGTGGTAGAGAGGGAAGATGTCGAGTGGCTCGGCCTCGACGCTCGTGAACGGTGAGAACAAGAAGGAGAACATTCAACAGTACAAGTACGGGAATAGGAAGGAGAACGAGAACGGCGCTGCTGGCAGCACTGGCTCTTCCATAGTTGTACTCGCTGGTGATACTAGTAACGCTACTACTACTGTTGTCGCTGCTGGCACTGGTACTACTGCTTCTAGTATCACTAGTAACGCCGGCAGTGGTAGTGGTAGTAGCAGTGATAATGGTGACAGTGGTTGTTCCGCTGGTAGTTGTGGTGACGGTGACAGCGGTAGTAATAGCGGTGTCTGTGTTACCGGCTTGACCGCCGGGGGCGTCGTCGGCAGCGTGGAGTACCACGACGTAAACTCCGATTTCAAGACACCGGAGAATCTCGAGGAAATACGAGATCAGAGGGGGACAAACGACGGAACGGACTTGAGTGAAACGGAATTTCAGGACCCGTACTCGGAGACGTGCATCGAGACGCCGATCGTCAATCTCACCACCAGTACCACTACCAACGCTACTGATATCACCACTACCATCTCCACAATCATCGAGCACGACGATCAAACAGCTACTGCTGCTTCTGCAGCAACTTCTTGTTACGAGGGAGACGAAGAAGAGGATAACGAGGAGAACGACGACAACATGGTTGCGGCTATGAACGAACACTTGTCCACCACGTCGGCCACCAGCGGCGTCCGGAGTAACACGGTGTCGGCGACCAGCACCACTGCTAATTCCGTTGTCAACCAGAATAATAGTTGTTCCCGCAATGAATTTCAAAATGTTGACGAAAACGGTAAATCAGCTGCCGGAATACTCAGTTTCCCCTGTGATTTCGATCACATGTATGCCAGTATGACAGACGGTGGAGCTCCGGCAGCTGCCACTGCCACCTCTGCCCTCGGTGTCAGTCCTCTTCGAGGTAACGAACCGCGTCAGAATGATTTAACGGAGGTGAAACACCTGAAGGAACTGTTGCTTCTTCATCTCGATTTAATCCAACAACAGTCTGAACAAATCGTTACCAAGGATAAACTGTTAGCCGCACTTCGACAAGAGAATGAAACGGTACTCCCTTTTCTATTCTATTCTATCCTATTCTATTCTATTCTATTTTATTCTACCCTATCCTACCCTATCGTATCCTATCCTATACTATTCTATTCTATACTATTTTATTCTTTTCTGTTATTTTCTGTTATTTTCTTTTCTTTTCGTTTCGTTTCGTTTCTTACTATCACTTTCTATTTCTTCCTTATACAAACTATAGTCCTTTTTATGTTCGGGTTTCGTAGGCATCTCATTGAAAATTCGTTTGTCGAAGTGTACATATATTCCAAAATACCCGCGTTTAAGCCTGGTTCGTATGTCAATATTTCTCTCCTTCCTTCCCTCTGTTCCGTTTTCCCGGTTCTTGGACCTGTTTCAGTCATTGGTCAGCCAGTCGTGAAGGTCAGCCACGACGTTGCCACGGGATGGCGCTGTTCGAATAGAATTATACCTACGAAATGCGCGGAGCACGTTACACGTTTTGTTCGATTCTCGCGCGCAATCTTCTTTGGCAATGACGGCACCTTCACAACGGAAAATGGAAGAGTCTTTGAAAGAATGGACATTGTGAAAGAATTGAATTTTAAATAATTTAATCGATATTGTTATCGCTATTGCTTCACGATACTATGTATATGTGTGATAATTTATGGAGACAATAATGCCTGGAATTCGAAAAGAAACCGCAATGCGACCGACTTGTCGTTTGTTGACAGTAAATAAAGATGTTCAGTCGAATACAACATCATTTCTGCGATTGTTTATCATTAAACACTTATGTTGCGTAAAATATGAGATTGAATTTAGCCCGTCATATTTTTCTGCAATCTTACTGCGTTAGATGTAGTTATTATATTTTCGGAGAAATACGATAGAATAGCAGCTTTAATCATTCATCATGTTTCAATAGTAAACTGTGATCTTGCAGTGTGTAATGTTTGTTTCTTAGACAGAATTAAATATAATACTATATTTTCTATTCTTTTTTGTTTATTTACAAATAAGGACAATGTAATTTGTAATGCCTGCAAAGTTCTACTTGGTTTTATTAATAAACAAATATTTATGTTACAGCTTAAACTACGTTTAGAGCGTATGGACAGACGTGTGAACTTACAAAAACTGAGGTCGGAAAACACTGAAAATTCTATTACATCTGAGCACATTGGAGCATGTTCTCCTCCCAGCATCAATTCTGTGAATGTGCCATCGACCAGTGAAATTCATAGGAACATTCAGACAGAGAACAATAATTCTCAGTACAGTGAAAGCTTTAAAATACGTTTGAATACTAGTGGTGGAATTACTACTGTTAAACAAGAACCAAACGATAATCAAGGAAAATTTGAAACAAAAATAGAAAGTGGTGGTGATATTAGATTAGAATGGGAAGAGAAAAAAAAGAGGAGATCAGACCCGATACCATTATCTAGTGGGAGTAAAAGAAAAAGAGGTGTTTCATGTTCATCCACAGTCAGCAATGACACATCTTCAACAGTGCAAGATAAGGTGTTAACTCACGAGACCAGCAGGAAAGGAGACAGGAAGAGCAAGCTATTGGCAAAAAAAGAATCTTTCCTTACAACGGAAGAACATTATTATACAGCTGTTGGAGATCTTAATTATACGTTAAGTTTAAAAGAACCTAGTCCAATGGAAAGTGATACCTCTTTAGAAGTTCCAAATTGGAGAGTGAAAATATATACGAGCTGCTACACAATGGAAGGGACTGAAAATTTAGATGACGAAATTTTTAATAAGAGGCATTTAAAATTGGAAAACGATGAACGAAGGAGAAAAAGATGGGATGTACAAAGGATAAGGTTCGTATTGTTATTAAAAAAATGTGTGTATTTAATTATTTATTTATTTATTTATTTATTTATTTATTTATTTATGATTTCTGATATAAAATTTAATATTTTAAACATTTTTCTTTATAGAGAGCAAAGGCATATCGAAAAATTGAAGCAAAGACAAGAACGTCAGAATCATCAAGCAACATGTTACAATACAAATCATACAGGACCCTGCCCTTCTGCTGTTGAAGAAGAAGCTATGTCATCATTATGGCCTGATATAGAACAAATACAGAGTCTTCAAGTGGATTCTCAGTTACCTGTTACTGCATTTGGTGCTCCTATTCCTAGTTTTTCTCCGAGGTAAATAGAAATAATAAAGATTTGTATTAATAGCGATACATATCCGTCATTATTAACTTTATGATTACAGCGAATTTTCTTTACCTTGGTCAAACATGCCACGATCAACTAGTAGACGGCCAAAACGATCGACAGGTAGAAGAAAATCTACTAGGAGATAAACTTTTACGACACCGGACACGACTACCTTTGTCATATAATTTTTAATCTTTCTTATAGACTTGCTCCCTTATACTTCCGTTTTCCTCTTTTCTAACATCGTATACATATTCTACGTGAAATAGGGGCACCAAAGATATTTTTATTACCTTTTTTAAAATATAATTCAGGAAAGATGTCTGTAACTGATAGGAGTACCTACAGCCTTTTTTTTACTTTCTACATACTCGCCGATAACGTGTTTATTCACTGTTGAAATTTATCAAAATATACTGATTTTGCAATTTGTTAGAATCAGTGGGAATCATTTTATTCATACAACTGTGTGTATTGTCGCAATTTGATAAAAACGTTATTCATTTATTTGATTTTAATTAGTATTTATTATTTATGTCTGAAATTTCATTCGAAATGGTACAAATTATAATAATTAACTTGAACGTTCAGGTTAAACGTATGTTTTCGGAAACAATTGTATAAAATTTAACTTTAATTGAAAATACAAATAGGTATGCTGCAGATGTAAATCTGAAAATATCTGCTGCAATGACGATATTGTATGCAAGCGAACAATACAATCTATCTCCGATTCTTCGTAGCCCCTTTTCTTTCTTTGGCCTCGGATTGATACTGAAGAAAAAATTCGTACCTATGGAATTGTCTCATAACTACTATCAAAAAGTACCGATGGTACACATGTATTTATTGTATTACATATTTATTATTAAGGACTAGAATACTCTTGGAACGGTGAAAATATGTAGTTTATAGGGTAAATTCTAAAAAGTTGCAAAACTATACTGGATCAAATTCGTTTTAATGTTATTTAATATCAAATGATCTTAGGGTAAAGTTTGAAGTTAAGAAATTTCGAGTTTGTATAAAATTGGTCTTCGTAGAAATACAGTGTATATGAAAGTAAATTTGATCCAATATGGTTTTGAAGTGTCTATAATGTTTACATTGCGATTTATTCCAATAAGTATCTCATGCGTCCATCCGGTAAATTATCTCAGCTATGTTGCACCCTCTGTGGACCATTTTTGTAGTATAATAAACGTAAACTGTGTAATTATCTATGGTAGGTTTAAAAACATTCATGAACATAACCATTGTCTTCCTAAAATGTTAAAGATGCATCGAAAGAACTTTCCAGAAATATATTCCGGAACTGCAAAAACACTATGTTTGTATTTCAAATTTTCAGATTATTAAGCAATGGTCAAGTGCAAATTATGTGTATTTGTTTATTAGGAACAAGACGATAATCCAGAGATAATATAAAAATGAAGAAACGATTTATTAGTAAAATGTTATATAGGGTGTTCGGTGAGGTATTCATTAAACTTCACCCAGGCGTTTAGCAAATCATTCTGAACAAGTACCATATGCGGTTTCTGCAGCGGGAATAGAAGAGTTGTGGTACTTCACTGAGTATCGGCAACGGTATTCTGATCGTACCGTTCTTTAAAATACTACTTACTTTCCAAAGTGTCTTTAGAATTCTGAGAAAAACGGATTAGGTAAAGCAAACTGTACATTGTAAGTAATGTATGTTGTAAATAAAGTAAATACGTCGGAATTATTGTTTTCCCGTAAGTATGCTCAATATATTATTTTTGATGTAATTGATTAACGAAAAAAACATTTTTTATTCAGAATGACCTACTGAACGCGCGTGCGAAATTTGATGAATAAAGCTGGAATAAGCTCATCAAACATTCTATATACTATATACAATATACATATATACATACATATACATGATGATATTTTAGAAATTTTAGATTGTCATAATTGTAACTGGTAACTTGAAACGCTATGTATTTTTTTAACTTGGATTTTAAATATTATTAGGTTCAGAATACGAGTTCAGCTCAGCGCTGTTGTAATAAATTTGGCTAAATACAATGGTTTGAATGTGGTACAGATAAGCATTACAGTTAAGGGAACACATAGCTTTCGATAAATAAGTAACGAGTAATGTAAACGATACAACTTACATATGGTGGCCATGTGGACATCATAAACCAATTATATAGGAGATTATACATTAGTTGTAATTTTATTCTTTTATGTTAAATATTATAAAGGAAAGGGGTTACGACGTCCAGCTAAGAAAGTGCGGCAGATGGAAGTTAAATAAACTTTTGTAATTCCTTTCTATTCAACGTAACACCATTTACTACGCAATTACATACTTCTTTAAGGAAACGTATGACTTTTTTGTAACTTGCAAATTTTTAACTATATGATCAAAACGTTTACGAACTTTATGGTTTATTCAACACTTTTTTGTACAGGGAGTATCAAACATTTTTAGGAATTACAAACATTCAAGATGTAATGTCTTTCATATCTTTTGTAAATTTTACCAATGCATTTAATTCAGATTCTTTAAACATATTTCGATATAGGTACTAATCTCTATTATCCGTGTACATTTAGTTATTGTATTACTTTGTTTTATACTACGTGACAACTGACTAGGTACTCGATTCAACCGTCCATGAGAAGTATCAGAATTTCATGAACCGAAAGGCTCGATATTGAGACACGGTGAATATAGTAATTATAATTTGTAAATAAAGGAACATCTTTCCAATTAAACCTTAGTTTTCGTTTCTGTTTTATTTATATCGATATGTACTATCGAGAAATATATGTACCCGGTTTCCCGCGGAATTGGGACAAGTTATGTATATAAATAATACATATATATCTATGAAACGATTGAAGGTAAAGAGAAAAAATGTCATGTAGCAAAATTGAATAGCATGAGATACTGCATATTCTTATACTATGTATTCATACGTTTTAGTGCACCGAAATATTGAACATATTTAAATACATACATCCCTTCTTTGAATAGTACACCATATTTTTGAGTCCGTTATTCAGTGTTGCAGTTTCTCGAACTTAACAATCCTGAAATTAATACGTTTAGGACAGAAGTATCATAATACTTTTTGTATAGAAAACGAAAAACTACATTGAATGATGGGTTCACAAATATAGAGGACTGTTTAATAAAAAAACGTGTATATACACTTTTTAGATCCACAGGTGCACAAAAGTGCATAAGAGTATGCCGTGTCTGACAACAGTCAATTTTTTTTTGCGAAATAATTTTCTGTATTATCAATTGTTTTATGGCATAGATATAACATAATCCATTATTGAGTGTAACACCCTCTACTGTATATTAAACAAACACTTTTTTACATAAAAAGAGACAGGTGTATTATATATATATATCTTTTGTATCTTACATGAACATTGAGAACTTAGTATGGGGCAATGTTAATCTTGTATAATTAATTCATTGATGAAACCTTCTTGTTTCAATTCTTTTAAGTGCAGCAAAAAATATAAAACAACAATAATGAAGAAAAAGTAGCATTTGCACCGTTTATAACATAATTTCATATAAGTCGACTTTGTTTCAAGATGTTAAGGTGTATAGATTGATTCATTCATTAATATATCAGTCAATATGAAAACGGCTTGAATATTTTTTAAATATTTTCACAAATTTCAGTGTGATTTTTAATGCTTACATATATTATAATCTTCAGGATCTGTATACATATGTATATGAATATACATTCATATATCTCTGACTGTATACGTGGACATGTATGCTCACATCACACACGTAGACAAGTATAAATAGATGTGTATATGATTCTAACTTAATTGGTTTCGAACATAATATATGTACAATATATTTATTTAATTATGTAATATATAATATATATATATATTATCATAACTATGTATACAGGATGTTTTGTGACTGGTGGATCAGCAGAAAATATGACTGTTTTTAACATGTTTTGTTAACACTATGAAGGTTCCAATGAACGTTCCTGAGCATGTGTGTATACGTACTTATACATATATTGTTAACGTGTTTACGCGTGTACATATAATGCATAGCGATGTATCGCATGCGTTCAGTATCAAGTGAAACATCAGAGAATTAATTAAATCGATTAAGGCAATTACCGCCGATTGACAGTATAATATATCTAATGACTACATAATAATGTTACGAAGTAGGTAAGATCCAGCCAAATTTACGAAACGTTCTGTATGTAATATATGAATTATACTCTATTATATGAATAAGAGATATTGAATAAATAAGATTATTTCGTACAAAGTATCTAAATTTTTTGTGAAATCCGATCACAATACACGGTTTTTCTTTGTCAAAACGAAAATGAAAAGTATATGTATTAGAAACACTTTCTATGCACGATGGACGGACCCGATTCGTCGTATTCCTGCTTTGAGATCCACATTTGCTGAAACGTGCTTAAGCTTGCTAAGATCGAGCCACCGATCCAGACCGAGTACTTCCTTTCCGGGGGCGCGATTATCTTAATCTTCATCGTAGATGGTGCCAGTGCCGTTATTTCCTTTTGCATCCGGTCGGCTATACCTGGATACATAGTGGTACCACCCGACAACACCGAATTCGCGTACAGATCCTTACGAATATCAACATCGCATTTCATGATGGAGTTGTATGTTGTTTCGTGTATTCCACATGATTCCATGCCCAGGAAACTTGGCTGGAACATCGCTTCCGGACATCGGAAACGTTCGTTACCGATGGTAATCACCTACAGACGATGTTCCTTTGATATTATTTTATTTCACACCATTAGAATATTATTGTAATAATTCTGTAGCCATCAGCAGAAGCATTTAAGACACATAGAAAAAAAGTCTAAGAATAAATGCATTATCAATATAAAGACCTGCCCGCATCCTATAACGATTAATTAACCCGTTTTTTCTGTTGGTAATAATTCTTAAAAATTAATTTTTCTTCGCCATCTATGAATTACGACTTTCTTTGTTAATAACTCCCGTGTTTATGCCCATAAAGAGTAACGACTACATAGTTGGATTCATACCTGACCGTCCGGTAATTCATAACTCTTTTCCAGAGCACTTGAACCAGCAGCTGTAGCCATTTCCTGCATTCCGCAGTCGTCGTGAAAGAATACCCTCTTTCTGTTAAAATCTTCATAAGGTAATCAGTTAAATCCCGTCCAGCCAAGTCCATACGCAAAATTGCATGCGGTAATGCATATCCTGAATGAAGTAAAAACATTTTATTATTTATCTTTCGTGTTAAGTGCTGTTCCAGTGAAACGTTCTTAAAGCTTCGATCCATGTAATTCTGTTCGCTACTTTATGCGTGCATCTTTTTAAACTTCAAGGAAACTATATGTATACAAATATTTCGAGCGATATAATGGTATAGAATCGTATTATGTATAATTTAAACACAAGTCTTGAATAAAATCAAATGATTCGAATCGCGTCATCGAAATAATAAATAAACAGATATTGAATTAAGTAACGCATACCCTCATAAATCGGTACCGTATGCGAAACTCCATCACCGCTATCTAATACGATGCCTGTAGTGCGTCCTGAAGCGTAAAGGGACAAAACCGCTTGTATAGCGACATACATTGCTGGAGAATTAAATGTCTCGAACATAATTTGCGTCATTTTTTCCCGATTCGCTTTTGGATTTAAAGGAGCCTCCGTTAAAAGAACAGGATGTTCTTCGGGGGCGATCCTCAGTTCGTTGTAAAACGTGTGGTGCCATATTTTTTCCATATCGTCCCAGTTCGTTACAATACCATGTTCAATTGGATACTTTACCGTTAAAACACCCCGTTTGCTTTGGGCTTCGTCGCCCACATAACTGTCTTTTTGTCCCATACCAACCATGATTCCCTAAGCAATTTTTGAAAATCATTATTAGAATTATAGCATACCGTGTGTATGTATCTTTTAAATAAAATCTCATTAAAACTTGATACATATATTTCGTTCTCCTTTCGATATTTTTAATGAGACCAATCACATATGAAAATTGAATAACTTAAGAATATAACACTTTTTCAGATCTCAAAAATTTGCAAGTTACAGTTTCGATTTGTATATTATTCTTAACATTAGCTCACTTGCTAACTTTATTTAACATTTAATTGAACAGTTTTCATCGAGATCTGTGATTTATTTTTCAAACATTTCCCCAGACAGTTTGAAAATATAAACATTGCGGATTACCACAGTAAGTATATAGTATGAATAAAAAAAAAAGTTGATTTTACCTGATATCGTGGTCTTCCAACAATAGAAGGAAACACTGCACGTGGGGCATCATCCCCTGCAAATCCTGCTTTACACATTCCTGATCCATTATCAACTACTAAAGCTGCTACATCGTCGTCACACATTGTAAAAAGTATTTATTTAGTTTACGTTTGCGCGTAAGAAAAATAAATTTTAGTATATTTATTGAAAACAACAAATAATGGTTTTTATGTGACTAGATTTTGTACTATCTTAACAGTGTGTTGACTCCTCCAATATTGTTCCAGTGGAAGAATGGTGCTGCTTTATATTGACTCCCCCTCTTATATTCTACGCCAGTAGGTACACATTCATGCTTATACTTTAAACAGTTTCTTGCATCCCAGTAAACTTAAATCCACTTAAACTAATCCAGAATATCAGTTGTATTGTTCTTACTTTTTAT
The DNA here is from genome assembly GCF_001272555.1 of Dufourea novaeangliae. Classification (NCBI taxonomy): domain Eukaryota; kingdom Metazoa; phylum Arthropoda; class Insecta; order Hymenoptera; family Halictidae; genus Dufourea; species Dufourea novaeangliae. The sequence continues at coordinate 359,265 of NW_015373973.1, forward strand.
ATGTTTCAAGAAATTTGAAAAAAAAAAAAGAATCTTTAAAACAGAAAAATTACTTTCGTATTTACTAATTTTGTTACATTGCAATAACGTAGCCCAAACACACAGAAAAATCACTTAAAAGTTGGGCAACTATAATTATATTAATTATTGTATATAATTCATAAAACTCATATAACTGTACTGCTAACTTCGCCGCTATTACGGAAGCTAATACGGATACCTTATAAGACAGTTTAATTGGTTTCTAATATATGCCAATTAAGAGAATGTTTCATCATTACATATGTAATCATTACATACACAGAGTTTGTATGAAGTAGAGCGCGTAAATTATTTCCATGTCTCTTTGGTTCCACGCGGCATTCTCTAAAGAAGTAGATGCAAGCCACATCCTAATAGTCTTCACTGATATTTATGATCGAGAAAATCATGCTTATTAAAGAAAGTGAAAGCCAGTTTCTTAAGAGTTCACTGATCGCAAATGAATTTGTTAAAGTTACAGAATTTAAAGCGTTACAAGGCATTACGAAGATAGATGTGAGAAAACAAAATGTTTTATTCGCTATATAAAATCTTATGTACAAAGTTCTTACTATGTATTCTAAGTCTCGTACTTTTTAATAGTTAATTTAGTAACTGTAATTGGTTTTTGGAAATTAATTAAAAACCATTAATTTACACGTATTTCTTTTAACAATTTCGGAACTGTTTTAATCGCAAGTATAGCGATTTTTAGTTACACAGTCATACATACATATGTGTTAGTTAATTAGTTATAGCCTATAAACTATAATAAACACATCACTTGTACGAAACAAAACATATCAATGCTTGCTTCAGTTTCAAATTTATTTGAACTTAATTCTATAAATTACATTGCTTTTATATTTGCAGAAAATAGAAGTTTCGGCTAGCTAAGCCTCCCAGAATTAACGCATTTTAAGAATTCACTGTTCCAAAGAATGACCACTGGGCAAAAGCCTCATTATAATCGGTGTATTACATTTCTTAATTAACTGTTCGACTAACGCTTATAATTAGGCCGTGAAATTAAGTACCTACTTTAGTCTTAATTTGCTGCATCCTATCCTATTTTCAACAGTTTTTTAGAGTGCAAAATATTCTAAAGTATTGAATATTGTTTCGATCTATTCAACTTTTTCAACTAGAATTATATGTAAAAGCAAACATTATACGTATGTAGTTAAATAAATAAATAAATACTTTTACTCTTTTATCATTTTTACGCAAAAGTATTTTTTTTTCCTTATTTACAGTTCTTAACATTCTTTATTTACAAGTAAATGCACAAGTGAAGAACAATTAACTTTCAATCGATGCATCTACTATTTATATGATGCAATTTACTTATCCCAAAGACCGATCTCTTTCATTCTCGTTTGGAAATATTTTTCCAAGGCGTTAGCACATCGGTAATATTCCGTGTCCGGACTATTATACAAACGACAGTTGGTGAAAATTCGTGTCATATCTGCGATAAATAATCTTCTTGTTACGTAATATCGTGCTTTTAATCGGTCAGTCATGGTTTTGAGGTCTGCAAAATGATAAAAAGGATCCCTTAGTTCTGTATATGATTTTCTGTAGGTAATCACACTTCAAAAACATTTAGAGACATTAGGCTCACCCATCGGATATTTAATATGATCGTAATAATCTGGGACATCGTTCTTGTCCACAGGTTTTAAAAATGGCCATGCCGTACTATGATTTTTTACGCTGTTCAAAACGTTTTTTAAAGCATTGTATAAGGAATCAGTAATATCTAAGCATGCTTCCATTGGTTCTGGTCCTTGAGTCCCTTTAGCAACCCCTCTTGTCCTCGTTTGTGCGTAACTCTTCCAACCAGTTTCTCGAATACCAGGAATAGACTCGACAGGAATTCCTCTAACGCCTTCTTTGAAACATGTTAAACCAGGATGAACCTTCTGAATCTCTTGTTGCCTTTGATGAATCAACTTTTTAATAATCTCTTTTTGTTTCCGTATAACAGCTGTAAATTCGGTATACACGATTTTAGCATTTAATTCACAGTGCATCAATGTAGCACCTTCGTAGTCCTTGATGTAACCTTGATGCATCGATCGCGGTATCTTAATATCTTTACTAAAGCCTTGCTTTTTGAAATATCCAATCGCGAATTCGTCCGCAAATGTGAGAAAATGTAGTATATTGTTCTTTATATGATAATCTTTAAGCATGTTCATTAAATGTGTACCATAGCCTTTGACTTGTTCTTGACTTGTAACAGCGCAAAACACTATTTCTGTAAATCCTTGGGTAGGAAACATTCGGAAACAGATACCGCCAATTGGCCGACCATCCTTTATCAGAGCTAGAGTTTTATGCTTTCTAGAAACAGAACACTGTTTCAATTATATTGAACCGGTACTGAACATTTTTCTAATATCTGCCATACTTACGGATCGAAAACCAGTTGAGATATGTACTCTTTCGGCATTCTAGGCAACTGATGACTAAATACATTATGTAGTCCAATTAACCAAAGCATGGTCTGTTTTGAAACTGGTTGTGTCAAACTGTTTCCAACAACATGAAATTCAATAATTTTTCTACTTTCTTCGATCTTAGCTGTTTCATCTCGTGGAACGTTCGGTGGAAAGACAGCATCAGGTCCGCACATGTAATTAGGGTCATTAATAGTTGCCACAATTTCGGCGACTGTTTCTTCTGGTAAATCTTCGAAAACTTCTTCGTTTTTTCTTCTTTTTACATCTGAACGTCCTTCGGAATGTGACCTTTTCTCATGGATTTTCTTCATACCAGGGCTTATATTAATTGTTGTGTAGTTATCTTTATCGTTCGGAGTAACTGTAACTTTTTCAAATTCACCGGGTCTTCTTCCTTGGTTTGCTTTAGATTCTAATGCTGTTTGCAAATAAGTAGGAGGCACTTGTTTGAAATCAGGATCCCAGATTGGCGAATTGTCAGAGTAAATTTCTGCTTCCAACATTGAAAGAAATCTTGAAACATAATTTTTTCATTGATTAAAGAATAAATTAATAGAGAAGAAATGAAAAGAAGAAACTTTCTACGTACTTAGGGAAATGAGTTAAAACTATTACTCTTTTTTCTGGTGCCAGTTTATCTCGTTCACTGTGACACTTGTCTAATAGCTGTCTCGAAACTGGTTTGAAAATGGCTTGAACAAATGTTCTGCCGAACACTAAGGATGTGTCATAATGGGGTAAGGAATCACAGAATGCTGGTATATGGCAGAAAACCAGCCAACGTGTATGATTAATTTTATAAGCAGGAGCATCCTCCACGCTAATTGTACCTCTTCTAGCACTGAGGGGATCAAAGTTCCAATGATTCAAACAGTGCAAAAACATCTTGGCCATATCACACATAGCTTGCATGTCTCTTTGCGGCAGATGTCCATATTTATATGCCACAAAGTTCATTACTGCTTTTGCTATGCTAGGTCTTTCAAAAGGTGGTTGTCCCAAAGGACCTTCTATTGTTGGTTTTGTTATAGACTGTATACATTTTCTTAAGAGTTTATACAGGTAAAAGTAGACTTTCTTTGTATCTGGATCTTCTTCTTTTTGTAATCCTAAGAAAATATTGTCAGCATCAATAACCATACATAATAATTTGTTGATATCCTCTTCTGACTGATTGGTTAAGTGAGAAACATGATTTTCTAAAACATGTGTGCAACTCTTGCAAGGATCAAAAAAGTTTATGATAGGTTGTTGCGAGTCAGTTTTAGGAGATTTAATTAACAACTGAGGGTTCTTCCAACCAATACATTTGCAATCTTCTACTTTACATGCACTGTAAGTTGCAATTTTTAGAATTTTCTTCATTTGTGGCAAATTTAGCATTTGTTGCTTTCGCTGTTGTATTCTTTGGAGATTATTTTGTCTGCTACTTTGTTCTTGAGATCTGACAGCATTTGGTTCTCTGCTATTGCCTGCATTGTGAGATGTACTGGTTACAGACTGATTATTTTCCTCCGTGGCCTGCATTGTTGTATTGCGAGTTGCTTCTTCAGTTGACATATTTTAGTATAACTGAAATATTCAATTAAAATGCTACTGCAGGATGACAAATAACATTTCCTTCACTAAAAATGTTGGTTTTCGCATAAGAACATTTCCAAATATACGGAAGTTCATACAAAATAACGCTTCTTCTTTATTAAATGCATTTTAAACGTATTTATATACATTATCGTATACTTACATTACAAGAAATAGTACAAAAAGTATTATAATGAAGCGCCAACGGTGCAATTTTCACGACATACGTTCACTAGCAAAGTTTGCAAAAGGAACATTATACATCTTTCTTTAATATACAATCGTCAATCATAGTTTACAGTCATTTACAGTGCTGAGTGCTGTATGGTGTTGTAAACACGTATAAAAGGTTAGGAACATTCATGAGTAAAACGAGTAAAACGCTTTGGACGCCTTTTCATAGGGAAGTAAGTAAGTGCCATCTATTAGATGTAGGGAAGATTAAGTAATCGTTTCCTCTTCTTACACTTGCTTACACTGGATATCTAATAAGCTTTAAAGTTCTGTATCGAGAATTCGATTGATCATTAACATTATATGTAGTTTGTTTAAAGTGCGTGAAACTACACTTTTATGTTGGTTTTAAACAGTATCTTTACAATACCAAATTGTTTGTCCGAATTTACGATTTTGAATAAATTTTTGTCGTAGAAGTTTGCAATCATTCGATTCACAAACGTGAACTATGGTCGCGTTAACATTAACAGATGCCAACTTTTTGAGTTTCGCCCGTTGAGTCACGAGTGATAAATCTCCGTACATATACTTATAATTTCTTCTCATTGTGCAACACCAGCAACATTGTTGCTTATCTTTTTACGGTAACATTTATGGAATTTACAAGTGTTTCACACGTTCAAGTTTAACAAGTAAACAGTTTAAGTTTAACACAGTTTAACATAATCCCGAAAGGCGCCTATTATTTCACAAGAATCAAGGTAACCATATGTATATATTATTCAATTTAATATCAATCGTATAATAGACGGCACAAAAATAACAAGTAGAATTATTTCTTTCTGTTATTTTCGTAAACGTAGAAAGTTGCTGTCAGAGATAGTGTGGAGGTGAAGAGATTATGGCCACTTGGGATGGTTCGTATTCGGAACCAGACGATCAACACTACTACGTATACTCCGATCAGAATGTTTCTGGTCCTGCAGCAAGCAACTGGACGTACTTTTCTAACAATGTAAATAACGATTATTCACGAGCTAATCGTGAATTTTGTGTACAAAATGATGCTGCGTTCCAGCAGAATTGTCCCAATACTTTCTATCATTCAGACACGAATGTCATGCCCAACGTTCTTTCCACAAGTAATGGTTATCAGGAACATCTAACTAATCCTGTGGACAACTCTCAAATGTCAACTAGTATAGAATACTTTCCAAAAAATGTTAAGTCTCAACAGTGTTTTCTACCTGCAGTTGATTATCGGACTAATGATTACGTTCTAAAGACAACTAAGAATAAGCATAATCATACAAAAGAAGTTACAACCAATGCAACAAAAGAGTCAAATTTACATGTTACTGCTCAAGAATTTGTGCCAAATAATTCAAAATTAACCAATAAGAAGAGGGAGTTACAAAATGCAGATTCTTGTGTTAATAATGTGGATTCTTATCCGAGAGACACAAGATTCATGGAAGAAGCAGCAGCAACAGTTGACAAGTATTCTATGGACAACACAAATAAGTATGAACAGAAACGTGATAATAGAAGGAATTTAACTTACAAGCCCAAAGAAGGACAGCAAGACTATTTTTACAAAAACAATGCATACAAACATTCTTATCATCAACAAGGTGGAAGTTCTTACAAGTTTCAAGATAATAAATATTATACTAGTAAGCATTATTCTGATAAATCACATATGGATACAAAGGATATATCTGTACGTGCATCAGGCAGAAGTCCGATAAGCGGTAATAATACAAGTGACAATAAAGAAATATCTGCAGTAAATTTAAATGAGGAAGAACCACGTTCAACTATGGATGCAAATTTGTATTGGAATAGGAAACTAGCAAATGAGAACAGAGAGAGAAGAAATACTGTTGCCAAGTACAATAATGTGCAGTCTAATGGAACAAAACAATCTATCGATCAAAGCAAGGAATATACTTATTATAATTCAGGATCAAAGCAATCGTATGCATACCATAAAAATACAAGGAAATATCCATATAACATTCGACATAACAGAGATGAATATAATTACAGAGAGAAAAGATACAACTGTCAAGGGCAGAATGAGACTTGGGAGAACCATAGTAAAGAGGATAAACAATTAGAAAGGAGAGAACAATTGTGTAGCCAAAAGAATTACAATGAAGTTAGACAAGGTTCTAGCGAAGAAGTTCAACTTGGCACAAAGGAATTAAAAGAGAAAGGATATAGTTATCAAGGACGTGATGGGCATAAAGAACGCAACAAACAAGATAAAATCGAAACCTTCAAAGAGAGAGATAGAAGCAAAAATAATATACTTGATGATAAAGAAAAGGGAAATGAAAATTGGAGGAATAAAAGGGACATTAGTGAAAAGAATGGTATTCAAAAACGAATACAAAATAAAAAATCTCTGGTTGGTATGTACATACTTTCAGTAAAATTAATTGTGCCGTTTTTATGTAAAGTTTCATATTTTTTTGCTATACCCATTTTTTTATTATTCAATTTAGATGATGATGCAAGTCAAAGAGAAAGACTGACGGAACAATTAAATAGGGGACAACTAGAATGTTTAGTGTGTTGCGAGAACATCAGACAAAATGATTACATTTGGTCATGTTCTAATTGCCATCATGTTTTACATTTGAAGTGTGTTAAAAAATGGGCCAAGTCTTCGCAAGCAGGTAAGTAAAACTATCATGAATGTAATAACACTATATTGGCTTGAAAATGTAATTGTGTCTTTTCAGATAATGGTTGGAGATGTCCAGCATGTCAGAATGTAAGTTCAACAATTCCTGACGACTATTTCTGTTTCTGTGGCAAGACAAAAGCCCCCGAATGGAATCGTAGAGATGTTGCACATTCTTGCGGAGAAGTTTGTGGTAGAACATTATCGAAAAATAATTGTCCTCACAAGTGTACTCTTCTGTGCCATCCTGGATCATGTCCACAATGCGTGGCAATGGTAACAAGGTACTGCGGCTGTGGAAAAACATCACAAACAGTGCAATGTAGCACCCACAAGCTGCTGTTGTGTGAATCTATATGCGATAAGGATTTACTTTGCGGAGCACACAAATGTGAAAAACAGTGTCATCACGGAGAATGTTCAAATTGTGAAAAAACAATAGAGCAAAGTATGAAATTTCAGTATATGATACTGATGATTTTGTATTTAACTCTACTACAGTTATTGTAAGAAATGTAGGACTAATATAAATTTCTTTTCAGAATGTTATTGCGGCAAAAACAAGAGAGAAGTAATCTGTCAGAATGGCGTTCCGCGCGAATACTCTTGTGAAACTGTATGTGGTAAACTATTAGACTGTGGTAATCACATTTGCACAAAGCTGTGTCATCCAGATGTTTGCGAACCATGTGTTTTGACACCGGAGAAAGTTACAACCTGTTGTTGTGGACAAACACTTCTGACAGAAGAAAGAAAAACTTGTTCAGATCCAATTCCATGCTGTGATAAAGTATGTTCTAAAAATCTGAAATGTGGTCAACCTAGTAAGTACTTTGAAATTGAAATAATGCATTCATTACGTGAAATATAAAAAAATATAATGGAACATGATTTTCATAGACAATCCACACACATGTAAGGTAAAATGTCACGAAGGAGATTGTCCTATTTGCGATTTGACTACAGATGTTAAATGTCGTTGCGGTAATATGGACAGAGAAATAGCTTGTAAAGATTTAACATCGAAAGCTGACGATGCCCGATGTGAAAAAAGATGTACGAAAAGAAGATCTTGTGGCAGGCATAAATGTAATCAGCTATGTTGCATAGAAGTAGAGCATATTTGTCCTATGATGTGTTCTAAAACTTTAAGCTGTGGTAGACACAAATGTGAACAAACTTGTCATAAAGGTATTATACCAAATATAAGCAAAATGTAGAACTATATTTTAATGTAATAAAAACGATTACATAAAATTGCGAAATGGATGATCCTGTAATAATCAATTGATTTTAAATTGTTATGGTATGTTTGAATTGTACATGATAATATATGTTTGAAATGTTTTGTTAATATAGGAAGATGTCAACCTTGTTGGCGTAGTAGCTTTGATGAATTATACTGTGAATGCGGAGCAGCTGTGATATATCCTCCAGTTCCTTGTGGTACTAGGAGACCTGTTTGCGATAGGCCATGTTCTCGACAGCATTCCTGTGGGCACGAAGTGCTCCATAATTGTCACAGTGAACCAATCTGTCCCCCTTGTACTGTCCTTACTCAGAGGTGGTGTCATGGAAAGCATGAACTACGAAAAGCCGTGGCGTGTTACGTTAATGAAATATCATGCGGTTTGCCATGTAATAAACCAATTTCTTGCGGTCGACATAAGTGTATCACTATTTGTCATCCTGGGTCATGTGAGAAACCAGGACAGCAATGTACTCAACCATGCACTATTTCAAGAGAAATGTGCGGACATATTTGCGCCGCCCCGTGTCACGACGGTAAATGTCCGGATGTACCATGCAAGGAAATGGTGAAGGTAAACGATGGAACTACATGTTTTTAGTAAAAAAAAATTTCCAAGTTAATGATTTCAACATTTGTACTGCATTAAATGTATCATCTCTTTTTAAAATTAATTGTTGTGTTCAGGTAACCTGTCAGTGTGGACATAGGATGATGTCTCGCGTTTGTGCGGAAAATACTAAGGAATATCAGAGAATAGCAAGTAGCATACTAGCTAGTAAAATGGCTGATATGCAACTAGGTCATTCAATTAATTTGGAAGAAGTGTTTGGTCAAGGTGCAAAGAAGCAGAATCAGTTGAAAACTCTAGAATGTAACGACGAATGTAAATTAATAGAACGAAATAGAAAATTAGCATTAGGGTTGCAAATTGTGAATCCGGATCTGAGTGGAAAATTAATGCCTAGATATAGCGATTCCATGAAACAATGGGCTAAGAAAGATCCACATTTTTGTCAAATGGTTCATGAAAAGTTAACAGAATTAGTTCACTTAGCAAAGACTTCGAAACAGAAGTCACGCAGTTATTCCTTTGATTGTATGAAAAAAGATAGACGTGATTTTGTTCATGAATCCTGCGAGCATTTTGGCTGTGAGAGCCAAGCATATGATAAGGAACCTAAAAGAAACATTGTTGCTACTGCAGTAAAGGACAAGGTAACGCTTATTTTTAGTGGCAACAAACTGTATTGTATTTATTTTATTTCTTATCTAAATAATTTTGTCGCAGTGCTGGTTACCCAGCTATAGTTTATTAGAAATTGTACAACGAGAAAACGGTCAAAGGAAAGTTCCTGGTCCAATGCTGAATACTTCAAAAGTTGATGGGCCTGTAAAGTAAGTACTTCAGACGTATATGCTTTATTATTTTCCAGAAATATGAAATGTTTTGTATGTATGTTCATGCTTATTTATTTTTTTCTTCTCTTATTAGGACAATATTATCACTGCCCGCGAGAAAGAACCAGAAACACAGTTAAACACAAAAATACTAGAACCAGAAATAGATTACTTTGATTATCAGGGATAAGATTATTATTGTATATCCTGTACAGTGTAATGTGAATGACATACATAATACTATAATTGGGGAAATTGGTGTTGTTAAATATAATTAATTGAATGTTTCAGGGCGTTCGTATTTGTAAAGTGTGGCTGCTTGTTTAATATATACACACATATATGTATGCAAATTGTTTAAATAATTTTTGAAGTACCAGTGTATTGAAATTGTAAAATCAAAAAATAGCAGAAACAAGATTATTGATAACTAGATTTTTTTCATTAAAACTTAACGGCAACATTGCTTTTTCTGTTATAACAGCATTGTAAGAAAATAATAAGCAATTCAACAAAGAAGCAGGAAGAGAACATGGATGGTTCTGTTAATTTGGAAGATTTAATTGTAGAGTTCTTTATACAGTACTAATTTGAAGTATCATTACAATCATGACAAGAAAAACATTCATTGATTTATGAACTTTTATCGTTTACAGATTGTTTCTTTTAACATTTGTTCAGTTTCAGTATCCATTGTACGTTTGCTAAGTAAGTATCATGACAATATTGTAAGATGAGAGAAAAATAAACACACGTCTATACAATACTATATAGCGATATTATTTAATATGTAGATGCCACTACTAAAATTAATGTTTAGAAAATAAATTTTCTACAAAATGAAGTGAAAAAGACAAGCTTGTCGAAAAATGATTATTTTTAGTTGTATATTAGGTTGATATTATTGTTAATCAACCAACAATTACTTACATATATTATGATGTTATCGAACATAAACAAATATATCGAAATCTTATTTGACTACATTGTAATTTCAATATAGATGTTTCAATTGCTTAGATAAACTCTTTAGAGAATTTTTCTTACAGGAATAATACGCTTTCGTGAGTTCTTTCAATTCTTTAATATTTTCACTGAACTTCGTGAGAATAGTACAGGTCTTGTAATAATATAATTTTTATCAATAAAAATAGTGATTTATTATGCACCATCTTGAACAGTATGTATCAGTTTAATCCAAATGATATCATTTGTTATTGTACATTCAGTTTGTATATAAATATCCATTTATATATATGCATATAATATTATATAGTTGACATGGGTTGATTTTTATAAACATTTTTATAAACATTTAATGTAGGTAACACAAGTATTTGGCACATTGAACATTAATGATGTATTATCATATACTAATTACTAATATATATATATATAGTTATTGTAGTTTTAAACAAACGATAGTGAGACCCTTCATGCTTGTGTAAACATAATATGTAATAGTTTTTTTTTAATTCTACATTTCCTAGTAATACCAAATAAATTTGATAAATAATGGAAAATTATAAAATAGAACAGCATTACTAAAAATATTAGTACATAATTACGAGTTATGATTGATTTCATGTCGTGCTATTTAAATATATATTTTTCGAAAATCCAATAACAAACGCAGTCTTAGAAGGTACTCTATAAATGAAAATAATATTATAATATCTATCTTTTTCTATTTAAAATCACTATGGTCTCAAGATGTTCTGGTAGGAATCCTGGAATTTAATTATCAAAAAGTTTCTACTTATGCAGGAACCATGTAAAGAGTTTCTATGTCCAAATTCTTAAGTATAAAAGACGTCAATTGTATGAAAAAAAATGACATAAATCTCACGTAAAAAAAACAGAATCCTGTATCTTGGCAATAATAAATACATCACATTTGCCAGTCTCTTGTTCCATGAAGTAATGCATTCTTATTTGATGCTTACATAGTCATGATAGGATCTCCTATTCTAAATAATTAAATTGTGTATCACATATAGAATCACAACACTGTTACAATTTGCATTTGTAAGTAGATTATCATTATATCAGTTATAAAGGATTTTTGTTGAACATTTAATAGTAGGGCACTTCAATGTTGAACTGGTATTATTACTACTAATTATCAATTGGTGCAGTAGACGAAGAGTAAAAATTTCTTACTTATGAGTGATTTATCTATGTGTATTACTACATTGTGTTTCTATATACAGATTCTAGGTTCTTTCAGTAGGAAATAGTATTTTTTCCTTTCAAAGATTTGCTAATACTATTATAAAGTGAAAAGATTTCTCATCTTCAACACATTTTTTTATAAGAATATGGTAAAGAAGTGAGTAGCCTAAAATATTATTAAAATAATAATTTTTCAAACTAATCTAATTCGAAGAATAGTAATATTTTTCAATCAAAATATATTCTTTAGAACATCTTTTGTGTAAAGTTTCCTTAAAACTGTATATGTATATTAATGGATATACATATGTATGTATACATATATAAATTTATGAGCTGTTAGAACACCTTCTATCCAACGACACATTTATCTATTGCTATATTCAGTTGAATAACAGTTTTTATAATTTTCAGTTTATAATAATAAAAATAAATTACCGTAATGCATTACGCGATAAAGATAATAAGAGATGCTTCTAACTCTTCTATTTCAGATGAAATCGTGAAAAGTGACATTTTTTCATTTAACTATAACGTGTAAGAAAAATATTAATACTGTCGAAGGAATATCACAATTATATTATTACAGGTTTTAGAGTAGGAACACAAGTAAAATATAAACTTTAAAAAATCTTCAGTTTGACGTTTCAATTGATTGATCCACTGCTTAATAGTATATTGCTTCATATATAAGGATTATTACCTCGTTTTACGTGTACGTTATAATTAGGGTAACCACTTAGGTATTGGTGTCGCTTTACCGATGGTTGTTTACTAATACATGCCATTGCCCAACACATTATCAGTTCTATAGTCCTGCATAGAGTTTGGTACATAAACCATAGCCAAGGTTTTGGATACTGAGTCTTGGTTGGTTGTGTACCATATTTCACTCTCTCAGCTAAAAGTCCTAAAAAAATATAAATCAAAGATATATCCCGTGTAATAATTTAATGCTCGAAGTAGCCATTGATATATTAAACTGAGATTTATAAATTTTACATATCTTATTTCATAAAGTAATATAACCAGAACCATGCACATTCGAAAAGTAGCTTTGCATTGTACAATTAAATTACCATATGGGCCGAAAATACGTGCAACGTCTGTAACGCATAAAATGATTCCAAAAATTGCGGTTGCATACGTAACGTTTAATACTTTTCGGATTTGTGACCTTCTCCTTGCAGCGGTGATTGTTTCTAATATATGTAGAGGTCTTTCGGATATGGATCTATTTGCGTACGCAATGTGATTCAATATCGAATGTAGTGTGAAGTCACTACTCTGAAAGCAAACAATTCAAATGTACAATAAATAACATAAATATGTATTGAAATCAATAAAACAACAAAACTAAAGATACCGCAATCTTCGTATCGGACGCAGTATTCTCAGGAAGCAGATTAGTCTCAACGGTTATATCTTCAGTATCTTCTTTCCCCTTCTCGTTTTTCCAGGATAAATTTTTCTTCCGTCCTTTTCCATCATCCTCCTTGTCTTTATTCTTTTCTGTCATCAAGGCTGCTTTCTCACTGCAGTCAGGCTGATCCGAATCTGATTCGGATTTTTCATGTATCTCAATTTTTTCCGGAACTATGGTTCGACCGTGTGTAGGACTTCTACTTAAAGTTCGGATACTTATGTCGCTGCTTCGACGATTTAAATCTAATGGCTTAATTTGAATCATTTCAGAGTTACGTCGAAAGGAAATATCTGAATTTCTCCGTAATTCGGCTTTGGAAATAATGCCGCTAATATCTGAGTTCCGTCTTGAACCTAGGTAGCAATTAAAAAAGTAAGCTGCACTGTTCGTACGGTGTATTATTTATATTTTACATTATCTCTAAATCGACGTGTAAATTGTGTTTACCTGCAGGGCTTAAATCTACCACTCGGGGCAATTTGTATTCGTTCGGGGGCAGCATTCTTCTGGGTGTTCTGTTTCCAAAATCACTGTTCCGTTTCAGTTTAGCTGCAAACTGGGAACTTCTGCTTTTCTCGTGTGAAAAATCAGAACATCGCCTTAGATCTTTTATACTTCCCAAAGGTGTAACATTTTCAGAATGTCTCCTGGACATTCTATCCGGAGATCGCTTTCTATCAATGTCAGCCGAATATTTAGGACTAAAATCAGAGTTTCGCCGATACTCGGATGTAAAACCATCTTCATCGTTTATGAATCTAACGCTGCACTCTGAATTTCTACGAGATGATCTGGATGCATCACTGCTCCGCCTACTGCCCATAGAGCTTCTACGGCTTGGACTGGATACGGTTATTATAGGCAAATTAACTGCTGACGGCGTAGGTGTCGGAGGTCTAACATATACTTCCGGTACTGTTGATACAGGAACTGGCTTCTCTGCTTGACGCGATGCACTTTTACAAGATCTGTCACATTCCCTTTGTAATTGTTCTCCTTTTTTAGATATTTTCATAAATCGATCTGTAACGTTGAAATTTATTATTTTAGCAGTTTCACGTATATTTACAGATTTCCTTATTCGTTACCTTTACAATTTCTCTCCGAATCGATCACAAAAGTTGCCGATTCTGTTTCTTCAACATTCTTTACTTTAGGATTGAGCAAGGTAGGTACCAAGGCAGCAGCAACAGATGATGCTAAATTACTGTAAGGTGCTAACATTGCCAGTTGCATAATACCTATAAGAGTATCAAGTGTTTTTAAGTGTCTAGAAACCTATCAACTTTTAGATGAAACAGTAATGTTTACTTGTAAAAACAAACCTTTCTGATGAGCATTGGAATTATCTCTCAACAGCATACTATTTGGCACAGATTGTAATAAATGATTTATTTTATATCCTGCATGTAGGGATGTTAAATATAAAAGAATACTCCATACAAGGAACACTGTCTGTACTACGTAATTTACCACGTAAAAATTCGGGGAAGTAAGAGCTATGTCACTAGCAATCACGAAAAAAAAGTGTCCTGTTATGATCAAGCTTATACAAGACTCTTTTCGTATGTTTTCTGGTCCAAACTTAAGCTGAAACTTTATTAATTTATACGGTGAGTCTGTTTTTCGTTTTGCTCAAATTTCACTGCCATTAAAATTACCTGAGTTAGTTGAAGGAAAGCCAACTGTATAAGACTAAAGGCAGAAGTTACACAAGGGAATCCAATATCCCATACTATTGATCCAATGATTTTTGGCATAATATCTTTAAGATTATACGGATCTATAAAGAGGCAAATTGCTCTGGCAACCCCAAGTATACACAAGAACATATTAATTGTTGACATAAAAGGCCGGCTGGATATAAGAGATCTGGAAAAGAAACACAACATTTTCATAACTGTATTGTACTTCTTCCACAAGCATGCTTGCTTTGTATGTACCTTAAATGTAGAATAGATAAAAATGTGTAAAATGCAAGTATAAAAAAGAGACACGCAAAACCATATGTGTGTAAAAGAAAAATCCATTTGAGGTCCTGATTTACAGAAACCAATGATGGAGCGATGACTAGAAATTTGTCTAAAACTGAAGACGTTGATGAATTTGAGACACAGTTTTGTCCAGGTATTGGTGTTGATGACGTTTCATTCATACCTATTAATAAAGTAAAAAGGATTAACTAGTATTAGCTTTCAAATGGGAAAGTACACTTATAAGTATACGTTTCCATGTTTTTAAAAAAATTATTAAAGAAAACATTTCTATTAATATTAAAGTATTGTGAAATACAAATAGAATGACATAAAATAATCATTTTTAATTATTTACATATGTAACACTAAGTCAATATTATTATACTGACTTATAACATCTATATAAATATATTGTTTATAATATTATAAAAAGAAATAATAGCATATGAAAGAACTGACCACGAGTCCAATTAGTCTGCCTATCCATAATCTCTGGATTGATGTCCACAGCACATCACTAATGCTTATTCTAATTCTTGAAATATAAGGTCAGATAATCGAACTGTTTTCAACTACAACCTGCTACAATTGGCTACAACGCGATCAAATACTCGCAAGGACGAGCTTTGAAATGTAGCAGCAGCAACAGGCTTTACCTATAGCGTAGCCGGACTCGCAACCCTCTCCTGTCCGCAGACACCCTCGGCCCCGTCCCTTTCTCTTACCCTCCTGTTAGAAATATTGATTTTACACAAAGAGGATTGGAGGGAGAGTTCAGAGCAGCCTAAGCTTTAAGCTTGTCGATTATTTATCTTTAGAATTTAAATAGAGCATTACTAAATATATCAAATCAATCCCGTTTCATCGTTTATTATTACCTTGTTATATAGTCGTGTGTGTGTGTTATCTTGCCATTTAAAAGTTATAACTCCATATTTTTAAAACAATGTTTTTTTTTAAACATAAGACATTACTTTTACCTTCTTTTTACAAAAATTACGCACCTCTTTACTCTGTATGATTCATAGATATATACAAATTGGTGAAGCGTTATTGTCTTTTACCTTAACATTTTGCAAATTCTCCGGAGATTCATTCACCATTGTGTAATAGTATTAATAACTATTATTCAGCTTCATATGTTACTTTCAATAAGTATTATATCGTTAATATAATTATAAGTAAATATAATTATTAAAAGAAGCGTTTTTTTCATAATAAAACATTGACATAAATCGACTCTATATTTAGGTTTAAATCAATTATGCCTGTCGTTTTGTATTAGCATTTCAGACAATTGCCTGAACTTCTCTAGCTTTAACGAATGAGAAAGCACATTAATTTATAATGGCGAACGAGTACATAAGTAGTATACTTCAATAAATACTATCACATTCAAAGCATCTAATTTATCAAAGTTTAAAAGTATTGATCTGGAATTCAAGACTACCGATGGCACTAAAAACAGTTCAAGAAAATTTCAACTCTCACTGTGAATGCTGTTGTATTTAAAATATGCTCTATGTTAACAGTGCACTATTGAAAGTGAAGAATATGGCTAAAAAGTTAAAAAAAAAAAGACCAGTTTAAATAGATCATCCTTTATTACAGCGATATATTTACATTCTGGTGTTTGTACTTTAATCATATTTTTAAATGCTTTATCACACATTCCAAAGATATTATGCGTAATGCAAACTTAATGGGAACAGTAAAGTAATGCATAATAAGCGCAAAGAAGTAAAAGCAATTTCGTGGCATGGTTTTGCTCAATATTTCTGTTGTGTTTGCCACAGTTACTGTAACTTATACATATGTGTGGTAGTTTATAGTAATCAATGAAGTTGACATGCTCTGACTGCGATTAATTGCAAGAGGATGAATATGGGACTCATCATTTCTGAGTATTCCAAAGTGCTTTGTCCTGTTAGTTTTTTACATAGGAGATATTTGAAAACAAATATCAATAGCAATAATATAAGGCTCCTTAGTGCTCTTAAAATAGCAGCTTTAATTATTCCCTCCATGCGCATTCTTATAAAAATAATTGCACAAAAATAAGTGTTTAACCCATCTGCGACAAAAAGTGGTGAAAAAACTGTCCACCATCCTGCATTACCTAACAAGTAATTGTCATCTAGTTTAAGGGCAAGTAACATTGTAAAGATTGTTAGTGAAACTAAATTTACCCATATTTCAAAAATTGTTATACCCAACCAGTGTACTAGCTCGTTCAAAGAGAATATCATTTTAAACACATTAAATCTAACAAAATTATTGATTTATTCTTGCTATCTTGTTTATCATATTGTAATGTTTCAAGTATTAGTTCTAATTTTTTATTAATAATCTTTCAGATGCTCTTAAAGTTTATGGCATATTATTCCTGATATTTAAGACTACCTATTGAAAATTTTCTGAACACACGAATATGGATGGCAGAATTATTCCTATTAATTGTTTCATAATCAGCATTATCTTGAAGGGGTTCAAAGTCATCTGCAATGCAATATTTTTATTATGAGTATGTAAAAATGTAACACTGAGAAAAAACTTGAAGTACATACCAATAATAGGCGTAGTAGAAGTTTTAATATCAAAATCAATTCCGCTATAATGAATCTCTTTTAACTGTAACGCTAAACTGCAAGCTCTATGTACAGCAGCACCAAGACCATGTATGATCACTTCACCAGCACCATTGTTGAATAGTTTTTCACATATCTTCAATTGTGCCTTATATTACAAAAGAAACGAAAAAGCTAATTAAAATGAACAAATTATTTATATTACTCACAAAGGTAGAAATAGGATGAAAAAGTTGGTTTAATTATATGAACATAATAATGTTGAAAGAAAAATGAAAAATTATCGAACAAAATACATAACGATAAACTTCTATTTACATGTACATATACTTCTTCCACACTATTGACAGTGACAAAAGACAAGGTTATAATTTCGCGACAATTATTACCTTAAAATTAGTTTTATTAGTTATAAACACATCTTTGTCCCGTTTTTTCTTCAGATCGAATGGTTGTCTCTTTTTAATAGTATAGTCGGCAGACAATAACTTCTTGCGTCTTGCTCTAGGTGCGTTCCTCTCTTTCGAAAAATCCAGACCAGACGTTGAACACTCGTGTGCATCGGCCATTCTGACAGTTACTGCATGCGATGTTCCATTGATGTTCCTCGTGTAACGAACTGTTCCGATTGGCAAAGGGTTTACTTTAAATAAATAGACAGGCCAATTAAGTAAATCGTGTACAAACTGAATATTAAACGTACCTATCGAAATAATCAACAACGAATTATAACCTCAAAAATCAGAGGCATCGATTGATGGGCGTTTTAACAACGATTTAGTGCATTCTACCGAGAAATCCGGTTCACAAAATACAGAGTTCCAGCGAAATGAAGGAACCTGAAGTAGATCCGAAGAATATTATAAAGAGCAGGGAATTACTTTACAGACTTATGATCAGGTTACATGTTTCTCTTCTCTTTATGTGCATACTGCTTACAATGACATGAAAACATTGGAAATGATTTCTTGCTTTGTTTTTACCTATATAAAGTTACATTACGTAAAAGTACATTCACATGTAGATTGAAATGTTTCAGCCAACTATTTTACGATGGGCATCAAACATTGGCTGTGCAACTATCAAATATAATTCAAGCAGAACCACCATGTCCTCCGTCAGACCGTTTACTACATTTGATGTTGATTGGGTTGGCTCATGAACCTGATCGTTCTAAAAAAGAGACAAGTAACTTGTCCACATTTGCTTCAACGTTTGATAACACTTTGGGACCTGGGTTAGATTTGGAATTTGAGACAGAAGCTCAAACTCAAGCTCCAGAACCAGCACAATATGAGACTGCCTATGTTACTTCTCACAAGGGAAACTGTAGGGCAGGAGCATTTTCTGCAGATGGTCAACTAATAGCAACTGGATCAGTGGATGCATCAATTAAGATTTTAGATGTTGATAGAATGTTGGCCAAATCAGCTCCTGACGAAATGGCACCTGGAGATCAAACAGGGGGGCATCCTGTTATAAGAACATTGTATGATCATTTGGAAGAAGTGACATGTCTCGAATTCCATCCGAGGGAACCTATTCTTGTATCTGGCAGTAGAGATTTTTCCATTAAGCTGTTCGATTTCAGCAAGGCCAGCGTCAAAAAAGCATTTAGAACTATTACAGATGCAGATCAAATACGATGTTTATCTTTTCACCCAACTGGTGACTTTTTGGTTGTTGGAACCAATCATCCGGTCGTAAGATTGTACGATGTTAACACAGCACAATGTTTTGTCTGTAGTATACCTAGTCATCAACACACTGCTGGCATAACTAGTATTAAGTATTCTCCAGATGCAAAAACTTATGCATCGGCCGGCAAAGACGGAAGTATAAAATTATGGGATGGTGTGTCAAATCGATGTATAAACACCTTTGTAAAGGCACACGATGGTTATGAAGTATGTTCAGTAACTTTTACGAGAAACGGGAAAGTTAGTAACACCTAAAATATATTTTTTTTCCTTGCATGACAAATCTAAGCATAATTATTGAACGCAGAGTTTTGTAACTTTATATTTATGAATTTCAGTACTTACTGTCATCTGGAAAAGATTCTCTAATAAAATTATGGGAGCTATCTACTAGCAGATGCTTAATAGCATATACAGGTGCTGGAACTACAGGTAAAAAGCCAAATCCTTAATGTGTTCTCAGAATATACGCGCACAAACAATTAAGTTTCCTTCTTCATATTTTTTGTGTGTATTATATTCAAGATAATTAATTGCTCTTTTTGTTAGGCAAACAAGAACACAAAGCACAAGCTATTTTCAATCATACCGAAGATTATGTAATGTTTCCTGACGAAGCTACGACATCGCTGTGTGCATGGAATTCACGAAACGCGTCTAGGAAACAATTACTGTCATTGGGACACAATGGTCCAGTCAGACTGATCGTGCACTCTCCAACTGCTCCAGCATTCTTGACGTGCAGTGACGATTTCAGAGCAAGATTCTGGTTTAGAAGAATGCCTACTCATTAATTTGACATTGACATTGAGATGAAAGATATTTGTTTCAAAGTTTGCCGTTTGAAATACAGTCACCAAAGAGAAAGTATTCAAACAGACAATTAAAAAAACATAACATAGAAAAATGTGTGAAAATCTGTACAAAACACTGTTGTACAATGTTCTTCAGTGATGAAACTGTTCGACTACCGTGCCTTGAAGTAAGAGAAAAATTTATTTCGATAATTTATGTTAAACTGACATACAATCTGACTTTAAATATTGTACATATCGGTTTCATTTTACCTTGAAGTACACAAGCACGACAATGTCGTTTTCTTTTGATACCGATCTGTATCGATTGTCAATATTTACTGATGCACGAAAATACTAAGTGCAAGAGATGCAATTTATACGCTATTAAACAGTCGACTATAATAATTGAAATTAAACGACTCGAAACGTTTTTCTTTATTTTAAGTATAATTAAGGTAAGTATTCGCTAAATTATCAAGTATTTTACATTTGAAAAATTACAAACGATAAATATACGGAATAACGCTTTGCGTTTCGTTTTTTAATCGGAATACCGGAAATGGAATAAGCAAGCGCTTTCGTCATGCCAAAGAAACATTGAACAACTGTGCGAGAAAAACTCATTCATCGTAACAGAGTTCTGTCGACAGGGTCGAAGAGAGAATCACGAGATAGTGTGATCATCAAAAACGTAAGGGGGTATAATATAGAATAAAAAATGTAACGATAGAATTCAAAAGTTTGTTCGTTTACGTTGCGTCGCTACGTGTCGAATTGGCGAGTTAATCGCGAGGAGGCGCTCTGAACTCCCGCTCTACGTTTGACGATGTGTCACGTGACCCACGCTAACCGCCATCTTTGCTTATCGTATAAACAGTGCGACCGGGCTCAGCACGAATTCTTGCCGAGAAATCGCGGTTTTTCCAGTGTTTTTGAGTGATTCGATCGCGTGGAAATGTCCGAGATCAAGGCGGAGAGCAAGAATGATAACAGCATCGAGGATGTGTCGAAGGTAAGCGGACAGAAATGCGAGAAACATCTTCATCAAGCCGAGTTTTCATGCTAAGGCGGCGTGTGCTCCCCTCGAATACGAGGAGACGCTCGTTCTCTCGAAAATTCGATATGATAACGCGTACCACGGCGAATGAACATTGTTCGAGGAGTGATTACACGAGCTACAAACTCGTATGATCACAAGTCAAGGGTGCCTTATTGCGCGTGGCCACAGACTCGGTGATTTTTCAAAGCTGCGCCGTTTGTCCTTCATTAGCAAAGATGGTGGATGTTTTTTATTTGCGCCTCTCGTGACGAGGAGAGTTGCTGATCAGCGACGATAGGACCATATCGAAAAGGCGGGAAACGTGTTTCGATAGCGAGATCGTGTTCCACGCGGTTTTCTACGAAAATGCGGCCTCGCTTAGGAACATCGTTCGAGGCTACGACGCTAGAAATACATATCGACTTGGCAAAATGGCGGGAAACTTAAACAAACTTAGCGCGTTCGCCTGTGTGGTTCAACGGTCCTTGATAATCTTATCGCGCCTGTAATTATCATCGTGTTTCTACGTTTCTACGCGTAGATCATCGTAATCCTTAAAACGATCACGATTAGTTTCACTGTTGTCGACGTTTTCTCTACGTTGAGTTACGTTCCAGTGACTTACGAATCTTATTCGGGTATTTGTATTTATCGAGACTGAATAAAGTACCACGATGAAATATTTGCAGGACCATTCTGCAGAAGAGAAACCGACTCCAGCGAAAAACAAACGAGGAGGTACGAAAAGACTTTCCACGCTTGAAAGGGTGGCTCGGGAAGGAGAACAACTCACAAAGGTACGTTTCTCCTTTCTTCGAATTCAATCAATCGGCCTCCTTTTGTTCATCGAAAATTTGAAAATATTTCTCAAGTATAAACAGCCAAAAAGATTCCAGCCCTTCGCTTGGGCATTTCCCTCCATTTAACCTCCCTGTTGACTCTCACTGTCTACGTGAGCAAAAGGGTATCAGGAGTGGGGATGGGAGGGGCGGAAGAAGGGTCGAAGGGGAACTCTCTCGTGTCTGGTGGGGAGGGTTCACTACGAATACGTTACATGACCGCCAATTATGAATAGCCAACTGTTCTTTCTAGACTGGTTGGCAGATTCTTTATTATCGCTTTAATTACTATAATGTACTTATGATTAATTAATTACTACAACATACTTATAGTTAATTAATTGATTACTACAATGTACTTATAGTTAATTAATTAATTAATTACTACAATGTACATATTTGGACCCCAGAGCTAGAGTATATTAAATCACACCTTTCAAACTTTAGAGGAGAGCAATTCAAAGGTGCAAAAACCTTGTAACTCTGGAACCATTCGGTAAGAATTCAGCGGGAAACAATCGCTACCTTCGAACTAAGTATTGCATGGACTAAAGACAAATCTCGATATGTAGAAATGGTGAACATTGCATTAAGTTCCCTATGCGATGAACTTTACACTGTTTCGCTCGGAACAAGATATAGACTTGAGAGTACTTGAAAATACTTTTAAATTATTATATTATAAACTACACGACACAGAACGCAATAATTTTTACCATCGGAAAGAGAGAAAAAGTTGATATGGGAAATATGTGAAATGTCATTTTTTTTTTTTTTTTCCAAAAGATCGACTTAACACCTGGCTCTGAGGTTCAGATATATGTATGTATACTAATTACAATGTATATACACATTTTTTATCTTTTCAAAGTGCATATTATATACTCGTATAAAATTTAATATGCCAGTGTAAAGATCGATACAGAGTAAAATATGGTTACGCATAGAATTTTATGTGAATTTACAGCTCATGTTTTCTTTTATAGGATTTGAATGCGTCCGTTGGAGAAATGGAAGGAAGGAGGCGTACGCGTAGTTCAGCACGGGGCCTCGCTTCATCGACGCCTGTACCATCTCCACCTAAAAAAGAAAAGAGAGACACATCCACAAAAAGTACTGGCCGTGGACGCGGGCGTCCTAAACGGCAAGAGAAAAACAATGAGAATAATACAGATGAGGAAGCAGCAAACAATAAGAGTGAGAAGCATTCCGAAGAGGAATCTATGAAAATGGATGTGGATGAGAATAAAGAAGAAACAAAAAAATTAGCGGACAACGAGGACAAAAGTGTTGTAAAAACAGAGAGCAAAGAAATCGCTGAAAAAACGCAGGAATCTAACTTCAAGGAGGAGAAAGTAACGGAAGAGTCGGAAAATTTTACGGAAGAAACTAAGAGCACTTGTGTCAGCGAAGAGAAAAAGGAGGAAGACATAAAGGATAGCTCGGATTCGAGTCAAGATGCGACGGACACAGTAGCGGAAGCACCACCGTCGTCTTCATCAGAGTCTCAGAACCCCTCTAACATCATCATTACTACCGAGGAAAATAAGGAATAACCTCCTTTCGCCTGTTTACCAACTTCACGTAAGCATCTTTTTACATTTGTTTCTTTAATTATTTGTTAGTTTTGGGTAGATCATTGCCAGACTAGCCGATTAGACAATATTAGGAAATTTTGGGTATAGAAAAATTGTATACATCGTTTCATGTGTTCGCACTGTTCATTTGAATGTATTGAACTTTGAGTAGTCAAAGGTTGCCACAATTTGTAAAGTATGAAATATTTATGATTAATAGCTGTACAATGTCGTGATGAGTTTGGAGTCTTTAGTGCCGTAAAAAAAATGTTTTCATAATAGCTTCGACGCTTCTTTAGTCGTCTTAGAGATGACAAGATACATGTTGTATTAAGAAACATTTTGAAAATTTCGATAACAAAAGTTGAATCGGAGAAAGCGTTGTGAAAATGTAGTTGTATCTTGTTCTACGATGAAGACTTTTGTATATAAAATATTCATTTTACTGCAGCAGGTACCAGGGCGGCGCACACATTGGGGTTACAGATCCAGTCCCCTTGTCTATTTTAACAAATTGACACCTTCTTGCCAATCGTTGGCTTGATCAGCGTACGCGAGCTTTATTTTATTTCCTTTCTTAATTCAAAGATAAAACATTAAGATGTGTTTACGATACGCACTTATTGTCAAACTAATAAATGTACTCGTTACACTGATTAGTTGGCGATAGCAAGCAAGGTGTAGAGCATACGTTGTTCATGTACAATGATAATATTATTGTAAAATATATTTAATATGGACTTATATAGAGACAAGTTGTTTTCAAATCAGAGCTGAGGCCGGAGTCTAAAACACAGCCTTCAATTCAGATCTGATATGGAAGTAGCTGAAATTAATTCGTACATAGGAAATTACTGTAATACCTTATCTTATATAAATAATGACTGAATGAAATGGAATATATGAGAATTATGGTGAAACAATTTCTCTTTTTCATGGATGCAGAAATAAACTTTCTGAGAAACGCCTCGTAGCGTGATATCTATTGTCTCCTTCCTTGCGTAATGCTATTAATATTAACCGATATATCATTTAAAATTTTTTTATTTCCGCAAGTAACTAACACTTTAACGAAATGTCCTTCGTTTCTGTTTTTTGAGTAAAAAAGAAATTATTGTAAGATAGACGTGTGCATATGTATTTTCTGCTATAGAATTTTCGCGACACGTTGATATTCTGTGATCTGTCAATCTATCTATTAAGCATCTTTTTTTGTTCAGAATGGTCCAATATTAAATATGTTGATATTATTGTGTATTTGAACGGTTGTGAGTGTACAGATAGATTATATAATTCAATGCACTATGAGTTGAAAATGTTCATATCTTAATGAAACATAGAAGTGGAATGATAAATCTATTCATCGAACACAAAAAACGTTTATACGTGTGCAATCAAGGAAAGCGACTTATTTCGATCGCGCTCGCAATGCTTTCTTAGTGAACATAACTGGGAAGTAACTCCGGCCCGACATTCTCTGCATATGTCTTAAATAAACATTCTAAAATTGTGTATCAGATAAGTCCTTAATTTAATCACGCGTCGCTAGAGTAACTTAAAGTTTGTAAACAAGGGAAGGTGAAGGAAAAAGAAATTGATTTTAGCCGAATCACACATTCTTCCGATGATTATTCTGTCATGAGAAAAACGATGGGATTTGCCATTCCATGTATTTTTTCGTTTTCTTATTAATAACATTGACAGGACGAAAGCTTCGACAAGGGATTAAAATCAAATGCGATACGCGTGTATATAGTTAAGGTTAAGCTTCGTGTGTGGCAATTGATCTTATCTCTGATAGTAGCGTGAAGAATGGGAACGTAGTGTGTGTCAGTGTGAGCACTATCTTACATAAGGTATATATATGTATATACAGTAAACTTATTTTAAATATGCATAAGTATGCGGATGATTATCATCTACGAAAGGAGATATACCTACGAGGTTCAATGTTACAATTTTTATGATATATTTACAATTTTAATTGTATCCATTTTTGTTTGTACATGCTAATGTGTTTTTATTAGATCCGAAGAAATACCTTCTTTCTTTCTACCAGATGAAAAATTTAATGGTACACAGTTTCTTACTGTTCCTTGTCTTTATATTAAAACAGTTTTAATTCTTAATAAAAGAGGTATAGAAGTTAATCGGTAGACCATTGTAGTTTGTTGAAAATGTGAACGTATTACGTATAGACGCGCGCATGCTTGTACAGTTTTTGGATAAAGATTTTCATACGATTTGTCCTATGTAAATGTACTAACAGACGTTTGGATTCGCGGTTCCTGCGTTGTACTGGACATCCCTGGTATCTAACAATTCTGTCCATTATTTTGAGAGTCTTATGAAACGTTAGATATGTGCGAATATCGGGTAAAAGGCAAAATTTTAGCGCTAACCGATTAGGGGTGAAGGATTACAGTTTTGACGATGCAATTTCTGGGAATGCGTTGATTTTTATAGAAATTGAACGAATTTGTAATTCAGTAATAGAAGACGAAAATAAAACGATCGAGAATTCGTTCATGGAAGCGTTGTTGTATGCGTTTGGATCTTATAGATATTTAAAAATCGTTACAGAATACGGTTGTCTGCGATCTGTCCGAAAAAAGATAAAAATTTATAATCTTGCCGGATAATAAGAAAGAAAATTGAACACTATAAGTTTATGCACATTATTTTCGCGGTACGAAAATGGTAAGTTTGAAGAGTACACATTGAATGAAATGCTAGATTTTGAATATGTAAATAGAAATTTTGTTGAATACATAATCGTTAGTGAAATAACGAATAGTTACAGTCGAATTTAAATGCAGTCATGCTAATATACTATGTGCGATAAAAAAGACGCCAATAGATTTCGTAAAATTTGACATTCTGTTTTTAGAATTTTTACGACAAGCGCAAGTTATATGATTTTTCTCTTTTTTCTTTCTTTTTTTTTTTCCTTGTTTCCTTTTTCTTGTTTGTTTGAGGAAACGGAGGGTGACCGGGGAAGCGTGCGCAATTGATGAGAGGAACAAATCGTTATAACTTATAACAATAAACAAAAATATAGTTGTGTTGTTTAATACAGGTAGATTTTGAAGTTATGATTTATGTCATGCTTATCGATAGTCGATAATAATGGTGCGTATAGTAACTTGGACGTGGTTTACTATAGGTGTCAGCATCGGTACGTTAACACACGATAGGTCTAAAGTGAACATACATATGTGGAAGGTGGATTTCTTGAAACAACGTTTGAATGAAACGACCGAATAGAACTTTCTGCGCCAAGTAATTGTTAAACGTTATTACATAGCCTTAGAAAGCAGTATATTTATATTATGTTAATATGTATTTAGGTTGCTGCATGAATGAAATAACTGCGCTCTAAAGGAACGAATTGATGGCTGCGAGATGATCAAAGAGCGTATAGATTTTAAGCGATCGTTTCAGTAAAAAAAATGTCACACTAACGAAGCATATTATTAGTTCGTGTTTTTTTCAAATTAATATTTGCTGTTTAAGGAACGAAGCAACAAATATTATGGTTTGTTCACAGCGTTCTTACTTATTGGTATCAGCAGCGAAAATTAATCCGCGTACTGCTTCTTAAGTTTTCCAGTAGAGGGTATTCCGTCCTATTTTATAGCCGCAAGTGCTTGGCTTCACCATCGATCAACGCATAGATCCACTGTTATAAACACATCTGCCTTTGAACGTTCCGCATTTTACGCTTGTAGAAGATGTTAGAAAATAGTTTCGCGTGTTTGTTTAATGCATTCAGTTCTTTAGTAATCGACAATGTTAAAAAAAAGTGAGCAAAGGTAGTTTTGTTACAGTCTTGGCAAAATTGCTTGAAAAAATGGGACTTTTGGCGCGAAAGAAACGATGAAACCATTTCTTTATGGTTGAACGACAAACTAGTCGAACATTTGTATTCCATATACTTATCCGTTTCATAATGCGGCTTTCGTGTTCGATCAGGTTATAGGTCTTAGTCTCTCGAGTACGATCTTTACGAGAAGGTGTGGAATATATGATCGGAAATAACTATATGAAATCGATAACGACCGGATGAAAGCTTACATTCACGTTTAGCCGTAATAACGATGGACAAATTCAAACGTTCTGACCTTTACCAAATTCTTATTTCAGAATTTTGTGATCGTTTCACGGTTTTAACAAGCTTAGAGTAATAATTGCTTTGAAATGTGAAACAGAGTTAATATTTTTCGGAACCATTCGTACCGTATCAAGATTGTTTTTTTTTTCGATGTACTCAACAGAAGGGCGTAATTTTAATGATTCGCGTAACCGAGTCTCGACTGATTCCCATCCAGCTAGCAGTGTACTAATTGAAAATTTCAGTTGACATTGTACAATCAAAGCAGTATGGGAAGGAAACGTTGAATTCTCGTCTCGTCGTATCTCGTTGCGTCCCATTGCATCTCGTTGCGACAGGTTCGTGTGCTTATTATAGTTTAGTTTCACCGCGGAGAGGAGACCGGAACCAGCGACTTGATGTTCCGTACAGAGTTCTCACGAGAGTCAGCCGCAACGGATCTGCGCGTCCACACCCTTTGTGCGACAGAACGATAAGAGCCAACAAGGCGAGTCAAGCGTGTACTCAGAAAACGGGCATTATCCTCGGAGGTCGGGGACTGGTGTCCTCGGAACGCGACGTCTTCACAGTCAGCACCGTGGTCTACATCGTAGGCCAGTAAGCCACCGTTGATTTTACACTAATGCTACACTTCTCGTTTCTTTGATACGCGTTTTCTGAGTCTCGATTTTGTTTTTAGAATCAATGTAAAAGGCAGAGAGGGGAAGCAAAGGTAAATGCAAGGATAGCGAAGGAAAACGAAAGAACTTTTCATTGACGAATCGTTGACCGAACAAGAGCTAAGAAGCGAGTGTTTTCAGAATGAAACTTTAGGAGAGATTTCAATGCAGGCGGCACTCGTAACGTTTCATCTTCCGAGTTGACCTCTCGTGGGGAAAATTGATCGTAAAAAGATTTTCGTCAACGGACTCGCTCGATTTCTCTTGGACAGTCGCGAGTTGAAGCAGTAGTGGAACGGTTGGACGAAGGATTCGATCGAAGCGTTGGGCAGCCTTGGTAGCACGTTTAACCGATAAAAGGGGCCGTTTGCGAGCGAACAAGGAGAACAAACGGGTGCGGCTAGATGCACCGTGCACCACCCATCTCGGTACTTTTCGATAATTAAATGTCAGGAACCTGGCAGAACAGGAAGAGATGACACGGACGTTTCAATCGGTTCAACGACGCTTACATCTGTTACGAGTCTCTATTCTAGCTAGCTTCATCTATTTTCTTGCCTGGCGTCATCGAAAACGATCGAATCCTGTCACCCAGTCTCCCGATTTTACACTGTAAAAGATTTTCTTACATATACGAGTCAGCCGAATACCGTAGGAATTGTCGGAATATCCTCGGAAGTCGTTCTAATTCATTTTATTACGTTACCCGCATTACGATACGGCTTCAGGATACGCTTTCACGGATCGGCCAAGGAACATTTAAACATCTCGTCGTCGACAGACTTTTGAAGAAAAAAAACAACAGTTATAGTCCGTGAAGTGAAGTTAATAAACAGAATTTAACAAGACTGTATTTTCTATGATAGTTTTATCGGATTCGTTCGCAATAAAACTTTCTTTTTACATACATATACCTACGTACGCTTCGCTCGGAGACGGAGATATCCAGTCGTTCAACGTCCCGTGTCGTAGATCCTTCGACAGCCGTCCGACGAAGTCTCCCAATCTCGTCTAACGTATTGCCGTGGTATTAAACCGTACCGGTGTATTCCAATAATTACGCGTTCAGCTGAAAATTTTCACCGTTCGTCTCTTCCGTTCGCAGTTGCCCCACTCTCGCGACAAATCGCTTTTTACTTTTCCTGATCGTGTTTTCTTCTATGTTAATGTTTCACTGATTAATTTCGTCCAACAGAGTTTCTGCCTTTTTTCCCTACGATGGTGTCTGCGTTCGACTTCTGGTTGAAAATTGTTTTGTTGGCAAATAAACCGATGCGTCCCGACGCTTCTCGTAGCGTTGTGTCGTGTCGTGTCGTGGCGACGTTACTCCGGGGAATTTCTGTTTCACGGAATCCACGCGGTTATTGGGGCAACGTCGACGGTCTCGTGTAAATTAACTGTTCTCGCAGTTAGAGCCGCGATGCCCATTGATTTCGAGATCGAGTCGGGGAGATTGGATTACGATGCCTGGAAAATCGCGGTTGCGAACGAATCAATCCTGTCTCTCGAGTGTTGCAGGTTGACGCGTTGCGTCGTCGGTGTCACGATCGAGTGTAGGTATATATATGTATACGAGAAAAGAGGATGTCGGAGAAGGTGTATCGGACTGAAACACAGAGGAGCATATCGAGCGTCGTATGTACAGGACTTGAAAATATTTATTTCGTCGTAATTACATGCGCTTACATTTACGTGGTGCCGGTGGTTACGAGTGCTAATGCGATCGTATAGGTCATTACCGAATGTTGATTGCATCGCAGGGGAATGTCAGCCGCAAAACCGCTGGGAACGCGTGCAAATACAACGTGGCTGAATTCCTTTCGCACCAGATCGATATCCGCCGTTCCATTTCTGTTCGCGATTATGCCTGCCGCCGAAAAGCATGTAACAATCGGTATACCTTCGTTCGATCGTCCGGAGGTTTCCTGTTGAAAAGTGTTCGCGATCCATGCTCGTTTCCAAGCATTGGACAGTTCTTTTACCGGGGTTAAAAGAAGGCAGGTTGTCGATCGTCGTCTTTCGTTGACTAGATAGAATCGAGGTGTCCAGGCCCCCTGTCTTTCGATCAGGGTCTCTCGCGATACGAATGTGTAGTAAGCCCTTAGTTCCCACGCGATACGGTATTCTCTACATACATATAAAAGCGAACGAACTTGAGAGGGACGAGGTTTCGGTGATGCTAGTAGCTGGCGTTTTTTTTTCTTTCGCGGCAATCGCCGACGAATATTTGTGAATCATCGGAGGAAATTCGTAAGAAGCTCGGAGCGAGCTTGAAATCGATCGACACGAACAAAGCGTTTGTACTGATTCGTAAAGAGGATACACGTTGTAAGCGACGGTGAATGTCGCGGATATGTTGAGAGTTCCTCGCACGCTCGATGTTTCGCTTCGATTAACCACCATGTAATCGGACAAACGTAATTTTCAGCGTGGCACTGGACGCCTACCGTTTCGTTATTCGAAGAAACAAATATTGGGTTCATTCGATTTCGCATAGCGATGTTGGCAAACTTTGAACACGACGGGAAGCTGATTCAAGGTAACTCGAGAACAAGTCCAACGTTGGTTTTCCGTTTCTTTTCTCTGTTCACGAGATTGTTTCTCCTCGTAACCTTCTGCCTGTTCCGCTTTTTCCCGATATATCTCGTGTATCGAAGCAACGAGTCGTCTGCTGGCGTGAATTGTGCACAGCGCGGGAACCGAGGGAAACACGTCGGAAATTGGAGTAACGTGGCGGTCGAGTCCAGTCAGTTTGAACTCGCCGTGTCTTTCCACGAGTTGGAGAACCGCCGGAAGTTTGGACGCGATCGGTCGCGTCGCTCGATAAACAAATCCCCCGAGGGATATGTGAGTTATCTGACTCGTGTTCGAAGTCCGTGAGCCCTTTCGGAATAGATCGCAGGGGGGCGGTTCGATTGAAAAAATAGTTGAAATTCTTGGATATGGTGGTTCTCGCGGATGTCCGCCGTTTCGTTCGTTTCTTTCCGTGGCGGAGCTCGTCCAAAGCACCGTCTTCGAGATCTAGACTGGGTCCGGTGCTGGTGCGAGCAACTGCATGCTGCTACTCGATCGCGCGATCTGGAAAACCAACGATTTTCGCGTCAGCCGTGCGCAGCTTCGCTTATTCTTCGAACATCTCGCCTAATTCTAGACCGGTTGCTTTTACCGGCAGCTAATTAATTCATTACAGACAATGTATAAACTGGGGTAAGCGATGTCGTGGTATTCTATTCTATGCAGCATCAAATATCGATATTCATACAGGGTTGTCGTGTAACTAGTGGTACAGACGAGTAGGAGGTGACTCTATGCGAAGAAACACGTCGAAAAGATAGAATCAAATTTTTTCATTTGAGACTTGTCAATAGTAATCTGGAACGCGGGTATTCGTCGTCGTGGTAGTAAGGAGAAATGGAATGCATATCCAGCAGACTCACAAATTCGATTATCTCGAAAACAAAGTCTGAAATGAAGAAATTTTTCACGTGGAAAATCAGCCTTACCCGGCTGCACCACCAGTCACACGACACCCTGTGTATTTCTGGCTGAAACCTTTCGAATATCTTTCGAGAGAACGGAAATGCAAGTTTCGCTTTGTCGCGGTAACGTCGAATCACGACGCACACGTTGTCGATGCAATGTCGTCAAGGAGGATAAATTAAGCCGAGGAATTGCAGCTGGTCCTTACGGAGTGAGAGAGATTTTCTCCGTTTTGCGTCACGGTAGATCGCGTTATAAATATAATAATCGTACCTCGACACCTGACTTTGCTATTCGAACATTTTGTTTTTCTCTTTGTCGCGCCGCGGGCGTAAAAAGTACTCGCAAAAGTGCGCGGTGTAATAAATTTCCAAGGAAACTAGAACGGTTCCGATAGAGATTACGGTAGTAAATTACGCGAGACGCGCAGACGACGGGATTCCTTGTTCCAATAGAGAAACAGATAAGGAAGAATTCCGGAGAGAATTCGGTTCGATCGTCCGCGTGTCCAAGTTTCGAGGATCGAGCTGAAAGATTTACCTGCTGCTTCGGTTGCCTGTAAGATTTCCTGGCGTAGACCTTTAGAACCCTGCAGTTGCACGCGACGGACAACGCTACGGCCAGACCCTGTGACCCGTCCGATTGGTTCGTCGAGCAAATGAAACAAAATCATTTTTGCGTTAGTTCTAGAAATAAACTGGACCATGAACATCTGTTGCGCGTTTCGCCGCATCGTTATGAAATCGCGATGAAAAAGACATAGAATCCTCGTTTATCCTTATCATCTGTCTTAACACTTTACTCGCGGGAGAGTTTAACTTAAAATCGCATCAGAGCGGACTGTATTAATAGCATGCACAAAACAAAAACTATTTAGAAACTACTACTCAACTTTTATTTGTCAAACTTTGCATATAGGAAAAACGATTTTTCCCTATTTTTTGCTATTCTAGTTTTTATTTAAGACTGACGTACTACTACGTCAACTGCTCTCAGCTTTTTTTTTTAAAGACCTACTACTACGTCATCCGACATCAAAGTGTTAATAAAGATGACATGTTATATTACATTAAACAAAAAAATCACTCTTAGACGTCGGATTTCCTTTCCTTCGCAAACACCATGGTTGACAGATCGAAATTCTCGCCACCCAGACTGGTTCGACTGTTAAAACTCGCAGCTAGTGACGGGCAAACCTGTTACGTATTCCAAAATCCCTCATTGTCAGATGGACTTGGAATTCGTGCTCTTATCGAAATGATTAACCCTGTGCACAGGCAGGTTCAATGTCAACGATGTTCGAGTGTAAAAATTTCGTTGGGACGCGAAACATGAGATTCCTCTCGTTATGAAAGTTTCATAGTTCCCTCTTTACGAGTTCTCCTTGGGGGGTTCTTCGTCGGGGGTTCTCGAGCCGAGAACCGTTTGTTTCGAGCAAAAGCATCCGCCCGCGTCCGTTTCGTATGAATAATTCGCCTTCGTTATCGTGCAGATGTTTCGCATGTGCCGCGAGCAACTAGCTTTTGCCCTCGAGCTCGCGACCCAATTTCCGGTTCGTCTTGATCCGTGACGTTTAAATGTATCGTTTCTGACAAATTGGCTCGTACCTGTGATACGCGCGTTACAATGCGCCCGTGTTTCTGTCTCGAGCCGCGAGAACGCTTGACGCCGCGGCAACGGTTGCAATTACCCCGCTACAATTCAAACGTAGTATTCCCAGCGTGAACGTTCAAAGTATTTTTCGCGTTAACGCGATCGGACGTAGAAACAAACATTGTCGTATCGAATTTTTGGAAATGATACGGTGTGTATGTTTTCTACGTTTTCTGCTTTCAGAATTTCATCTCCTTTTTGTAAAACGTGTCTCGCGTCTATAAGTGTAAAGCTGAAATTTCCTCCTTTTTCTATTGGCCCCTTGTTAGCAAAAATTCGAATTGTTATCGATTTGTGCGGATATTCGTTTACTTTTCGTTGCGATTTATCGACAAGTCGCAGCGTTGGGCTGTTCACTGTTTAATCTACGCGCTGAAATTTGTTGCGTAGATCTGTATTTTACCGTGCTGTTTATGCGGGAATCGGTGGGGCGCTACGTTGATAAATTATCGTGAACGACCCGGAAGCCAGCAGGGGTAACCGGGCTCACTTACGGGACGCGGGGCGGAGAAGCCTAGATAAGAAACGAAGAATCAAGACGAACGGAATTGAATAATCGATTGGAAGAAATATGTGGAAGGTGGGCAGAGGTCTCGAGTCGTTCCAGTATTCTTCCACCGACGAAAAATCCACTTTTCGTCGAAGACGCTCGACGGTCGCGGAGGAAGTCTAGTCGAGAAGACGTTTACGACTCGACTGGTATACGTATACGTCGACGGAGAGTTCTGTAGCTTAAATTCCGCGGGACAAAAAAAAAGAACAATTTTTTGCGCTCTCGATCGATGGGGAACGTCGCGTGTCACCTTTCAAATTGAAGATCGCTTTCCATCGGAATTATAATTACACTAAATATTGTGCATTCGTACATTTCGTGTTCAATTTAATTAGTCGAGCGAGCGCAAATGGTCTGGTGAAAGTTTGCCCCGAGATAAATGTAACTTTCGGGGTAAATTATACTCGGAGGTGACGATATAGCCAGACGGTAATCCCAGCGAGGCCATAAAGAGAGGTCTGGGTCTAGCGTGGTCAGCTAAAGGTATCGCGAGAAAGGGGCAATCACCTTGGCGCAAGTTACTTTCTCATTGTTATCGTATCCGAAGATTTCTAAAATACCGACGACGGTTCCGTTCCAAAAGACTGTGGCCTCCTTCGCGTCAGCTTTCCGACTGTATCGTTATCTCCGTGTAGACGTTCGAACCGGAAAATCTACTGGTGCCGTTTAACAGAGACGAACTCGGGAGGTCGTTTAGATCCGCACCTGCAAGGAATGTCCGGTACAGAAGATAGCCCAGAGGAAGGGAACTTTCCAAACCCTGGACGCGATCCCGCAACCAGCCACTACGCCGACTATCATGCTGACTTTCAGAAACAGTATCAGCTGCAACGCTCTCCTCCTCTTCATTTTCTCGCGTTGCTTGATCTCCAGCTGCATGCTACACGTGTACCTGTGCGAACGAAATTACCGGGAGGAATGTTAGCGTCACGATAGGCGAAACGGTTTCTGTCTTCTGTTGTCCGACGGGCATTCGACCCTCGTGTATTTCGGGGGAAAATCACGCGACGGGCAACGGCGGCGGTGACGAGGAAAATTAATTCCCCGTTTTACACGGACACTTATCGCGTTGCTACGCATATAGTATACCTGGACACGATCGCAGCCTTGATTAGATAGTAGCCCGCGGACAGTAGCAGCAGAACGACGGGCAAACCGTAAGCGTAAATCGTTGCCTTTGTTCCCAGAAACCTGCAACCGAGGAATCACAAAGTTACGAATACCAGACATATTTCATCGCGTTTCGTTCGTGTTCCTACAGGACAGACGTCGTAATGCGTCCAACGGAATAATAGTTCGCTAGGTTTACCCATTCCTCGAGGGTAAGAACAGATAAGGAAACGAAATTACGATTCGCTTGGTCTAGGATTTTCTCTTTAAAATTCGTTGGAACGCGAGCCGGGGTAGGGAGAGAACGGAAGATAAAGGGACAAGCCTCGAAATATGGATTCGGTTGGGTTGAAAATATCGGCCGTAGCGACCGCAGAGATAAGACTTTCCAGCTGGAGGATAATCTCGTCCATACTCTTCGTAATATCCTATTCCAGCAAAGGTATGGGCTTGTTCGCTTAGATATACTCCGCGTTTTTTATGTATTATCCAACCGTTTGAGAAATTTCCGGGCTTTACTCGTAAGCTACAACGTACAACCTGGACTACGAAATGTAACGTAACGATATTTTCGCCGTTGTGAAATATCCAACTCGTCGCTATCCGCGCGTTTAACGTTAAATTCGACTAAAACAACCACCTCGTTCCTTCGCCGAGAGAAGAGGAAAGGTGATTATCGAGTTACGATGCTTTTCACTGAAACCCTTAAAGAGACGTTAAACGTTCAATCGACCAAGTGAAAAGCGTCCAATGCCATTGAATATCGCGGCCATTCGAAGATTGCGCTTCGACTAAAAGAAAAGTTTCTAGGTATTATTCGAAATCGGAAGAAAGGGCGGTCAACGCGTGAAATTTTACCGATTAATCGATTATTCATTGCGTAACGCTCCATAATTATCGTCCTCGGCCATAGAAAACTTTCAGAAGATTTGTTCCTTCTTTGAGGCGGACTAAGATAACGGAAGCGTGACTAAAACCGTGTTACCAGCAGTTGAAAGGTGTAAGGTCCCTGATGTTCCATATGTCGTTCGTTTCTGTGATCTGTAGAAACGCGGCGACGCCGAGATTCAGGAAGGGCGCACCCCAGGCGAAGACGCTGTACTTGAGGTAGGTTGGCGGGTCGTCGCGACGCGGGATCGAGGCAACGGTGGCGTAAAGATGATGACACATCGCGGCCAGCCAACAAACCACCGTCATCCGAAGATACTGCAGGCTGAACCCAAGGGAAATGCACAGCTCCGAATCCTGCGAACAATCCGAGAGTATTTAGATTTCTCGCTTCTTTCGTCGTCCCTTTTCTCTCTCTTGCCGAAAATGACGGCGTTCCGTTGACTTGTAGAAACTTGTAGTAATCGAACGGCAAGTGTTACCGGAGAGCATCGTATTTTATTGGAGGAAACTATCTTTTCGTATCTACATGATAATGAGATCGATCGTGCCAGTTCTTGGGCAGCAGGATGTCATAATGGAAGGATTTCCAAGATACATAGGCTCGAGACTAAAGAAACCGTTTAGTAGTCGGTCCATGAGTCGTTCTGATCGTGTGAAATAAATTCTCCTGATGGTATACATATAGGGGGCTACAAGTAGAGGATCGGCTGAAAAAATCGCGCAATATTTTAGTGGAACGGACCTACAGCCCGTAGGGATACTCCTTCCATACGATACGGACCTTCGTAACGACGTCTTCGCGTCGGAGAGAATGTATCGGCCGCATTTCGTCTTTGATACACATAGGAATCGGTGATTTACACTGAAAAATCCGTGCTTCGAAGATTTCCCTCCCACCGCTGTGACCTTTTTTAACAAATTGGAAATGCCCAACCGTAGCCCGTAGTTTGAAAGAACTCTGTTTGTGCCTGGCGGTATCGCTGTA
Source organism: Dufourea novaeangliae (assembly GCF_001272555.1). NCBI lineage: Eukaryota > Metazoa > Arthropoda > Insecta > Hymenoptera > Halictidae > Dufourea > Dufourea novaeangliae. The sequence continues at coordinate 396,422 of NW_015373973.1, forward strand.
ACTCGAGATTGCATATTTGTTTGTTACGGGTTAATTGCAGTCGGCGTACCACGATCGATAAAGTATACCCTATCGATCGAAATGTATATACCTCGAACTGGGAACGTCGTTGGTAGCCGGGAAATCTAAGACTAGACAAGCTCGGGCTATCGGTATCACGTCTGTCTAATTAAGTTGCTTGCAACGTTGGTCGAGACAGTATTGTTCCGAAGGCTATCGCTTACATCCTATATCCGAAATACCACGCTGGCTGTAACGCATCGATCGTAACTACGAAAATCTCTGAATATCGGAATAAGTCCCAGAAGAAGAAAGATCGTACTATGTAATCGTACTGGATCGAAGTAGAAATAGGTCGAACGAGGGAAGACCACGAATGCAATCTCGGATCGGTACGACCGATGCGATCCAATGTATGTAAATACGCGTAGCTGGTGCGTTACCGTGAAATGCTCATGCTCGGTCGGATATCGAGTGTCAATATTCGAAGGATGTTCGTGCAATATCCAGTCAACGTTCCCCGTGCGCAGGTGTTCTATCTCGGATCTCCTCGGTCATTAATATTGCGTGGAAACTGCCGGATCTCGCACCTTCCTATACCCCAACAGCAAGAATCCACCGCGAATAACCAACGATGACAACCCACTACATTATTTTCACGCCTACGTACTTGCGTTTTATTTCCACCGACTCGAATTTCGAACATCGCCTAGATTGGACCAGTACTGTAATTTGTGATGTGCAAGCAATTTGCGCCCTATGACAGACGATATGTGTTGCTTATATGCTAAATTAATTACTGCAATCACCACTACAATGTGCAAAGTAGTCTTGTATAGATTTGTTGTGCCCGTTTTGAGATGCAGTTTGTCATTGACATTTCAATGGTGTATTTCTCCTTCATGTGCGAGTTTCCAACAGTGCAATTATTCGTAACACGAGCACGCTCGTAGCAGGCAATAGAAACGCGCGACAAATACACTCGTAAATTCGGAAAGCTGAATTATCTACGTAAGACAGCCGTGTGTCACGCGAAGGGGCGACAGGCGGGAGAATTAATCGCGGATTCCTCGCGTGCACCGAGGCAGATTAAAAGGAAATATTCCGCAAACGTTGGACGCGAGGCGTGAAGAGCAAGAGGAGCAAACGAAGCTCGAGACGCGAGCAAAAAAGAAGAACGCAAACGGGATAATGAGAAAAATAAAGCGGGAGCAAAGCAAGGTCGGCTGGTTACTGTTTCGGTCGCGGGCAATTCGTCCGGAAAACGCGCGTTAATTGCTGTAATTACTGTTTCGCATGGAGGTCGGACGAACGGATGCGTTTCCAGTTTCAGCGTGGCTGTTCGGCCCTCGTCGCGTGTTATGGACTGCTGGGAATCGTTTAAACGTGTTTATTAAATTTCACCGAGTCCCGTTTATACTTGACCATCGGCTGTTCCAACTGTAAATGAAATTCACCGAGGACCGTAAATCACGAGCGAGACGGTGAATACTGATTCCGCTATTAACGGTCGCCGATCGATTTTGCAGTGTCGCCTCGCGTCTACGATCGTTCTTCTTCTCCGTTCAGCAAACGTGCGGCAGTAGCTGTCGGAGGGGGCATAGGTACTCGATTACCAACGCTCGTTATTCATCGTTATCCGTTGGTATGTTGATTCCAAATATTTATTACGGAAGCGGTTCGTTATAGCACGGAGGGGCCGTTCGTTATCGAGTATTGGCCGGTACCAGTGAGAGATTCGACAACGCAGTTTCCCCCTTTCGATCAACGTTATAATCGCCACCGTGTGTTTACACACGTACCTGCTCGTACTAGCCTTCGGATAATTACAAAATCATCTCATTAACCGCGAAACTAACCTTCGTTAATTGCGATCCTATTGCGAGGATTTCCGAACAAGTAAGTAATTTCGCTTTTTTGCTTTTAATTATTCCACCTCGTTCGTTGAATCGCTTCGGCGCGAGTACTTTTGTCGCCTCTATCCGGATTTTTGATTGGAAACGAACACGCGTTCGTGCCGTGAATAAATAAAATGGACGCTACGCTGCGAATGTTCGTCGAATCAAAAGGTAGAACAAAATTGTTCGAGATAGCGTGCGCGCGCGAGTGGATAACTTTGAAAGGAATTATAGCGACGAGCGTAGGCTGGATAAGAGAGAGACAACCGTGAAACGAAAGGCTTCTACGAAAGAGTAGATTCTTTCGAGAGACGACGAACCTGACTTGACCGGGGCTGTGTCGGAGAGTGGAATAGAGAAAAGCTGGAGAAGCTTCGAACCATTCGGTACGTGACGCAGGACTAAGCCCGAGATTATCCTCGTTGCCGACATCGACTGCGAGTATCGAGGTGCTGGATCGGATCCGAATCCGATGCCCGTGAATTCGATGCGGTTCCGATAACGCGGTGAACACATTTTTACATTCAAACCTTCGAGACCGGAACTCCCATCTGTTTCGCAGTCGGCGATTGCGCGAAAACACGCGAACAACGGGAATGGAATCCCAGCGAGAAAGAATCGTATTGTCCGGCGACAACCATGCCGCGAACCATGTAACTCTCTCAATAGTTATTTTAAGACTATTTAAAATATTTAAAAAAATATTGTTTTTATAAACAATGTGTTTGCTGGCGATAAATATCAAACTAGTAATCACAGTAACACCGTTTTTCAGATGTATGGATGTCATTTGAAGAAGTTCTGTACTGCCGATCGGCAAGAAATGTTCCAGATAGTATCATTAAAATGACAAAGTAGGCGCCTACCGTTGTAGAGAAATGCAATTGGGGGTTGAACAGTTCCTAAACTGTTAATATGGATTTAACGTAAGAGATCAATTTTTTTGTTGCAGCGGTGTTTAGTAATGACAAATCGGACAATTATTCTCCGGACACGTTTCGTGTCTCGATGTTCGATTCAACTTGGGGTCGAGGAGAGCCGTGGGGACCGAGAAAACGATCCGTGAGATGTACAATAAAACTCTCCAAGTTCGCGTCCTGGGATTCACAGAATGCGCGAGTAACCCGCGAGACCTAAGAAGTCAACTCGAGAACTTTTCTTCTTACGTCGGGACTCCTCGGTCGAATCGAAAGTATATAACTGGAATAGCATTACGATTACGAAGACGGTCGTGGTTTATAGTAATCGCGATTCGATAACGATTCGCAACGATTGAAATTTCTTCGGTTCGTTCGTCGCGAGACTCGGCCAGAAAACTGTGGAAATCCCCGCGTGTATTCGTGGCGTCGTTGAACATGTTAAAGAACTAGTGGAACGAGACCAAAAGATTACCATTTCCCCGCGAATCGGTGGGACGTGGTCCGTAAAAAGGTCTCGAGGTGTGAATTGCGCCCTCGGAGAGCCGTAAAAACGGCAACTAGGCACCAGAGACACGGTGATATACTTTATCGAATCTTCCGGCGATATCTTCTATGTAGTAGCCGCGTGGACACGTAGATCCACGAGGATCGCGTGCGTATATCGGCCATTTTACGAGCGATAAACTTTTTACAAACGGAGAAAAGTTATAGGAAGAGGTCAAAGTATCACCGGGAGCCGGAGGCAATTGATTTGAAATTCAAAAGAATTAAAAGAAGGAACGGGGCAGCACCGAACGTACCGTGCAACTGCGAATAATTGCCTTTGTTTCGTACGATCGTGTCTTCTATGCAAATCGTTACATTGTAAAACCGATTATCCGCTCTTCTTTTGCAATCGTAGGCAGGCTTGGTCATTGGTGTAATTGAATCGATGGAAATGCTGGGACGCGATTATTTTCGATTAAGAAGCTTTAAGGATTATTTGGGTCACGAGTCTCCGAGGTTCTTTAATTTTCTTGCCAGTCGGATGTATCCCCTCGAGGCATAATCGATGCGCTCTCCGCGTGTTTCCGCCAAAGTTACACTGTCGGAGCAAGCCTCGAGTTTCGGGGCGAAAGCCGGAACAAACTTTTCCTCCTCATCCTCGAACGTTTCTTTTCCCGAATATTTTGCACCGATTTTGAGCAGTCGATTACAAAGTGCTCCATTAGAACGGCGGGGAAAAAGGGATGCTCGTTTCGCGAATTCTTCCTTTCACGCGTGACAAAGATACTTTGTTGCAGAGAACATTCCGAAAATTCCAGCGAACGTTGTTGTTTGTTCATCGACGATGCGACGCACAATGGCCCACAATCAAAATTTAGCAGCTCGGACGTTTATTTAGTTTCAGCGATCAACGCTTTTGAAGCTTGTAATTTCACCTGAGCAGAAGTAGATAAACGAACAAATTTTTATCAATTCCACTGTGCGACGTCAAGTTTTGTTTGGAGATCGAAACGTGCGTGACACCGATGTTGGATCGAAAATTGCTGCAGATCCGAGAAATTCCCGCGGAAACGAGAAAAGACGAGTTAAGCACCGTGACTCGTTAATTCCAGCTGCGTGTATCGGAGACAGGAGCAACAAAAGGAGTTGATCCTGTTCTGTATTTCGGAGCAAACGGGGGAACGTGTGCCGTTGAATTTTCCGTGACGGTTCATTACGTCCGGCTTTGATCCTGTTCTCCTTTCGCGTCCTCGCGAAAATCCCACTAGTTTTTCTCCGAATAATCGATCTTCGCTACTCCTCCTCCGGCTGCGTAAATATTTGCGCGCTTCGCGTACTCCTTGATCGTTTCCTTGGTTCGAGAGGGTCGAAACACGTTGGCTCGACCTTCGACCGGTAATTGCGATTCGCGAGTTCGCGAACTAGACTGGATGTTTTTCTTTTTCGAAAAAAACCGCTGGACCATGTTCCAGCTCCGGTAATTGCACACGCACGTTAATTCTCCAGGGAATCTGGAGCAAGCCGCGATTAGACGGGACGAATTGTGGCGCAGCGGCTTTGTTCGGTTTAGAAGTTTGGTCACGATGCGCTCACGGTTTCAACGAATAACACGGTTCTTTCGAGCCTCGCTAATGCCGTGGATCGTGATTGGAACGCCCAAGCGGATCGGTACGTTTGACGGACAATCACGGACCCGGGAATAAATGACCGATGCTTCGATTCCGTGCTGTCGCGACCCAACGAATAAACGAAGGAAGAATGAACCTTTCCACGGTTTAGAATCATCGAGACGGAACGTCGATCAAGAACCGTGACTTTAATCTCCGATATTTGATTTCTTGGATTCTATACTCGAGATACGCTGTATACTCGCTTTCAGTTACGAAGGTAGTGGAAACGTTCGACGATTCTCCGTTCGATGCCGTTTTCCTCGCTCACGAGACTTTCTTTTTCTCGGAAATTCGAAAGGTGCGAAGAATTTAAGACCCAAGTCCGATTAAGGGCGATAAAGCGCGATAAAGTGCACCGTGAAAAGAGAAACGGCGCGGGAATCGTTTCGCGTTGGTATTCGCGCAAATAAAACGCGCTGGTCGATGGGAAATGCACGCACCGTGAAAGCTGCATTGTCGACACATAGAATCATAAAAAAGAAAAACCAATCACCACCGAGAGCTCTCGTTCGATATTAACTTGACGAATTTAAACGGGACACTCCTCTGCCCTCTTTCGTTCGATGATCACGATTTACGCCCCTTTGTTGCGCGTTGCCCAACGGTAAAACCTACCCTCTAGCTTTCGCGAATACACGGAATGGAACGCCTACGAAAGAAAACGAGCGTGCCATGACTCGTTGAGTCAACGCGCGCGACAACCGCGTGCCCCCGATAAAGTAAACCTCTCTTTTTAACCGTAACATTACGCGAACGTGTACGGTATTTTCAAACATTCTGCCCGTTGACACGGTTCGTCCGCAGTCGCGGCAGAATCCAACGTTTTCGTGAAACGAAATGGAAAGCAAGCGCGCCGACGTAAATTTTCCTCCCTTTCCAAGGGATTCGAATGGCTGCGCGAGGACGATACACCCTTTCGAGCAACACGCTGCGAGAAACCGTGGATCTCACGGATATTCTTTGGATCGTTGAGATTGTCTGCTCGAGGAATTGCAAGTTGACTCGAAACAAACGTATTATGCTTGTTAAAGAAGGTATAGAGCAACGATCGTGAGAATTACAGCTGCCTCGGGGTGAAATGCCGTGTCTTTTATCGGTTTGCGCTTTCCAAGCCCTCGAGAAACTTTCCCCCAGGGGATATTCTTCGTGTCGGAAAAAGATGAAGAAAGTTACGATGAAATTTTCAGAGTTCCTTCTATCGACATGGGAACATTCGGAAAAGTTCCGAGGTTTCGTTTTGTTAATTTCAGTTACGCGTTTCGAAGAAGTTCGTGAGAAAACACGACGGGGGATAATCATTTTTCGGAGCTTTTTATACGAGGGAGGACGACAACGTCGAAGGGTGGTTCACACGATCGTGGCAGACTTCGACAAATACTGTTGATGAAACAGCGCGAGTTTCGCCGGGGTTCCTCGTAAATAATGCATACTATTCGAACAAAGTTTTCAGCTTTAGTCGGACAGCTCCGTGAATTTATATTCGCGTTAAGGCGGCGAAAGCTTCGATTCACCAAATCTTTTTTCCCACGCGTAACCATATTCTTCAATTTTTTCTCTACTCCCGGAGTCTGTAAATACGATCGCAACTCACTTTTCTTACGATCGCCGGCGAATCGACAATCATACAGAGACGCATATTTCTCGTTTATGTTTTGCACTACGTGTTAAAAATCTTGAAACCCAAACTTCCTTATATACATACATATGTACATTACTGTTCGTAAGTCTTAAGTCATTTTGCACTTCGATCTTATTTTCACAGTTATTCCGTTTCCTTTTTTTCTGTTATTATCCAATGTTTCCCATGTCACAATGGATTGTCACGTTGGAAACAGAGATTGATGAAAATATTCGCTCACGTGCCGAGATACTAAGCGGTTATTTCGAAAGGAACGTTCCTATCGTTGGATTCCGTGGCATAACGCCAGACTTTTTTATGTTACGTGGGGGAGCAAGTTTCGTCGTCTTTGCGGGGATAGAAAATTCTCGGTTCAGCGACGCGTATCGTCGGAATATTCAATTTTTTAACGCTGCCGCCGATATCTTTGAAAATACCAGTTTGTAGTCGAGGGAACCGTGTAAAGCTGACTGGCATATACTACGCGCGCACGTTGGTCTCGGCAGACTGTTTTAAATGGCGAGCTGGTTCCCGACGTTGAAAGTCGAAAAGCATACCCACTGCATTGCGGGCACTCGAGTTTGCTCGGTAACTCGATTCTCGATTTCAGTCGAACGAAAACATGGAAAATTCAATCGAGTTCGGTCGAAGTTTGCACGTACGCGTTTCTCCTTTTTCTAGACATTGATCCCACGAACGAACGAACAATCTCGCGTGTTCTCGGCAACGGTTTTATTCTTCTCGGTCTACGCACCGACCGAGAGTCGTGATCACGAAGATACAGGTGAAAACGACGGCGTTAGTCGAGCCCCGTATCGTAACGTTAATATCACCAGCGGGCGTCGTTACCGGAGCGTTATCGCGATATTAATAGGAAACGGGGGAAAACGATCCCCTTCGTCCCAAAGGGGATTTAAATCTTTCGGCTAATTAAATCGCTTACCCGAAATTCTCGGGCAACGATCCCGCGCTGATACAGAACCGACAGGCTAAGAAAGCAGACGTCGAGAAAGTATCGTCGAAGGCACGTCGCGGGGCATATTAAATAAAACGAGGGGAAGCCGGTAAAAGGAAAATGAAAACACGTAGGTAGATAGGGGGTGGACGAGGGAGATTAATACCGAGCCAGGGTCCGGGTTATACGTTATACGGTACGTCGGAAAGTTACGAGGCGTAGGGGCACTCGCGTAGTTCCATTAAAATCTTCCACGCGGCGTTTACTAACCCTTATCTTCGTATTCAGGGTATATCCGCTCCACGAGCCCGTAAAACCAAATTCCCTCGATACGCCCGGCAATACGTCACGTTCCGAGATCCACTCGGTTGGATACAGCGTTGGATCGAGTGCACAGAACTCGGAGGAACGAAAAACACAACGGACACAACTGATTCCTTGTCTACGTAGCTCGACACAATTAATCGATTCGAGTGCTATATCGCTGAACGTTCGACTATGATGGTCGAAGAAAATTTATTCTTGTTCGAAATGGAATAAAACAAGCAGACAGGATTTTGATAGCTACCCATTTCCTTCTAGCTGGAAAAGTTATTTCACGGCTACACGAAACTCTAACCCGGATCGACAATTACTGGTTCGCTGGAATATTCGACGGAATAGCAAACGCTACGGTAGGTTACCAACTATGTAACCACTGTCCGACCATTAGAGATAGCCAACTGGCCGTTGGCTGACCATTAGCGAGCCCTGCTAAACCACCGACTGACATCTACTCACCGCTACTTCACGATTACTATCTATTACGATGGCTACACCATCGATCGTCAATCAGAATTAAATGATCTTGTAATATTAGTATTTACGAGCAATGACTCCGAGCCTCCGTACACCGTCTCGCGTCACTCGTATCTTCATGTTGCATCGTAGAACATTCTCCGATCGAATAATTACCCAGCGGAATCAGGCGAGTCGAGCGACGGGGGCTACGATTCCATCCATCTTCTCGGCGTGGTGCTCGAACGTCTCGATTATGGTGTTGCTCTAACGAACCGAGATCGATGGAGTTCCCATTCCATTTATATCTTTATCCAGATCCGACGCAATTGCGTTTACGAACCCGAGAGAACCAAGAAACGCCAAGGTAGCTGAAACTTGGAATATATTCTTAGGACCGCGTGTCTTAGCTGCCAGCTGAAATTTTCCGTGTATGTACCATCTTTTCTGGTGTCACTGAAATATTCCAAGTCCTGACTCTCTCCAGTAATAAGAACCTACGAGAATGGATGGCCCTCTGAATATTTTCCGACACAGAAACGGGGAACTTGGAAATTTAAAAACTTCTATTCGTCCCTTAAGGTAACTAGGGTTTAATATAGAAACGATTCAACTAGTTTCTCGAATAGTTAGCGTACTTGGTATCTACAATGACATTTTAATATGTAATCTCAGTCCTAGATTAATAATCCAAATAATGTGTGTACAAGTCAATACGAAAATATTTTTATTGAAATCGATCTTAGAACGATCTTTTTCGTTGATTTGCCAAGCGAATAGAGTGCGGATTATTCCATGCAATTGATTACAGTTCCATCCCCTACCGGGGATTTGTGCAGGTTGGATCGTACATATAATTCGCGTCGCGAGGAATAATTAGCGTTTTTCTGTCCCTTCTCTTTCGGACTCAGAGCTCGAGTTCGCGGAGATTATTTTATTTACGAGCGATATCCGAGGAACAAATTTCACGGGGAAACGCGGACTGTAATTGAATCTTTGTAATCGATTTTCACCTCTTTCCTTCGGACAAACGGGAAAAAATGATCCGTTACGATTCAATTTCGTCGTTCCGAGTCAGCTTTCCTCGTATATCGGGAAATCGATGTTCGTACTGCAGGAAAAATTAATAGAAAACCAGTGCTTCGTTTTTTGGTCGACGAAATTACCATCGCCAACGCCGTGAACGCGACCACGTTCAAGAAACGGGCGACTTCGACCTGAAACTTAGAAGGAGTTTGCCTCGGAGCAAATTCAATGGTTTTCGTTTCCGTTTGTTTCGGGCCAACTTTTTGGTCGAAATCTCCAACGGTGTTGGAATTCTCCTCGTTGTGTCGTGTCCGTGTTCTGAAGAATGGAAATAGACTGCGAATCTCGTTAGAGAAATACATAGAATACATAGAAACAGTTCGTTCTTGAGTACCGAAACCGGTAACTGGAAAATATTTTTCATGCTGTCGCCGCGTAACGTACCGTTCTTGCTCGATCCTTTTGAGGCGACTCACGCTTCCGAGACGAGATCATTAGATTCCTTGGAGACGCCAAGGCGCTAAGTGCTCTCCGACGTACCGAGCAAAGGTGTACACGGTCGGGACAACGTATCTCCTTCCAGGCAAGCCTTGGAAACCTCACGAAACGTTTCTATTACTCTCACCGAGAAGAGAAACAGCCGTCGAGGGAAAACCGTTCGCACGAGCTCGAAAGATTTACATTTTATAAGACGACGCCGAGACCCGAAGCTTCTTTCGATTCCCTTTCGTCCATCTCGGTTACCTTTCGACGCGACCACGGGAATTCTTCGTCGCAGAGCCGAGCTTAAAGCAGTATTCTCTCGACTGGATAGCGTCAAGAAATGAAACGTGGATATTACGTTTCAACGTTAAACGGACGAGACAGTGGTTAAGTCCGAGAGAATCCTCCGCATCATGGCAGCGCCGACTTTCCACTTAGGGAAGATTCAGCTCCATATTTTGGGAGATTTGCAAACAACGGCGGGCATTCAACTGGGCTCTCGCGAATAGCTAGACGCGCAGGAACAGTTCATTTTCGTTACGACAGTAGCTGGTCCCGCGTTAAGGTACTTAACTACAAGTATACTATATGGCAGAGATAGGAAAATTCATTACCTGGATAAAGAGTCTCGAATAACGAATAGAAGATAGAAAAGTACCTCGTCATCATCAATTGATTAAACGTAGAAATTTCAATTTGTATTAGTGTATCTGGATAGTATATGTAGATACTCTGGGTATCAATCCGTATCGATACAATTAAAATATATCGTCATCATTACTCCCGATCTTTATTTATTCCAGCTCGTCCTGAATCCATGCACTTTTCAAGTTCTACGATATACCGAGCCAAGCTTCTTTTTTCTCTCGTCGAGAACACGACTCGCCGTTCGTAATTTATCGAGCTGCCTCAAACCTCTTCCGTTCCGTTGATTTCTACTTCTCGTGCGCGAGAAACGCGCGAATCCGTGTTAATTATCCCGTGTGCCGGCAATACTTGAGAAAAATCTCGTCGTTCGTACAACGATTTCCAATGAAAAAAACCAACGGAAGTGTTTATCGTCCAAATACTCTGGTTACTTAACAGTTGGTTAGGTTGCTCGACTGTGCAGTTAGGACCTTACTCTAATTTGACGAAGAAGATTCACGATTCGGTCGCGATGTCGTCGAGAAAGCTCTTGAATTATCCATTCGTTCGCGATCCGCGGTTCTTATTTATGTACATCGTTTAATCAAGCACCGCATCGGAATCCGTGTGAAACTTCGAAATTGGATTCGTGAGGATCTAAGGTTCTACAGTTGGTCGATCACGGCCACTGATTAAGAGGTCTCGCGAACTTGGTCGAAAGCAAAATCCGAGGGTCGAAGTTACGAGTCTCGAAGAGTCAATTACGCAGGGTTTGAGCACTTTAAGCGCTGGAACGGTTGTTTGCTACAGATGCGAGAATACCGGTGCAGGAAAACGCTGAACAAACACGTTGTTTCATCGCGTTTCGCCAAAATCTGGATTACGTTTCGCTCTGCCGTATTATACCGCGAAACCAAATACGACACGAGGATTAAACCAAACGGTCGTAAGCTTTTGTCCGCGGAAATCTTCTTACGAAATTTACTCTCGTCTTGTGTTTACAAGCTATTAAATTCATCGTTCGAATCGAAGACGCGATATAGGTATACACTTATTGTGCACCAACAAGGGTGGCCAGCATTGCTTATGTATGAAGCGCATAAACAGTTCCGAATAAAATCCAAATCTATTTATTCTTCATCGTCACACATTTTCCACCTTCGTATCTCCATATCAATTGGATTTCTTATAGACTTCAATTTTATATTCCATTGGCTTTTCTTTTGCATACAATCAAATTCCATTTCTCCTCCCTCCATGTAATATTTCCCTTTGTCCTCGATAATAAATTTATTATTACAATCGATCGATCGAATTCATTCGGTTTATTGCAAATGTTTTATCGCGGTCGAGGATTATGCAGTCGGTTGCACCACGTATCCCGTACAAGAGCATGAAAAACTTCAAAGTTCGAAAAATAAAGTCGACCTGTCGTTTCTAACTACGAAATTATTTTTTTTTTCTTTTCAAAGGAACTCCAGCTCGTTTCTCCAGTTTCTCGCGCGATCGTTCTCCTGGCGATTGGGTCGAGTGGCGTCAGACCCGAGGGAAAAGGGGAGAATTCTTTCTTCGGAGGAAGCTGTCGAAACTTACCTGAACACCACCCACTCCAACGATGAAGAGCAGTTGAACCATGAAGAGGGCTGCCAAGAGATTCATAAGAGTCGTGCCTGCCAGGCTCCTCAAGTCCGAGAACAGGCTGAAACACAACGAGCTTTCTGACTGTCGTCGTCTCGGCGAAAATTTAGGTGACGGGGTCCGTTTCCCACGGTAATTTACGATAACGCGAGCCTTCTGCGCAAAATTGGAAATACACGGGAAACGTGTTTCTTCTTTTCCCTGTTCAAGTAAGCTAGGTTGCCGAAACATGAAACAGAAGTGAATTCTTTGCCTCGCTCGGATAATTTCAGGAGTTTTGTGAGAACACCTGTGTCCTGTATTTTTTACAAACTTACTACCAAGCAACATTGTGTACAGACGAATAATAATTATATGTAGTACGAAAACAGCAGAAATATATTAGGTGTACGCATCAATAAATAATCCACTATTACCCCTGTATACTTCTGTATTTCTATGGAAAGAAGATTTTTTATTACTTCAAGATTATTTGTTACCGTTTCTCATAATTCCACACCATTTTGACCGAACAAAAGATCGGAAAGACATACTGAATTGAAATTGTATCACGACCTTATTGTAACCATAGTAGATTACTTATTGGAACACCTAATACATATTCGAATCCGCGTACGTCGTCCATTGTATTCTCGTGGAAGAGAACAATTTGCATTCGTTCGTCCAATAGTGTAGCGAGCAGGGAAACGCAAAATTCAATTCGCGTCGAAGAAACATCTTCGTGATCATCTGTTTCTTTTGTAGCGTTCGGCTCAACGGGTATCAAAGATTTACAAAAGAGAGAGGGGGAAAGAAAGAGAGACAGAGAGAAACATGTACACGACGGGATAGAAATTCTCGAAGGAAATTCGTAGAGAGTTCGAGGAGTTTTCACGATTACGACAGGCGTGAAACGCGTTGCGTAACAGGGACGATACGGAGTCGACGATGGATAGGAAAAGTGGCCGAGGGGTTCACACGAATAGCTTCTCGAGTAATTCGTCGAGTATGAATAATTCATAAATCACACAGAGTGGTCGAGCTTGGTCAAGGTGAAACTGTGCCTGCGCGCCGGCTGTACATACACGTCCAACCTTCTTTTTCGTTTGCTCGCTGAATCGACACCGTATACGTATCATGAAATACCATTGATTTTTTTTCGTACAAGAAAACATTCCGATGATCTGATAAGTATTAAGTTATTATGTAAGATTATTTGACCAAAACGTCGCAATCATCGACGGAAAATTAATGTTTTATAATTGTACTCGAAGGTTTTAATTTCGCTTTGAATTAGATTTCCACGAGGCTCCGTGATCTCTGCGGAAACTGCATAAATAATGCATCTACGTACATACCAGTTTGTTTCGCGTTACGTAGCTCTCGATGTTTCGGAAGGAACAGTCGTTGGTCGTGGTGTTAACGTTTTCAACGGATTTGCATGTTGAGCTTGTCGCGAAACCGAGCGTCGAGATACACACGAGAGACCCCAAGAAAATTTCAGGACAGAGGGAAGACACGAGCGACGTTTACGAATATTTGCCAGGGTAACCGTATCGAAAGCCGGAAGCGAAAAGGAGGACTAGGGGATGTGGAAGTTCTTTACAGAGAATGTTTGTCGAGAGCGACGAATATGGTTTCTCGATGGTTGGATCGAAGATCAACCGAGCCACTTCCATCGGGAACATCGCGAACAATGTTTCTTGTTAAAATTCAAACGAAAACGAGCGACCTCGGAGCCTCGGAATTTGTTTGATCTTGGAAGCATACATGCCTCGATCGTCCAATTAATTCTCGGCTGTTAGAACAAGCTCGACTTCGAATGATCGCGTCACGAGCCTCGCGTCGATTTCAAATTATTTGCATCTTCTCTCGTTGTTCGTTTCTGCTTTAAGACAAGCTCGTTATTCATCGTTCCAGCGTCTACGAGAGCAAACCGAATACGAAATGTCGTTCCTTTGATATTTGAAAACGTTTCGAGATACGTTACGAGAACGATTCGAACGGAGAAACCGAAACTCGAAACAACGCCAACGGGAGCAAGCCGATTCCGGAGAACAGCTTAAGCAGACAAAAGACGACTGTTTCGATGTTACAGTGCTATACATATGGACGGGGTAAACTTCTCGAAACATGCGCATCTTTGAGGATCGATCGACGAAGACGGCGTTGCATACTTGTCGACTCATTTCCCATTGTTAGTGAAGCCGATGCCCTGATCCAAAGAGTTGTTTTTGACAAATGAAAAGGGAGAACACGAAGGGATGGAATGAAGATGAAACGTGGAAATGCGAAGCCGCGGTTCGTCGTTTGGATCAGCCGATAAGCAACGATCCGTACCTACACTTTTTATTAAAATTCCTTCCATACCAAAGCCATATTTCCGTGGAATTCGTATCGACGTCGAGCTTGTCGATATTCCCAACGAATACGAGCTGCGTACGTAGCCGGATTTCGCAAACAGATCGTAGTCGGAATAACGTTCGAAGAGAAAAAAAGTACCTTTGGACTCGGCTGACTTCCGTTCCATCTCCTTTGCGACGGAATTTACTATTCATCGGTTCGACTAGGTGTTCCTTGCGCTGATCAGAGCCAGTCACCGCCTCTTGTTTTCCGTTTACGAGATAAACGGCCGGCAAATAGGTTGGTTTGTTTCTGGGAATACGCCGCGATTCGATTCTTCTGTCGTGCAGTTTCGTGTATTTTAATAAAGTAACCATGACACGGTTTGCAACAGTTACGGTTAAAATATGAAATGAAAGATAACGAAGACATTTAAAACGCATACTAGGAGTATTCTTCGACTGTGGCAAGACATGTCGAATAATGTGTGTAACACACAGCCACGAAATATTGGTACCAAAGTTCATAAAATAACTATCGATAAAAAATTGAAATTATTTGTTGCAAAAACACATCCTATTAAATGTTTCTACGGAATACACATATATTCCGAACGCCCCTGAATTCGATGGTACACGGGGGGGAAGGGGCAGAAATGGTAATGCGCGCGCGACCGCGGGAAATAAGCATACTCGGGAAATTGCCGAGAAACGTCCAAGTCCGAGGCCTTTATGGCTTGGGGAACCTTTAAATTTCTTCCTGTTCGAGGGCCCGACCTCCCTAAAAGTCTATCGACGATTTCTCGTTCGACTTGTGAATTATTCATTCGAACGAACTTTGAACGGTAGACCCTATCGGGTAGAGGAATCGCGAACGAAATCGTAGAAAAGGATTACCCCAAGCTTCCTTCGTTTGTGTCCCTTCGAGACAAATTTCTCCCCTCCTCTCTTGCCGCTGGAACGAAGCCGGAAGGGAGATTGGTCTACAAAAGAATTCTCGGAGAATTCAACGTGCTCCAATCGTTGAACGCGAAGGAAATTTTACCGATTAACCAGAGGGTTGGCAACGTCACTCCCGACTCGTTAGCTTCGAATAATTGCACTCGTGTCTTTTTTCTTTCCATATAATTCAGATAGCCCTCGAAGGTTTCGTACTAACTTTCGAAAACACGTCGGAGTATCAGCCTTTAAACGGGCTGGCCGGAAGCTCGAAAGTCGCGTAACTCAGTCGGGTCGTTCTATCGATCAACGTCTCAAAAGCCAGCCGAATACGGTTCTTCGGCGAATTTCGTTTCTTTCTTCAGCCCAGAGCAATTCGTCGAGACGACAAGCTTTTTAACCGTCCCCTGCGATTCGAAACGTCATCGGTAAAAAGTGCCAGACGAAGATCGATCGATCGATTAGCTAAGATTTATGAATCCTGTGTTTCGAGGGAGTTCACGGAACAATCGTGAGTCGCGACATCTATCGAGAGTGCAATCTCTCCGAGGGATAAGTTTTCCGTGAAAACTCTACCATTTTCGCTTCCAACCCGTTGCTTCGCGTTCGCGGTTCTGCGCTTCTTTAAGCTTCGGAAGCTACGCGAGCGATCAAATCCCTGATTCGCCTGCGAAGAATCAAGTTGGGGCGGTGGTCTTTTTTACGCGAGCGTAAAAAAAACTCGCTGTTGTAGCGACCATTGCAGATAGAATACATTTTATCGCGTCGTATTCGTTACATTTGCAACAAATAAATATCGTGCAAGGTAGTATCGAGCAAGTAAATCCTTTCTTCCTCCATTGTACATTCGTATCTTTTGCCCATTCTTCTATTCTTATTGCTTTTACCATTTTCGCTGCTTTTTTATTTCTTTTACTAATGTTATTATAGCTGTATTACGTGCTTCGATTTCTATAACCCCCTTGTATTTAAATGAATTACATATGCATACTAATATTAGTAATATTATCGTAAAAGCTGTACAATGAAAGTAGAATTCGACTTCTCGACACGTCGTAATGACTTGCACGCGAGATTAACCAATTCAATTAAAGATGCATTTACAGGTTCGAATAATTAAACAAATTTGCTCACATGAACTGAGTCGCTGTATTCCATTTGAGAACCGTTTACACGTTCAAACAATAAACTATAATTATAATTAGTTATTACAATTAAACGATAAGAAAAATAACGGTAATTATTTGTCAGGAGCGTTGGCTTCCATTAAAACGCAACGACTTGTTTGCTCAAATGTGAATGCACAAGTCAATTTGCTTAAATTATTTGAACGTATAAAAGGACCTTAACTTTCGCAAAGACAAACGACGATCGCGTTGATTGTATCTGCCCACATCGATCACGTATAAACAAAAGCCAATATCGTTCGTTTCGAGTTTTTACCAGTTATTTCTCAACCAGCAAAGTTGGTGGCTGTGTCCAAACGCTCGAAGACATTTTCATTAGAGAATTCGAATGATCCCGAGGATGTCACGATTGCCTTCTGGCGATCCCCCACAATAGCCCCTACCACCGAAAAGCCGAGGAAAATTACTTTGATCGATTGCACGCGATCCAAGAGGGTCGGGGCCGAAGTTCTTGCGGTCGGAGACTCTCGGTCGATCCATGATTCGGCTCGGTTCCCGCGCCCGCGATATCCAAACTTTCTCGCTCGAAAGGCACGTTGATTCGATTCCTGACGAGCTTCCGAGGACATCGTCGTCGCTCTATTTATACCCATCTAGAGTTCCAAAGTTTCCGATTCGCATGTATTCGGTCGACTCGTCGCCGAGCGATAAGCGTTAAACTCGTCGAATCGCGTCGGAACTTCGATCGGCTGCCTAAATTCGACGGGGTTACTCGAGGGAACTTGAATAAGTTTTTCGGCGTACCCAGACAAATCCAACAAGAGCACAACGGGAGTGACGGTACAACCGTGAAACTTATTCCGCTCCCGTGAACCATGAAAATCGTGAATCGCGTGGCACGGAGTACACGTCACTTAGAACGAACGACTCGAATAACGCGTAATCCGTTTTTCGATAAAATACATTTTCGCGTGTTCACGCGCTTCTTCCCGCGATTCCCGGTAATCTCGTTTCGAGAATTAAAAACACGCTACGGTGAGTTGTCGTTGCAACGAAATCGTTCCGAAATTCGAAAAGAACGGCGAAACATTTCGTGGATAGGTAGAAGGATTTCGTTTATGAAACTCTAACGAAAGTAGAAGCGTTCTGTTTTGTCTTCAAAAACTCGGAATTGAAACTTTCGAGTGGGGATCCAACGACGTAAAAACGTTGTCGCTTTGCGAACGAAACGCGTAAAATACCTCGTAAAATGCTCACGGACAAACGATACCGATATTTTATGGGAAAACGGACCAGGATAGAGGGAGCAACGTTGCAAAAGATTCGCGAGTGTTTGGTCGCGAGTTCGCAAAGACGTGCTTGAACGAAGTTTCTCTCTCGAAAACCTTCCAAATCTCCTTAAAAACTCTGCTCGATCGCAAGGGTATCGCGCCTTTAAGTCTACATAGTCCGGTCTAACAAGAGCATGAGCGACAAAACTCTTTACCTGGTAGCCGTAATCTCGAAAATTTCCATATTATCAGGTGCGTTGACTTTTCCCCTAATACGCATTCTGGAAAAAGTGACAGTTTTTGTCGTAAATCTGTGGAGGAACAACCAAATTGAACGTGAGTGCCGAGTACATGAAAAGGTTCGAAGCAGTGTAAACTTGTACGCTTATAATGTCAAGGAATCATCGTCCATCTCCCCCCGAGAAGCACGTCACGAATCGAGACGACACGACGATCGTTCTTAAAATGGAATTGCTGTATGAATATGCAAGAGTAGTCGATAGTGTGCCAAGAAGATGTATCGCTATATTACAGCAATATTAATACTAATGCATACCTACTGAGACAAAGTGAGTAGAATACGTCCAACTTTTCTCATAACGATATGATAAGTAATTTTAAAAATATACCAGACCTACTCTCGTCAGACACATTCTAAATCGCTCCCCCCTCTTCGTTTCTCCGTCTCTGTTTTTTCGTCGATGCACGTCAACCGTTTTTTCAAACGTTGCACCTTTTTTCTCCCCAAACTCGAAAAGACCTTTTGTGTTTCGACGAACAACGCGGATTGGGTCGATTCTTGGATGAATTCGAGCGAGAACACGATCGCGTTCCCCTCGTTTTTACTTTTTGCGTTTCTTTCGCTCGTCGCCGGCGTCTTTTCTCCGGATTCCAGAAAAATCTCGAGGCTCCTTTCAAATTCCGCCCCTTTGAAACGGCAGCCAGTAGGAATAAAAGAGCAGCCACGCCGTCGCGATACGAAGGGGCACGAGGAGTTAAAGCAACGTTATTGTCGCGTTCTCGGAGCGGCATTAATTTCGCTGTCTCGTTAACGTCGGTTCCGGGACGATAAGCGAGCATTTCGTCGAAACGATATTCGTTGGATGCAAGAGCCCGGCGCGCAGCGTCGAGTTGAAAGGAAACTCGGGGGTGGGGGGCGTAAATGACAAAGAAAAAAGAAGATCGCATTTTTTCGTGAAAAAACCCGACGCTGTAATTACGATTTCTTGAAAATCTGGGACGCTGTGGTCCTTTATCCGAGCGGTGAGTGACTGTGAAGTTGCTCGGACAATGGAGTCGCGCGCTCGCTCGATTCTGTTCAACCTATTCGCCTCGCATCCATTCGTCCATTCATTCGGGGATATCTTCCGCGGTGATTAACACCGACAAAAACTCTCCCGACCCACGGCTAA
The DNA here is from genome assembly GCF_001272555.1 of Dufourea novaeangliae. Taxonomy (NCBI): domain Eukaryota; kingdom Metazoa; phylum Arthropoda; class Insecta; order Hymenoptera; family Halictidae; genus Dufourea; species Dufourea novaeangliae. Next base: position 415,590 of record NW_015373973.1, read on the forward strand.
TTAATTATTTCTTCCAATTACCTCGGTCCCGTTGTCCCGGTTCGTCCCACTGTCGACGATTTCGCAACAGTTTCCGCGAATTATTCCGAACCTCGTTGCTACTGATCGAGCAAAATATTCTATAACAATAATATATATAACGGTGAATACTAGTTCCACGGCGCAATAAGTACGTAACGATGAAACGAGAAACACGAAACGCGAAGCCATTTTATATGAAATTCGACCGTGTCCGAAACCGCTAACCAACGAACGATGAAGTTTACGGAGCGGTAAACGGGAATATAATCGTCGCGAAAGTTTATCGAGATGTCGGAGAATTAACGACCAGCCGAACTGTATTTAGTCGACGCTCTTTACGTAAGTTGAAAACGGAAAATCGTGGAACTATCGGATGCAGGCAATTTTTCATGAAATCGCGCTCGTCGAGAACGTATTATGAAATCAAACGCAGAGCAGTGGGGACGCAAACGTTTTTATTACAAACTATGAATTTGCAATGGTGATCGCGATCGTGTCTGCCTGCATTTTGCATTTCCTGAGGGCTTTATTCCAAAGAGCAGAGCTTGTCCTGTTCATATAAAATGATCGTATCGAGGAAATTGCTTTGCACGTAAGTAAACTGTTTAATGAAAAAAGAAACCATAGTTCTTTAAACGGTGCAACATACTATCATTGCAATGCAGATTCGTTTTTTCATTCTTGATGGACGTTCATTTTAAATAAATATTATAAGCGATCCAACGTACGTACCGGCACGTTTTCCGTATAAATCAGTACGACCCATGAAGTAACTAACGCTCGTAACCTTACGCGTTTTCTTTAAATAAAATATGTCCTTCCTCGATCCCACATCTTAGGCTCACGATGTCGATACATTTTCGACAGTTCGATCGAGAAAAAGGGAAAGAAATCGTCGGACAGTGGAGTGTTTCTCGAAAAGATGATTGGACTAGAAGAAGGTCGAAACGTGCTTGATGGAAAAGTCGATTGGAGGAGAAAAGGGTCTACGAAACGAAGAAGAAGTTACCCCCGAATTCGACGTACACATCGGATTTACCAAAGAAAAGGCCGAGGTTTTCCCTCAGGCGGACGTGACCGAGTCGATAACAGGAAGAACAGTGTGCAATTAACCAAACACCGTCGGAATAACGATAAACCTCCGAGGGGACACGTATCCAGAAGTGAACCAACCGAAGAAGGTGCTAACGGGAATGCGGAGGGTAACAACGTGATACGGCGACGAGAGAAATGGAAGAGGGAACGCGAATTGACTGGGCTCGTTCGAATTTCAAAGGCTCTCTCGGCTTCACGGCCTAGTCCGTGTTTCATGACTCGGAACAAGTCGAAAAGCCTCGGGTAATTTATACTTTTTCGCTCCTCGATCTATTCCCCAAACGCTACCCTCCGTTCCCGACGGTTCGCTCGTATCACCGCGATATCTCTTCTGGCCGATTTCGTCTGACGTTTCGCGAATCGCTGATTCGTTCTCGACCGGACGTGTCCCATACAACGCCACGCGTGGCGTAAACAGCATCGATCGTATGCAGATCTCGGCCAATCAGGTCAAACACATTGTTATTTTCACCCTCCGTAGGCAATGTGTGTCGTTAACGACCCAGGCGAATTCCCATTTTTCCCGAACTTCGAATTTTTATTTTTATCGAAAAAAAATAAACTTTTGACTTAACGAACGATTGTATAACCTAGTAGAGACTTTGATAAGTATCCTAACATTTTCTTCAGATTTTTTAAAAGCCTAAAACGGTAAAAAAATATAGACTTTCGCATAAACTATCCAGTTTGCCTACAGAGTGTGAAAAAGAATGCTCGCCTACGGAGGGTTAATTTTTGAATCGGCTGTATTATTTAAAAACGTACTGGAGAAATTCTTGAAAGTTCCTTCCTTGGTCATCTATGGACCAAAATCGTATATTTACGTGTATTTAACAGCTAGAATTTCTGTCATTCTCGACGAATCCGAATGGGTCTATCGAGTTCGCGAAAACATGGCCGTTTATCGCCAAAGTTGCCTCGTCTGTCATCTCTTTCGATTCACTCGAATGAACCAAGGTGGAGCGTAAAAGGTACGATACTGCACGCATATGGAGACGAAAATGAAATCGTTCGATTCAATTTGCGAACCGCGAACCTGTTTCTACTTTGAAATCCAATGACCGGCCGTAACACGAGTCGTATAAAAATTTACGATCGCGCGCAGAGCGCTACAGCAATTTCATCCGTGAACTCGTTAATAGTCGGCTCGTGTTGTCCCAGCAGGTGCTGTGTTCCGCGAGAAAACGAGTCGACATTGTTGTCGAGACAGAGCATGGAACACGGTTTTTGTTGATTACAAAAGATCACAAAGGGAAATGAGGGAAGCGAACGTTCCCGACGAAACTACGCTTCGTTATTGTATATCCGTTTCCTTTTTTCTTCTCCTCGCTGGCGCTACAGTTTAATATCGCGCGGCCCGTAGTCCATTGGACCGAATCGCGAAGAAGTAACGAAGAATTTTAATATCCGTGAAACGGGAAATCAAGAGGACACGAAATTGTATCAAGACAACCTTGAACAACCTCGGAACTGCTCTTTCCTACCGCGTATATCACGTTCGGGCTGTATTTATGAGAATTTTTTAAACACTTTTGTCTACAAAAATTCTGTCGTCTTCCTGTTGTTCACAGGTGCGAAATGACGTTGCTGGTACGAAGGTATCGCGTCCATTCGCGACAAATGAGCCACGAGCTTTTTGACATCGAGCCTCAAAGGCTGGGAGCTTTCCGTGCTCGTTAGACGAGAGTTCACGGTACGGGTTTCGAACGTTAACCACGCAACAGCGAGCTATTTTAACGTTACGAACGTTGGTGGTTACAGATATAGCGAGAGAAAAATTAGAATTTTAGAAACTCGCAGATTACGCGCAATATTAACGTTGCTAGTCAAGATTTCCATAATAAGGATTACCTTTCCGAAATAAATACGAATTTAACAGAAGCAAGACTGGATGAAGATCTCGAATTATATCGTCTTTCGTTATTGCTTTTCCAGCGGAAACACGTCTGTACCGTTCGCAAAATATTATTCACCGCATGTAAATGAAAATAATCTTTGCGTCGCGTCGGTGAGCGTAATAATGGTTAGCTCGATTTATCGAAATAACCGAATCGGAAACAAAATACGAGCGGGGCAAATGGAAACGAATGCCCACCGCTCCTGTCCGAGGAAACGTTACATTAACAAAAGGCTTTGTAACGGTCACCGGTAATTGCATCAATTAATTATATTAACTCGGTAGTATCAAATATTTCTTCGACCCAGGACGCGTTAATTGCTGCTGCCTCGGAGTTGAATAGAATTCGATTCTGCCAGGAATCTACACGTGCCTTCTGCAATTTTCATTACCACGGTCAATTTTTCCCCGTGTTCGAAGAGCAGCTGCTGCTCCGCTCTCTCGAATACCTATCAATTCTCTCGCGATTCTCTTCGCTGTATCGTGCGTCGTCTCTAACGGTATTAAATTTCTCTTCCAAAATATTTGATCGGAGATCGCTTTGGGAACGCCACCTACCGATCCACCGTTGTCCGGAAAATTGGAACGGTGTCTGGGTGATCCAGTCTGAAGGTCCCTTTTTCGCGCTCTACCCGTCTGCACGGACACTTCGCCCGATAATTGAATCGCGTGACACGCATCGTTTACGTTCAGACCCGAATTAAATTACGAACCACCCCCGATCGTATCAAATAATTGGGAAACACTTCGGCCCGTCTTCTTGCGAATAATGCACCTGCTTTCCGCCCCCCGTCTCCGGTGTATCCTGATTTCGTCGCAATCTGGCCCCACTCGACCTATATACCCTTCCTTCCTTATGGTTCGCAATCGTACGCAAGCTAACATATTTTCTTATAATAGCGTAATGAAAAGTTTGTAGTTGTAATTCTGACGCGTACTTGTGGGCACACCGAATAACAGACGACGACAGTGTCCAATGACCTTTAACCACGATAGCGTCGACGATACAGAACGTTATGTTTCATCGAAATAACAAGTATGTATGCATATATATAAGAATAAAATTGATCGATTGAGAATCTTTTAAAATTGATTAGTCTACATAGTTGGAAAGATTTTCCCCCAGTTTTACTTTTTAAAATGGTAGGCGTAGATAGAAAATGTGTCAACAGCTTGCTCTCCCACGCGAACGCGATCAGTGGGATCGTTGGATGAGTTTTCGATTTCAGGTACAATTCAGAATCGCATGGGTTTTGCTCGAGTACTCCGACGACTCAACAGCGATTTTAATAAAATCGATGCTCGCGAAAACGAAGAGGCTGAGCACGATCGTAACGTTCCCCGAAGCAGCCCTGGTTCTCCTTTATATTTTCAGCCCCGTCGCCAAGATTCCTCGTTCGTCGGATATTGCGAGACGACGGTTCGATAGCCATCGAGGTTGAAAAGGTTCGACGTACATCGAAATGGGCAGGCTTTTCGAACAGGCAGGCAGGCACAGTCTGGTCCCGCATCGTAAACCCTCCCGGCGACCATCGAAAACCCGTGGAAATATTCTTTATCGGGGCATTAAATTCGCAGAAAATCCGACTTGAATCCCATTTAAAAACCTCTTTGTATTCCCTTCGAATGGGTCGAGCTCTCGAACTCCGATCGATTTCGCGAGACTACCTCTGGTTTTCGTGGCCACGAAAATTCTTCGATAGCCCGTGTGTTTTCCTGCTGGCATCGCGAAACGTCCTTCGTTCGCCCAAAGATATATGTATTATGTTTCTTGCAACTGTTCGCCGTTCGCGCGAAATGGCTCGAAGAGGGACGGGAAGTTGGCTTTCGCGGAATGTTCGTTCGCGTTTCGAACAGAGGAGTTTCATTATTTTCTCGAGCCGTTGAATCAGTTTACAGGAGTTTCCGAAACGGGTGACGCAACCCGGGTGTTGCTGCCGCTTGAAAGAAACAAGAAGACGCGGCTTGCGCGTGGGAACAACGCTTTCCAAACAAGATCTAGAACTCCCGCCCGCTTCAAGTGAATTAATAAAGTCTACTGGAGAATAAAAAAAAAAGTGCACGAACTTTCGAACTGCCGTTCGAAACTTTTCCCTGGCGAACCCCCGGCCGTAACGCGACGACTTTTAATTCCCTATGACTCGAGTAGTTTAATATAACACCGTGAACACTAGTTCCACCAACGCCCCTTATTCGATATCTCTACGTTTTCAGCTTCCTCGGTAATCTTTCGATTGAAAGTTCGGTTTTCGAGCCTTTTTAAACAATTGTAGACTCATGACGCTGCGCTATTTAAATCACCGTAACACGATCACTTGTTAAGAAATGTCGGAAAATATCGCAAGAATGGCCCTCGAACGACACTTCTGAAGGTTGAAAGCGTCAAGGAGCTTTTTAGGAGTATTTTATCAGGTGTGAACGTAACCCTCAAAGACCACACTATATTATATATATGTATATCCTACCGATTCGATCACGCATCGGTTGGCGAACCCAGAGCGTTCTTTTGTCTATATCTCAAGTATACATACAACTAATTTAGTCACAAATCTTTTGATAAAACACCACAGCCCTAACTTCCAACCCTTTACCGATCAGACGTGCGAGATATCTTTCGGACGGACTTGGTTACCGTAACCCAGTGTGGCCTTTCAGGATTAAGCAGATTACAAATCGAAGACTCGTTAACCAGACTCCCCAAAGAACGTTCCAGCTCCGGAGAAGTAATTTCGATTTTGCTCGATGGGATGCAGAAATCATCGATGCGTTTGTCGGATAGCATCGACGCGAATACCACGGAAACCGCAACTTAAAAGCTACTCGAAAAGTTGAAGCACGTCGGCCATTCGAGGCCCGCGTGTGTACGTGTGCGGCTATACGTGTACATAGAGTGCAAACGTGCCAACGTGGATTGCGCCCCCGAACGAGGGATCGATCTGTATCGTTCGCAGGCAATATTGCGGAGCTCCTTCTGCTAACGAGTCCTTCGATCCTGCTTCGCTGCACGGACTAGTCGATAATCCAGCTCGCTCGTTACGGTACTCGTTTTCTTCGGTCGACGAAATTCCGTCGTCCCTCTGCATTCGAGTCTGCTCCTCTCGCCGTTTCTCAAGTATTCGAAGAAGAAAGACGTAAAGTAAACAGGAACGAAGGATGCTCGAATCGTTGACGTTGTTGGAACGAGTCAGTCGAAACGCGAGGTGAGGGGTTGCACCTTGTGATATTATTGCCGCGGTTGAACGTCGCGTGATAAAGAAAGTCCGCGACCGATTGATGGATATGCGATTAATTAGGCCAGGAGCCGGTCGGCTTAACGATTCGGCCGAATGGGGCCAGATATCGAGAGCTTTCGAATACATACCATTTGGGATCTTAGAGCAACTGCCGATCGATCGAAGGTGGTCACTGGTAATCGCATTTTCATCGAATCGACACACGACAGTTGTATTCTCACAGGGACGACGCGAACGGTGCGTATAGCGGATTGAAACGGACCACGGGAATGTCGTGGTCAGCCACGCGAACGATCGTTCGTTCGTTCGCTCTCGAGGTGGTGGAATTGGAGCGAACGTAAACGGACTTCGAATTAACTTCGATGCGAATTTCGCTGAATCCCGTAAGCTTCTTTAGCATCGAGTAACGTTACAACGATAAAATCCTTTAATACCTGTACAGAAGACAGAAACTGTCCCTCGTATAATTCCGAGCGCTCCAGTCCCACGAATATGTATACGCTTCCCCGGAGACACTGCGCGGTGTTGCGAATGCTTTTTCGAGTGTAGTGTTTGTACAGCTTTCAGAACTAAAGTACCTACGCGAGAATTGATACGCGTTCGGTAACTTCGTTCCCATAGGACGGAGCTCGTAAATTCATTATTAACCGAACCGTAATTAAGTTGAGACCGCGGGAGAACAGAATGCGCAAGGGCTGCGAATAATGGGAATATCGCTTCGCATGGCAAAATGAGAGATTCCTGGGATAGTGACGACAAACCGGTTAGTTGCAAGAGCTAATAATAATTGACGACGTTGCACGAGAATAAAAAAAAAAACTAATACGAGTCTGGCAATGAGTGGTAATTCATTAACGACGAAGCGCGACAATTACCCGGATGAAATGAGCTTCAGCTTGTAATTAGTAGGATTAATCTTCTAAAGTGTATAAAGAAATAAAGAGGGCGATAACTAATTGGAAGACAGGTAAAAAAAGTCTCCAAAGAGAATTACTCGAGGCGATTCCGAAAAGGTGTCGCGCTTTCGCGAGCGAGATTTTACCGGCGAAACGGCCTCTCGTAAAACTTTTATACGACTTCGAGCCTTTGTCGTACAGCGAAGAGAAGACTCACGGTCCGCCGCGCGTCTCTGACATCGACAAGGACAGAGGTACGAGACTTTAATGCTGAAAGGCGTAAAACTCGCGTTACGAAGCCACGAAATAAGGCTGAACTACGCGAAACGATCGCGACGGGAACTCTGAAAGCGACTGCAAACGAACAACCAATCGGGTTAAGCTAGTTCGACCGCAGGGAACCTCGAATAACCGCGAATCGACGGGGATTGGATTACGAGAGAGTCTAGTAATTTACGTTTACGTCCTTCTGTTTTTCACGGTTCACCGTCTCACGTAGACTCGCGCAACTCGATTCGTGACGACGCTACGCGTATTCGATCGTCGGTGAAAAGTACTCCATCCGACGTGGAATATACAGAGTGTATCACGAAACGTGATCAGGTTAGATTATTAGAACATTTTTTTTTATTAGTATAACACGATTCCAGGAGAGCTTTAAGATAATTGTACCACATTTTTTGTCAACCCTTTTTTCTCAGAGTTTTCAAGCACACCTTAATTTTTTTTATAGAAAGAGATTTTTTACAATTCAGCACGCATCATAGAAAATAATCTTGTTTCTTCTAATTCTAAACGACAGAAACGTTAAGAAAATACCATTTGTCTTAATTAGAACGATATTCAGAATAGAGTCCATCAAACGACTGCTTAGTTCTATTTATGACATCTGCACTGATGGTAATAAGTGATAAGCATGTATCTACAATTTCTGATCGAACAGCTAACAGTAAAATAATCTACGGTGATCGCGTTTCGTGGTCCACCCTTTACGCTGAAAGGACTTGGAGTCGTTAAATTTTCCGAGCTTCTCCCAGCTATCTCCTGCGAGCTTTTTCCTGAGAAATTAATATCGAACGAACGACGGAAAGTAAAATTTAACGGTGAACACCGGTCGGGGAGTGGGAGGGGGGGGGGGCGAGAAGCGTAAATTTACCCGGCCGACCATTATCTTGCGGGGATTTCCATAACGAAGGCGTATCACGCCCCGCCAAGTTTTATGCAGGGGTATACACGTGAATGTAGGTATACACGCGCGAATAATCATTAACGAAGCTGAAATATGCCGTCCTAAATAGCACCTAAGTCGAGCGCAGACTTTTAACGAGAGAGCCTCGTGAAAAATGAGATCTGTCCTCGGCAGAGAGCGCGTCGTAAATATCCTCTTAGACGACCCCCGACGATGTTCTTCCGCTCTCATTAACGTCCCGAGAAATTTCAGGCGGACTTACGATTTCGAGCATCCTCGAAGAAACGCGAATGGATGTCGCGCGAAGCGAAACCGCTGCGCTACGCTGCCCGGTCTGTTTCAACGTTCGCGTGTTCCAGACACAGGTAACGTCGACACCGGTTTTACCTTATCCACTTTCTTCCCATACATGTTCGCGTCCAGCCATCCAGAATGCCGGGTTTAAAATTGCAATCGTATTTCTGCTCCCATCCATCGGAAATGAAAATCACGAAGTTAATCGAGGGCTTGCGGGATTTTTTCCACGGACGACGCTTCGTAAAACGCTTTCGTTTAAATGCGCTTAATAAATCGAACGAACCCGAGGATTACGTGCAGCGGTGCGACGGAATTGCGGGAAATTAAAAGTAAATCTGCTTACGCGCGAGAGAGTGTCCCACAGCCGCGGACGCGTATTCGATAATCCGATATGTACAATCAATCCAAGTTCGCCTTGATATTCAACGCGTCTAACGAGGTCGAAGCCGAACTTGAAAATTATGCGAAATTACAAGGGAACCGTAGAAGTCTACGGATTTACGAGAAACCCGCAGCGGATCGTGGCCTCGATTTCGAATACCGTTCCGACCAAACTATCCTCCTCCCTTCTCTTCTGGCAGAAGTTCCCGCCGCGATGGCCAGGAAAACACGAGTCGGTGGCGGCAACTTCTCCCTCCGCGCGATGTTTATCGCGCGAAACGAAAGATCGATGAAAAATGAGAATAACGTATCCTTGACCTTGAATCGATTGAGACTCCGGAGTTGTTGGACACCGGACCAATTCGTCACGCGACGTCTCTATGGTCGTTATCGCGACGCGTTCAAATTCGTAACCTCGACACGGCTGTTTTTCTCTTGCCAAAAGTGCCCGAATTCATATCGAATTTCTGCGATGTCGCGTGTTGCGAGAACACTGCTTGAGGTCCGTTGGTTCCGTCGCTTCTGAATAACATCGCATTACGGTCCATTCGGCTCACATTATTGTACCAAACGGCTCATAATTCGTTTATAGACATACGGTATTGAGAAAGGGCTCGTCGCCCGACTCTCCTTCGTTGTTCGTGTCGCGTCGAGAAACAAGAACTTTTAGAAAAATACCAGCAAAATTGTAAATCACAAGGAATCACATTCCGGTAATGGAAACGAATAGTGTGTACAGCTGTTGAACAAGGGACCGAGCAAAGTATCGCCGTGATGGGTTGCCGTTCGTTCCTCGCGAGTTACGAAAATGAAATTTCCGAGTTGCGTGGCGTGATAGGGCACCTGTCGCATGCACGAAGCTGATGCCGCGCCGCCCGGCAGGCACTCGTAGACACGACACGGAGGGCATTATGCAAATTAGACGCGAGACAACCGACCGAGTGTCACGTGTATCGATGTATACACATGTATGTACGTGAATATCTGTCCCTTTTACACTCTCGCTCCAAGCGAATACGTACGACTATCGTTCAGTTGCGTTCCGTACACACGAGCAAAACTCGAAACGCGAAACCCATCGCAAAGCGCGAGAATCGCCTCGAAAATCGATTCCTCTTTCAGAGCCGGTGAATTCGTGAAAATTTCAGGACTTTTTTTTCTGGACACGCGACCGACTATTTTCCGGGAACTGTAATCGATTCGATTTAACCGTACGCAAATACCGGGTTATGCAAATTTCAGAGGTACATGTGTACGTTGCGGACAATTCTCGTTCGACGCAAGAAACCGTACTGTAACCAGGAAACCGGGTCAAATAGAACAAACGTTTGCGTAATCGTTTTTATTATTTTTTGCATGCCGAATACACGAAAAATGAGACTGGACGGTCGGGATTTACTTGAAACTTTTTTCATTGAAACGGATGTAATAAAGGCGGCGTGTTCACGGAACGACGCGTCGCGTCGACGGAACATCGTAAAAGCAATCCCATTCGTCTCTTAAAATCGCGGTCGGAATGGAAACGTTGGTTACGTCCGGCAAGCGATTCGAACATCGGATGCAGAAAATTTCCATTTTTCGCCGGAATATTCCGAAAACCGCGCGCTATATTCCATCAATCGCGCGGTTTTCACATCGAGAAGTTCAACTATTCACACGCGGTTTTTTTCACGATGCATCGTCGCAAACCATTCTACGCGCCAATGAAGTAAAACTGTACAAAGATGTCGAAACAACGAAAGGACTTTTCCATTAATATCGTACAACTCCATATTTGGTAGGGTTCAGTTCGTTCTCTTTCGTCGATACGTAGGTATAATTTGAAGATCGAATCGACATGAAAATCATGGGTTGAAAGTTATCGGATCCGATCCAGCGCTCGAGACTTTTAGAGCCGAAACGCGATGAATGGGCCGAAGAGGTCACGAAAGAGATAGAACCGCGGAAACTATTGAAATATCTCGAGGCGTTTTGAATGGTTTTGTTAGAAGAGGCGCACGGTTACGGCGAAAGGTTGCCCGAGAGTGTGCAATCTTACATCCCATTTCGAATAGGTACGCAATGCGGTTTTCGTGCCCGTGCATTTTCCCTGATAGGTGCATATATGCACCAGCCAGCTAATTTTCGCGGTGAAATTGCGAAGCTTCTTGCCGGGGAAAGCACTCGACCGAGAAGACGTATCGGGAATGGTCCCTTGAATCGAAGCAACAGGAGAACCGCGTGTAAAAGATTGACCACCGTCATAAAATATACTTCCTACGGCTATATCGCAATACTTTTTACAACAATAGTTCGCCCCAACAAGACGTCGCGTTGTTTGCTCGAGGAGCGCAATCGAAATGACGTCAGGACTCTTCTTGATTAGAACCGATCGTCACCCCAGGATAAGATTATTGTTTTTTCCTGAAAAATTCGTCAACGGGAAAAGTGTCCTTAGCCTCGAGTGTCCTGAACTCGCTGCAATTCCAATATCTGCGGGCGATTCGGGTGCGTGACCGATACTGCCGAAGAAACACCGTGTTTGGACAACTTCTTGTCACATCCTCCTCCTCATATTTCGCGGTTCAACCACGCCTCGTCTTTTCGTTAAATCTTGCCTCAAGCTGTCGCCGATACCAAACGAACATCCCCTTCTATTTCTTCCGCTTCCTGTCTTTTATTACGTCGCGAGAAATGTATTCTTTGGCGAGCACGGAAGCATCGACGTCGGTTATTAATTTCAGACTATGGGTACACGGGATAACAACGATGTCCCGTTGAAATCTTTAAAATTGTGATAAGTTAACTGTAACTCGAAGGTATTTGTACGACTGAAAATTTGATCATGACGTTATATTTTTGGAAAGCCTCTGGGGAAGATCGACGGAAAATACAAGGAGATATTATTATCAGTATCGGACTTTCGAAATTCCCAACGTGAAACGCGATTCACGCAGTAACCTAAAAAGCTGACGTGGGTGGTCGTAAAAAAGCTGGAAATTTTCGGAGAAAAAATAGATAACAACAAAACGTTTCTCCGTTCCACGAAGAAGGAGCTTGTGTCACCGGAGAAAAATAGATCGAGAGGACACAGACCCGATAGCTGGTGCATACACGTCGGGCTAGTCCCTCAAAGGCCGTTTTCATCGAGACACCGATGCGAAGGGCCTAATTCAATCGGTAGACACTTTATGAACCGTACAAAGTGTTCCCAGGATGCAACGGCGCCATCAACGCTCAGTGGTTCTTCCACGGGGAAACTGTATATCCCTCCATTAAACGGTTCTCGCGTTACAAAAGCTACTCCGAGTCGCGCGATTGATACGGGAATCGCTCTGAACCAAGAAGGAAAGGGACCAACAAGATAGATATCAAACGGAAGGAAAAAACGGTGTTTGTATACGATAGCAAAACTAAGGGCAACAGAAAATTTGCTTCTGCGGTGGCAAAGGATCAAAGAGAAGGGAACTCGAGCGATTCCAGTGCGATCGACCGAGCAGACTCGGTCGATTTATCGCGGAATTGTGATAAATACCGCAAGGAATCGAGCTCGACGGGTCTTCGACGTCAAAGCGATCAAGAACCACTGGCCTACACACGCGATACATCTGAGCGAACGAGCGAAGCAATAGAGAGACGACAGAGAGACAGAGAAAGACAGAGAAAGCGAGAGAGAGAGAGTAGAATCGATGAGAAGTCAATCGCAAGTTTGGTACTCCTGTGGGAAATCAAAGGTGTCGAAATTCTCGAGGCTTTTAACGCTTCTGCTTGCCGATTTTACCGTTAGTCTCGCCGATTCGATCAGTTTCGTCGCGAACGCAGCGCGCGGACACTCGATCGCGGATTACCGATTTTATCGGCGACACCCAAGACCACGACCCGCGCCATTCTTCGGGATCTCTTTGTATACGTCAACGACGGTTACCCAACCGTTCAGGGCACGCTTACTCGATCCATCAAACTCTCCGACAGCTTATCGACCGACGTCGAAATTCCATTTTTTCTCCGCGTGCGCGTTCCCACGGCTGATTCCCTTCCAATTGCTGTGGACCGACGCTTCGCCTCTTAAACAACGGGTGCAACTGACGTTTCGCCCGCGCTCGATGCCAGTTTCGACCGCCCACTTTATTCTTTCTTCCGATAGAAGAACCACGGCATTTCCGAGAAACGATAAACCTTCGTCTTCTTCGTGAAAGAACAACGACGTTTCACCGGGGGTAATCGATCGAGCCGAAACTTACGGAAAAATAGTAAAACTCTGGAAAAGTTTTGCTCTCTGTGTCTCGATTATTTTCGTTTTATCTGGCCGACTCCTCGTGGGAAAAGTCAGCATCTCGCACGGTTAGCATACGTTCCAGATAAGAGCACTATAGATAAGTATAATTTTACGAGCTCGTCTGCGAAAAAGAAACGAAGATAAGGGCAGGGATTTGGCGTGTTGCTTACGCATACACCGGGAAAGAATAGTCCAAAGCGAAAAAGAAAAAGAACATGTCGCGTGTCTCGTCGCTCTCAAAATTCACGTATCCGCTGGAAGCAATATTCTGCATGATTTTTTGGGGAATTTTAACGTTTCACTGGAAAGGGTACAACTGGTTCTCGGTATGGTACGTGCGTTGGCCCGCGTGTAATGTTATCATTAAATCGAGCTGCTGCTTAATTATGGGAGAATGAAAGGCAGCCCGTGAACAAAGCTGTCGGGTGAACGCGTTGCCGGCTCTGCATAATTTCTCGCGACGATATTAAAACGACTACGCGCGTCTAATATCCTGGACGGCCCGATATTAAGAGGATGACGAAGATGAATTCCGAATAAAGGCTGGAACGTGCGAGAGAAAGGGCTCCTAAGCTGCTTACTGGTACAAGATCTCGCGAAACGAACCAACCGTGAACCCGCCCCCGTCGTCGTCGTCGTCATTCGCTTTCAAAGATGCGCTTAAACCACCTTCCCTCTGGTTTTCAAAAAGACTCGCCAAAATAAAACCGATTTTTCCGCGGTAATATCAATAGCGTGGACACTAATCCCCTTCGAATACACACACAGCATGAAATCCGATTAGTTTCGTTACATTCGTTGCGTTACAAATTTCAATTCAGGATAAAAACGATTATTTCTTTTTAAGTAAATCGAGAATTGTGTCATTTTCAGAAGATGCTTCGCGAATCAACGCAACATCGTTACATAAAGAGTACGATATTTCAGTCTGCACGCTGTAACGACCATCCGCCTTGGCTCTAATTATACTCCATTAGACCGCTACCGCTGGGAAATTATTATTAACGAATGTATTTTACGTTCATCCGTTCACGTTCCTTTACGTGATGCTTCGTCAACTGAAATATTTTATTATGCCGTATATTTGCGGAATTAAGGTGCCGATCTACTAACTAACTACATTTCACGGAAAATTCGAGTACAGACTCTCTTGCAACGGAACAGTACGGCAGACTTATTCCACTAAATATACGAAACCGCTCATATGTCGACGACTTCCGTGGCGCGATTTCACGCGCATCTGAACGAAGAACGTGTAAAAAGCGTGTCTAGGAATCTCTTGAAACGATAACGTAGCTGTCACAGTTTGAACGGTGATAGTTGAACGCGGCTAAATTCGTTAGACGAGTTCTGCAATTCGGCTAAACGGAATGCGTGAAATATAATGAAACACGACCACGATACTCGCTTTTCCAGCGTCACGGGAAGCATTTAAACGCGACGCCAGGGATCGATCGGTTAATGAGAGCGAACCCCGTCGAAAGAGGTTATTTCTCGACGTTAGAATACTCGATAAACCGATCGTAAACTCTTCGATTCGCGTTAACGAGTCAATTCGCCGGAATAAATCGTACTACGCCTATAGGCAGCGATACGGCGATTCGATGCTTCCTCAACGAGCGCTTTAAACCGGCGTATTCGATGCTTGGCAGAACAGCTAACTCGACGGAATCGCGTTCAATTTCGTGCCACGATTTCGCTTCGACTCGAAACGATGTTTGCTGGTATGGTCGTCGTGGGATCGAGGAGCCAGGAATAGACGGCCACCGGACGGAGGAAAACAATAACAAGAAGATAAAGTGGTTTTTGAGCCAACGACGGGAGAGCTCCAAGTCCATTAGAGGAATGAACAGCGTAGGTAAAGTTTACGAAGAGCAAACCGAGAAGAGCCGCGCGGCTGACTCGCCGCGTTAACCTCCGACGGATAAACGAACCGATGAGAACGATCGACATGAAAACCTCGTGAAAAATGTCCCCGTGATCCATCCTACTTTAGATCGCGGAAAAGGACCTCCGCCCGAAAAATCATCCTCCGTCGAAAACATACACACCTCGACCCCAATTCGTTCCATTTTTCTTCGAAGCACTCGCGAAAAACTGGATTCCGCTGACTTTCCAGCCGGAAACCGAACCTCTGGATCTTTCGAGGAAATGCAACGTACGTGCAAAACGAAATTGAAACTGTGGTCGAGAAGTCAATGGGAGGGAACCAAATCCGTCGAAATAATGGACACCGTACGTAAACGAAAGCTTACTAGATAAACGAATCGTAGATGGATCGCAGGATTCCGAAACAGTAGGAAGTACACACTATGAAACCCCAAACGTGTCAACGAAACGACTACTAAAGACCCGGATTTTGCTCGAGCGAAACCGGGATTAGACCCCGAGATTTGGCGTATATCCGAGTTATTTGAGCCAAGAAACTTGCCTGCTAACGGATTCCGTTTACCTAACTACGATAACCGTCGCGGCGAGATAGCTTTCCTCTCGCTAATTTACCCATTTTCATTTTCAGTTCCGATATACCACCTATAACTGTTCGACGCGACTCACGTTTTCACGCGACTACAAACGGAACATTTCAAGAAACTTTTACAACCGAGTCTGATCACTTTGCCGAACTTGAATCGCCGGGTACCTCGTAAGCCTGGCAACGCGTTCGTATTCTTTTCACGATCCTTTTAGCGACGAGACTTTTACGTTTAATACTCTCGCCGCGTACTTTTCCATATTCATACTTTACACGCGACGTGACATTAATAAGAATGATTTCATCGACAGGGGACCCTTGAGGGAAAAACGCAGCCGCGTGAGTACGTATGGAATGCCTACGTAACAGAATATCGCGTTCTTAAGGTTCAATCTCCGTGGCTTCGAGGGGATCGTTAAAATCCCGGGTGTATGATTGAATGGAGCCGAGGCTCTTCCCTGGTAAGCCTCTTACTTTATTCAGGAACAAAAATCGCGAAGCTGCGCCAACCGGAGAAGATAGCTGAGATCCCTGGATCCTTCCCCTCGAGGTTTTTAAAGCCATTACTACCTCCTTCTCTCTTTTGCCTCTCGCGGCTTCGCGCGGAAGCAACCAAAGTGCACGGCATCCGACCGCCAAGAGAATTAAGGGTTTAAGGACGGAAAGGAAGGAAGAAAGGGGATAAGTAAACGATAGACGCGCATTAAGAGAGCAGAAAATGAGAAAGTGCCTCTTCGAACGAATCTGTTATTACCCTTCTCCGTTGCAACATTTCGAATACGGGGACAGAGAAATTGGCTGCTAACGTCGACTCGGTGCTAACCCGAACCTAATACGAGTTTAGTTTCATTGCGATGCTGCCGCTGGTACCGCGGGCAATTTTCTCGTGCCAACGCTACGGTCGTTCGAGAGCGAAAATTCCAAAAAAGGATAACGCAACAGACCACTGCGATTCTATTTTTGTAATAACACGTAACGTTCGTGTCGTTTTGTCTCTACCATTTCCTCTGCCGACTATTCACTTGGCACTTTGGAGAGATCGAAGCGACTGCGGTTAAGGGGAACGAAAGTTCTACCGTGAATCCACCGATGCAAATTTCTTTGCGTTCCGTTCGTAAGTTGTCTGAAAACCTGTGGGTTTGTGTCGTCGATCGACAGAATCCACGTCGACGTCTGACCTAAGCGAATCGACCGGAATTTAATCGATCGAATTAAGTCCAGATAGAAATTCCCTGGGTATTGTATTAGAATGCGTATCCGCAATGTCTGTCGCGCTATTGTTATGCGGTACATGCCTCGCAATCCTGTCTTCCCGCGGAGTTTAATTATTCATTTCGCACGACGTTGAAATTTCAAACTATAACGTGGAAACGATAATACGCGCCGGTGGACCCAACAAATTTCAAAGCACGCGATACGCCCTCCCGCATCGATAACTTTGACCGTTCGCTGACGCGCGCGGTCACACGTCGGTCAGTTTTATCGACGCCGTCCGCTCATTGATTCGTCACACACTATCGCAGCAATGAATTTCGAATTAAAGCGAGACGCGTGGAAATTATAAGCCGCAAAATGGCGTTAACGAAATGCGTGTTTTTTAAAATGAATGAGCTGGAATTTCGAACCTTATCGATTACCACGAATAGTAAAATTGAAAGGAAGAATGCGTCGTGGTATCAATTTGCTAAGTAGAAGACGCATCGTAGAAAAAGAAGAAATGTGAGACTTTCAGCGAAAAGGGACGAAATTAAAGCTCCATAAGTAATGTCTTCCGATGACGAAAAAGGACTAAAAACCATACACCAGTCGGTAGTTCGAAAGAGCCAGCAAAGGACGTGCAGGTATTTTCATTTTCTGCAAACGAAACGACGTTCCCCTCAAAGACCATTTCGCGAACGCAGCTAATGGTAGCTAGGTAGCTACCTGGTTGGCGATGGTACCGCGACGCGTTCATTTCCTGATTTACATTTCGAAATAAACGCTAACTTACCGTAACGTAGCAGTTGCTTCGGTGTATTAATTACACGTTACGAGTTTCGCGTGACTAGCAAGATGAAAACGCGCGCGTGATAAGGTAATTTCCGAAATGGAAAGTTCAAACAGAGATAACGCCTCAAAATAGAGCAAAGAACGTCAGAAGAAATGGGAAAACAATATATTTTCTTAATATTCTTTGGAATGTCCTCGTACAGCTGCAAGACAAAAAGTAACAAAAATTGGGAAAACGAAACGTCAAATTCGGAAAAGTTATTTCGAGCAGAATCAACCTTTTATTCTATTATCTTTCTTCGACATTCGATACTGTCCGGCTATCCCGTTGACGTTTCATTTCCGTAGATACATTTATTTCTTTCCCCATTTATAAAAACACACGGCCGTAACGGAGAATGAACCGCGCGTAAGAAATTAATAAAAAGCAGTGATCGATGATATCGGAAAACGATTTGGCGGTCTCCTGGCCGTGTGGTTTACGTGAGAGCCGAGTAACCGAGTAGTGTTGGTCCGTCATTGGTCAGACACTCGTGTGGTAAGCCGATCGTAGGGTCTTCATGCTCTCGCGACGCTACGTTTTCGAATAACTTCCCGGCGAAGAAGCTTTAATCTCGCGGACGAAAGTCTCTCGGCGAAGTAATCTCTGGCCGTCTCGTATTTTCGTTTGGACAGCTATCACGCGAATTGAGTTTGCAGTTGGGACAGCGGCTGCGGCCTAGTCCAGTAATATTTATGTATGTGTATGTATTACGAGCTGGCGGGCACAGACCAATTCTCGTCGGAGACGGCTATACCTGTCCTCCCCGCATATACAAGGTGGGGCAATAAATATATCCACTTTGAATATTGCCGTTATTAGTAATAATATGAAAAAATATTATATGTATACAAAACTTACACGGTATAGAGGGGGGCATATTGTGACACAAACATTTTCTGCATTGGTGAAAACAAAAAAAAAATAACTAAAGTCCCCAATCTACTTCGTGTAAAGTGTGCATATCGTTCGATAGTAATGATCTTCAATGATAGCTCGCTGAAGTCGTCTCAACACCGGCTATCACATCGCGATCAACAAAACATAGCGTTCCATTAAAAAAAATAGAGATACCTTGAAATCTCCTCTATGCCTTCACCCACGCAGAAAATGTTTGTGTCGCAATATGCCCCCCTCTATACCGTGTAAGTTTTGTATACAACATTTTTTTATATTATTACAAATAACGGTAATATTGAAAGTGGACATAGTTATTGCCCCACCCTGTATATACGAATATAATAACCATAATTTCCAGTTATTGTCCGTGACTGGAAGGTCGCGTAGCACGTTCGCGACCTACGTTCTCACTCCAGCCATGAAATCTTGCCCTTAATTAACTACGCTCGCGGCGTGGTCGTAATTTCTTCGTTAGCTAGAGTCTATGATGCGCACGGAAGAATTGTCTCGAACCGTGGAGGCATGACACACCTTCCGAATACAATGAAATGTAATCGGTGATATTGATCCAATTAAAACACTGAGAAACGACGGAAGTGAAGAGGACAAGAGAAAGAAAAAGGTCGAACTTTTCGACCAGTGACGACGTATTTCTCCAATAGTCGACTAGCGAAAATGAACGAAATGTGTAATTAAATAACGAAGGAACGCGGATGAAAATGTAATTACAAGTTTCGACGATCTTCCGGACGATTTCGGACGAGAGTTGGAGCTTTATTAAGCGATTCGAGGAACAAGGTGGTTCCGGGACGGCTTACTAGATCGGATTAAAACGCGTCTCGCGCTCCATAGTTCTAAGTAGCTCTCGGCTTTTCTCCAGAGATACTCGGAGTATACTCCGATGAATCGTCATACCGGTGCCGAGTATTTGCTCTCGCAGGCGCGCCGAAAGTCGCACGGTTATAACCCTTTTCAGTGCGGCTCGCTCTCCCGTCTGCCTACTGTATAAAGTAAGATACTGTGAGAGCCACGAGAGAAAGTTGATACTGGAATTTCCTATACTTTCTTCGCATAACGTTCTCCACGAAAAAATGACCGTTACCATTTCCGTTCTTGCCATGTAATATTACCCAAGAAAAAAATTACAGAAATCTTCTGGTTGTTAAAGACGTAACGTTGATCGACACTAATATTCTAAGAATTATCGTACTTTTCGATCAAAGGCTGATCGTTTTGTTTTATAAGAAAGTTGCAAATAGAAAATAGGCTGAAAAGTGTACACGCTGTCTCGTTACCATGACCGAAACATTCATCGAACCAGGATGAGTTACCGCTACAGTGCAAGACGGAAAAAATTCGAGAAGAAAAATGCAGAAAATGATAAGACAAATTCTTATCTAATCGTGTGCTCGCGTGCAGCCAAACATTGCTCGACTTCCGCAACGGACATCGAGAGACGATCGATCCTGGGGGGCGAATGCGACGCGCCACGATACATCCAGATATTTGTTCGGAATACCAACGGATCGTGGAATCAATAGGAGATAGATGACAGAGGGGGACGCGTTAATTTCGCCGTGGCTGCATTAATCGCGTAACTAATATAGATCGGGAGGGATTGGTACGCGACGTTTCATAACGCTGCAACATCACGGAAACGGAAACAGAGTAAAATTATGTAACGTACTAATCGGCACTGAGGGCTCGCGAAATCGATCATCGAGCCAATTAAATCGTGCATATGACAGCTCCGATAATTCGGTTACGGTGAATAATTACACGATACTGTAAACGCCGCGCTTCGAAAAACGGAATCAAGTGCGCACTCGTCTGTTATCGGGCGGGGGCTTTTCCCTTTTTTTTCCGATCGATACATCGCGAAATTTCAGAGCGTTTCCCGCCCGTCAAAACGAAAACAGAAAAATTTCATAAACGCGATGCTGAATCCTGCGTTATTTACAGGGAGAGGATAGACGAGACACGGCCGACGATACAAGTTATACTGGTATTGGATTCCGGTAAACATACTCCCGAGAAAAGAAATCGAATTTTCCGAAGCTCAGACACGAAACAGATATCTATCGGATGTAACGGTGAGCGTAACGATACTGGCCGGACCATAGAACGTCACAGCGACTTTAACCTCGTTAAAGATAACGCGAAAATCAAGTTAAACGACCCTCACTATTTACCCCTTCTCACCCACCTAGCACGCTACAGAATGCACTTAATTGCAGGCCATTCTCTCTCTCTCTCTCTCTCTCTCTCTCTCTCGATTCGCTCTATCCTAGGTAACGATTACCGAAATTTTTTATTTAATACGTTCTCCATCGAAAAAAGTTCAACAATTATCAAGGATTCTGGGAAAATTTGAAACCGTATTATTGTTACACGGCACACACCGCTGATTTGCATCGCTTCGATTAGACAGTGGACGGGCTTACACGGTATTCCAAATGCGAATCCAATACGTATAAACCTGTGGCTCACACCGCTACACGTAACGATCCAGGAGGAAATTCAGGTATAATCGGTGGGAACGATAATACAGTAAACTAGTAGACCATTGACAAACGAGTGGACGCAAGTCTGTAAACGTTATTCAGTTATATGTAGAACTTCGAATAAGCTGCAACCAGCACGAACTGTCAGCGTGTATAATTCCAATCAATCTGGTTACCGGCAGTTATCTCACAGAATTTCACGTGTAAGATTCATTTCGACGGGAGAAAGTATTACCGTCCTATATAATTTTGCAGGTTCAACGTTATAATCCGTTTAAATCTTTCATTACCTCGCGCCAGAACCGTTCGCGTCCGGGATTATTATAACAATGTTTTGCGACGGTGCAACGCGGTAAAAACTTAAGACGTAACTTCACCCAAATACAAGTGAAAAAGAAATAGACGTACGGAGAGGAAGAAAAGCAATGCCGACGACGATTTCGAAGATGAAGGACCCACCGACCGACTCGGAGACTTCTTTTTACGCCCGGCTTGACCGCGGACCGCGTTCCAGATTTTTATGACGTATGCAGCGTGATAAAGTACACTTAACTCGGACTCCATTTTTGTTCAGGCGTCGGGCCGGGTTTTCAAGTAACACACCGGAACGCTTTTTCTTTCGACTTTAAAATAATCCAGCTAACACGACGACCCACATCCTACGTGGTGGCTCTTGTGCCCTCGTCTTGCGCTGAACTAATTGAAACGTAATCCAAACATAATCCGGACGCGATCCTCGCTTTACATGAAGCTCAGCTCGATTCTTTTTTATTCCTTCGAGACGGATCCAAGCGCGTGTATGTAGGCACACGACGGTGGATACGTTGCTTGATCTTGCAGGTGACGCATGGCGTTTTTCAATCATTCTCACGATGCATCGGTCGGTCCGCGAATTAACAAACGTCTAGCACAATGTTTCTGGATGATTCCCCATCTCAACGTTTCAAAGATCTCGATGTCCCCCTAGCATAATAGTAAACAAAGTTCTGACAAAGTTTAACATTAACATGCTGCTCCAAATAAAAAAGGTAGATAGGTAAAACTATTGTCGATGAGGTTGCGAATGCCAATCATTAATTGCTCCTTAAAACATTGAAATTCTCCCTCGGTGAGGTATACGCACCACGTTGGGAAACACTGATGTAATTGTAAGATGACTAAATTAAAGCGTGCTTTTTGCATTCCGACTCGAATCGATTGCGTTTTACGGAGGCGAATAGAAGAAAATTAGCGTGTGCTGGCATCGAATGTGGCGGCTGAACGGGCAATGAAGAGGATTAGGGCGGGGCCGGCCACGCGGAATAATACGCAGATATAAATTATGCGAGCATTCGTTTGGAAATTTGGCAGATTATCAGCCTCGTTCGACCAGTCCTAATTATCTTCAGGTGGGAGCGCGAATAATAGTAATCGAGCAACATCGGCTCTTGATTAACGTTGCTTTATTATACGCGACACGCCTGTATGCACTCTTCACGGAATGCGAAACGCGACAAAGGAGACATAATTAATCCTCCTTTTCAGATTCTAACTACAGGCTCGAGTGCCTCACGGCACGTGTCGACCGAGTATTAATTAAGAACATCTACGGGATAAGACGTGGACGAAAACCGATCGTTCCTCGCTGGAAAGTTCACTCGACACTTCGCCAACGATAAGAAGTTTTCCCCCGAGGTTCCCGAAATTTCAGTTACGCGCTTGATCATGCCATTAGTCAATTATATTATTCATGATAGATTACCGTAACAGTGTGGAAAGTTACGGCTGCCTACGTGTATATCCATTACTCACGCTTGTCAGAAATTTCTTTACGTTAAAATCGGCGAGCACGAGCTATCTCGAAGCGACGCTGAAACTACACGGCCCCGCCAGTTCCGGCGTGCTCGCTTAACGGCAGCCAAACTTCTATAAAATTCCCACACGGAATTTTACCGACGCCCTTGTTCGCTTCCGTATTCCACGAAATTCGATCGTGCCGCTACGCTACTTTATACGATCCGTAAAAAATCCTGAAATGCAGACGATCAAAGTCCCTCCATCCAGAGGGTGTCCGGCTACTTGTATCGGCAAAATTAGGGGGTTATTTTACTTCTAAAATTAAGAAGAAAATCAAGAATGACGAAATCGTGTTGGAAACATCGTTTTCAAGTTAGTAACGGTTACAAATTCGAGCCAGAAACGCCTGGAACCAGGCAATTTGCGTACAACCGGTAAACGTAGGGCACGACAATACCAGTACGTACACTGACGTCGCCTAAAACAAATACACCTTTACCTCGTAGCCAAAAAAGTGATTTGTAACACCTGCACTCCACAAGGGAAACCACACACAGAATAAACACTGGATAAACTAACTTAAACTGAACTAAAACGTAGTATAATAAATAAATGAAACTAATGCTGTAAAAATATTCTAGGCCTATTCTTCGTCGACTAGATGTGTTCGCGTTAAAGACTGCCACCAAACTAAGGAAACGTTACTCAAATCGTACGCGAAGGACATAAAGGTAATAAAAATGTGTAAACAGCCAGTGGATATGAGTACAATATGTACTTCGGCAGGGTCGACAACGGTCGCGACTGACCTGGAGATGTTGGGACACTGCCAAGGGAAAGATAAATATCACATGTTCAGCTAACGATAAAAACTAAGGGTGTTTTTTTTTTTAGGGGACGTCAGACTACGCGCCGTGACTGTCGTGTCTTTCGTTTACTGCGTTTAAGCAAATTGTTTCGTTTCAGACGTTTCTGACGACACGCAATTTACAGAAAACGCGTGAAACATTCGGCGCAACCGTGTTATTTACAAGTAGCACGGAAAACGCTATAACGTCTTTCATCCCCGTATCAGAGAAATTGTGGACGTCGAAAGTTTCAAGCGGTTTCGAGAAAAACTTTTGATGCCCGCGATTTACGTAATTACGAACGAGTTACTTGAATGAAAAGTGTACGTTACTTCGGGGAGAAGGAAACGCAAGAATTGCTTTCGCACAGGATCTCGCCTAAACATGTTCGATTATTTTCCTCCCGAAGCGGTACAATAACAAATAAGATCCAAACAATAGGCTCCATAGAATTTCGAGCAACGATCGCGCGTTCGATGGCACGCGATAACGTAGCGAGGAAAACTTATTAACTCGCAATTGTTCCTCCCTTCTGATTGACCACGCGTTTGCTTTCGTCGATTGTTTTTCTCGTTACGCGAGCCTTTCGTAGCTTTTCGTTCGCGATTGATACGTCCCGGGAAATGTCCAGCGAAACGAACGACTCTGTCCCGATAACGGTGAAACGATAAATATCGAAACGGTGTCGCGGTCCACCGCGAATTTGCTCGACATTCAACGAAATCCCCACGGTTCATTCGCGACAAGGCCAATTCACCGTCATTACGTGCCCACTTTACGAAGCTTCGTCAATTTCCCGTGTGAAATTCCAAAATGAATCCCAAAACCGCGGGTCTCGCCTCCACTTTTTTCCTACCCCAGCTGTGTTAGCTTTCGTCTACTACACTTCATTTTTTCCCTCCCTGAAAAAAAGTTAATTGCCTTTAGTAACAGCGTATCCGCGTGCATCCGCCGCCTTACAGAAAACTCCTAATGAAAGCTTTAATACAGCCTCTACGAGGTATCAGGAAGGAACGTCTCTCTCATCCTTGGCATTCCATGGATGACTCTATCCTGCAGACCCTTGGCAAAAAACCGGGCGGCTAATAAAAGGTGAAGGGCATCTTTCGCGCTGCACTTCGGGATAAATGACTTTCCTGTCGGGTAATTGGATCAAAAAGCGATTTAGATTGAAATTCGCGAGAAACTTCGACCGCGTTTATAATACGCCTACGACTTTTAATATCCTGCAGGCGATATTCTTTTCCTCGTTAAATCGAGCAACTTTCACGACCTAAGAATAGAACACGACCTATTTTCCGATGGAGTTTTTGAAAATTGCAATCTTTGCGGCCGCGGATCGTTCCATCCTGGAACTAATGTCCGTCGTTTCCCGCGTAAATAAATGTGGTCGTATCCATCCGTCGTGAGTGGTAAGCCGCGTTAAAAATTACCCCGGCATTAGAGCGGAAACGGAAACTATTCGTTACGGCATTACGAACCGTCATCCGAGAAAAATGGGAAGAGCATTCCGGCTAAAAAACGAGTGGGCCTTGCTTCGACGTGCTCGAGAAAGGGGATCGGTATTATTTCTATTGAGAAACTCAAAAGTTTTAGAATGATAATTATTATAAAATTATTATAAAGTTATTGTCCTAGTCATCGGTGGATACGAGGGCTATACCGAAACTGATGCAAAAGTGGGCATAACTTCTTTATTAAGCTATATAGGTTATTAAAATTGCACATGTTGTTGGAGTAACTCTTACCTCTATCCAAAGGTAAGTACTACTCAACATAGTCGCCACTATGAGCGATACATTTATGATTCTTCTCTCCATATGCGTGACAATTACTCTTACTTTTGTCGACATCGGGATATGCTTCCTTCTGAATTTCTAGTTGTATTTCACGCTAAGAAGCCAAGCGAATAACGATGACCAATGCGAACGAAGAAAGAAGGAAGCCATGCTTTCTCATTTCCCTCCAATTTCCGCAGGAGCGTACGCCGTTAGAAAGTTTCTACCCGTTCCAGCATTCTTACCGGGGAATATCACCAAGAGTTTTGTATCAGAACGAACGTTAAACTGATCGGAAAGTAATAACTTATTGCATTTCGTACGTACAATATCTACACGCGACGAGTTTCGAAAATAAGACGCAAAGTTCCGTTGGTCTCGAAGGGGGCAAAGGAAAATAGATCGAGCCGCGGTACGGAAAACTCTTTCTTTCCAATTCACGCTCGTGTTCCCTCCCTGGTTCCATTTTGAAATTTACGGAAAAAGATATCACTGGCTAAACTGATTTACTCGGGCGTGAAATGTTAACGGTAGATACGGATGGAAATACTGAAATAAACGATCGCGCGGTGAATTCGGTATTATTTCGATTGGTTAAGTAAACATGATTTATTCGTTCGCCATGAGTGTGGACAGGATATACCTAGATACACATATGGATAAAAGGATTAAAGTATCCAGTGGCACGAAGCTCGCCAGGTTTCGCGCGTAACTTGTATACATATGTGCGTACTTTAGATGGAACCGGTTGGTATTATTTCACGAAATTCACGAATCCACGAATTCCGATCGCGGACGCCGGCCAATAAAACCAAACGAGAAACAGAAGGCGAATCGATCGATTAAATTTCGATCCGATCGAATTGGCCCTGAAATTGAATCGATAAACGTCCGATAACGCGTCCGATACCCTCTGTTTTCCCCTCTGTTTTCCTCTCTCGGCGACTAGAACGTCAAATATTAAATTCCATAGGATCCAATATATGCGGCGATCCGTTTAAAGGGATAAGAAAATTCCTGCTCGGATCGGCCCATCGTATTCCCGCTATTATATGTATACGAAACCGAGAGCGTTTAATACGGGTGAGCTGATTTTCGGTGTACACATACACACAACCGTCGACGATCAAGCCTCCGACAGAACAGAAAGAAACTTGAACAATCGGAGCGCAGATGGGTGTTTAGCGTTTACCATCGAGCCTCGATCTACCGTTTAATCGGCCGTTCGTCGACTTCGATCGCGGGTTCGCCATGGTAATTATAAGCGAACGAGTGGATAGAGAAGGAGTGGTACGCGCGAATAGACGGTGAACCTAATCGATCGCGATTGCCCTCCTCGCCTCGAGTACTTAATCCTCGATCCTTAAGACTATTTAAGACGAAGAACCGTCGCGTCGGGTCGTATCCGCGCGTTTATTACCCCAAGCTAATGGACTTGTCTCCACTTACCTGTAGGTAATGAAGGCGAAGACCAGCGCTACCAGGGACAGGCTTCCGCCGAGGACGACGATGAGACTCAAAACGCCGTCCTGATCGAACGAGCTGGCGATTCCCGTTGAAATTCCATTAGCGAGCCCGCCGTTCGTTTGGGAAAACCCGTGGATCGCTCCCGTGTAAAGCGTCTCCATTTCTCGGCTATGCTGGCATCTACGAAAGTAAAACGAATATGAACAGTTTTTATGAAAATCCCGTTACTCGTTGACTTGATTATTCGACAGAGAAAATTAGGACGACACAAATAGCACGTGATGATATTTTTATTTTCTAACGATCGTATGTATAGTAACTGTGTAAGTAACCGAGTCCATAGAAAATCGTTAATCTTTAGGCTTTCAGGTTTCAGACTCGTGCAATTTAAACCCGACAGTCTCGACAGCAACATTTGTATAACGTCGCAATGCCTCGTTCGTAGACCAACGACTCGATCGTAAATTCGAGATTTCCTTTAAAGGGACCCACATGTTCGGATATTTCCCAATAGAACTTTTTTCCCTTTCTTCTAGACCCCTGAAATAATTTCTTTAACGAATTCTAAACGATATAAATGTGGTAGCTAAAAGGGATCCGGAGTACCATCCACGTTCAATTATTTAAACGTGTTAACTCCCCTGTGCGAAGAGCTCTGATTTATGGTTTCTATAGGAAGTACATAGAAACACGTTAAGATTTACGATTCCCGATTTTATATGCTATTGTAATCCGTAAATCATATCACGTTCCTTCTACGTCCTCGGCTCAACGGAATAATCGACTGACCCCTAAACACAACCGGGCTAACCGTAGCGGATAACGAAAAGCGAAACAGCTTAAAATCTAAATAGACCGAGACTAATGTTCTTTTGACCGGCAACACCTGGGGAAAATTACATTTGCGATGGAGTCCCGCGTATCACGGGAAGAGCAAATTCAAACAGGCCTGGTAATTTCCTGTAAAGAGGCGAATCAAAATGGCGCCTGGCACGATCGGCCGCAAATTGCGGCCTTCCTCATCCCCCTTCTCCTCACCTGTCCCTCTTCTAGCGAAAATTCAAAGTAATGCAGTACATTTGTAGCTGTCGCAGAATCACCATTAGCAAAGCAAATTCTACGGTTAAACTGTCATGTCGCGTCGAATAGAACGTCGAACGTTTCGCTGAATTTCGACTGTTCATCGTGTCCGCGAATTTCACAAGAATTAACTGTCGTGTAGTTTACGTTACCGTTGAACGTCGTTGATAAAACTCTTGAACGCATTTCTAAAAATTCGTCATTGAAATTCAATGAAGATAATATCTAAATTGAAAATTTTTTCGATTATCTTTCCCGAACGACCACAAATGGTAAGAATATTTTCACCGAATGCGGGATGCGCGCCTACGTAGTAATAAACTGAAACAAATAAACTTGTTTGATACATGTGTGTCGAACTTTTGATCGAGAAAAGTATCTTTCCTCGCGTTTCATCCAACTTAGTTACGATCATGAAACTTATCGAAGAACTCGTGCGGTCTGGCCATTTTGTGCGAACGACCAACCCTTATACGGGGTGTGTCGGAAAATATAATTCGGCCGTAACACAGGCGATATAAAATGAAGAGAATTTAGTTTTCCCGGAAACACATACAGTGTTACATAAAAAATCTTCGTATTTGCGTTCGACTCGCACTACATAGCGTGATTTTCGTGGAATATTCGACGTATGTATCAACGGATACGTCGTTATAAGTCGCTGTATATTGACGGGTGTACGCGGAAAAAGAAAGGACTAAATCCGCAAAAGTGTAAGAATAAAAAGAATCCGTCTCGAAACTCGTCTGTTTTCAACGATTACTTTACCGAGAGGCCGGACATTGGAAAGGTTCGTCGATCGAGCTTCAATGCTTGTTTTCGTTTTGGAAGCATCGCTCGCAAATAAGTCCAACGATCGACAAACTGCCCTCCCGTCGTATGTTTTTTTATCTGGTTATCGCATGGATTCGGCACTCGTTAAATATAGTAACCTTATCGTTTCGGTTTCCAGCTCGATTCACGAGAACGCTCGTTGCCGTTTACAAACAAACTCTCGATGCCATGCACAATCTTTCCTAGCCGTTAATGGTTCCGTTAATGCTCGAATCGTGGTCATTTACGAGCAAAAAAGAATATTGGTAGTCTAGAATAAAATTTGTTCCCGTAAAGCTGCTTTTTCGAGAAATATGCCTTCGAAAATCATCCGACTCGCGGATTCGTGCTTTCAATACGTAGAAACGACAAACGATGACCACACGCGCCATCCGAGTCTTATTCGACAATACCAAATGTGTACCCAATCAATTTTCAGTCAGTTTTATTGAAAGCAAAATTCTATTAGAGAAAATATATCATTTTTGACAACTGAACATAACTGAGAGATAACTCGTTAATGAACAAGCTCTTCCGGACGAGCACGAGACAGACATACGTATCAAAAATATTGTATACTATACCTAAGCTAAACAATTGCCAAGTCTGATTTGATAAAAATAAGAGTCAATTGGTTATTTTAAAGGCGGAGAAGGGAAACATCTTTCGTGCCTTGTGGTACCCTTCGGATGCTCTGTAATTCGACATGACCGAGCTTCTTAATCTCAATCTTCCTCAATTGCGGCTGCAGAAATGACCCTGACCAGCCAGCACACGTCAATTCGAGTGTAACCAATGAACGAGACTAATACATATTATCAAAATATCCGTAATTAATACGGCATAAACAATGACAAGAATTGTAATACTAATAATATTAGTAATACTCACCTCACGAAGCAACGTAATGTTTGTTTCGCCGGAGAATCGTTGACAAATGCCGGACTATGATGCTGTGAAGCATTTCACATTTTCTTGGGAGCCACGTGCCGGTGAACACGTGCTCGAACTGATAAAAAGGAAGGGGTTAAAGGAATCGCGAGTCTTTAAATCCTTAAATCGCGAATGAAACCGCGCCCCTGAAATAAAGGGAAAAGCCGGTTGCGTTGTTCCGCGTGTCTCGCGTGCACGTCCACTCAAACATCCTCTCAACAACGTGTGCTCGTCCCTGCTCTCGGTCTCGCTCTCGCTGAACTTAGCGATCGATTCTCGCGACCAAAGCGAACACGATGCACGCGATGCTCGATCGCTTTCGCCCTCCGCCCCCCCCCCTGCAGTGGTCACTGGGTTGCCGAAATACACGCTATTATTTTACTATTATGTACTCCGTACTCGCGATTATAGCCCGATCGTCTCGCTTGTATCGATCGTAATTCAACGTTCGTGTTCCTTGAACAACGATCATCACAAAAATTGAAATTGTATTGCGAGACGAAACGAAACCCGACACGTTAAACTGATAAACATCTTTTCTGTTAACAGAGTTCAGTCATACTCTTTTTTGATACTCGATTGACGTTTGTTTGGATGCGGTGAAATTGACAAAATTTTGTTTGTTATTGCCTGATAACAACAAGTGCGCTGGTATTTCGGTAGACAGTCCACGATGTATTCATTACGTTTCTCGCGTGAATTTCAAACTATTTATGTCAAATTCCGTATTATGTGAAACTAACCGAAACAACGTAAAAACGCACGTTCGTTTAAAACACGAAAGAATGTGGAACTTGTGAACGAAATACACTTTCTGCTGTCACGTAGAGTATGAAAACATTTCCAAGACAATGACTGTGCGCGCAAATAAATAGGAAGAGAATAAGAAGTTTTACGCGTGATTGTGCACACTTTCATTCGTGAACATGTCACGAAAGAGGCACAATGCATACGAACTCGTCGAGCGACGGCGCCAAACTGCTAGAAAATTTGTTCGCGCTCAAGTCGTTCGCGCATCCGATGTCGCGCATATGCCTGACAGTTAGGTATTGAAAGGGACCAATTTTTCTTGACTCGTAAAAAAATACCAAATATGGCGTGGGATGTCACGTTTTACTGAATACTTGAATGTATAGTTTGGTAAGTGTTGTACTTTGTGGTACGATAATTCTGTATCGAACTCAGAAGAGGAAAGGGTACGAGTGAGTAAAGCAGCAACTTTAAAAAAACCATAACATCGCTCTTACAAAAATGTGTTAGCAACAGTCAAAGTGAAGAGTATTCGAGGAAAACTCGAAAAGTTATTTGTAGTTTGTTAAAAACAAATAATAGTGATGATTAAAATAACTATAATATGTGGAATAACCAAAAGTAAATCAAGTAACTTGGCTGTTATTCGAGTCTTTCTGAAATATATAAATACTCGTGCAGGTGTATGTAAACTACATTTAGATCGAATAAAACTAATTTTGTTCGATGAATGCTAAAGGTTTGAATATTTCACTTTTTCAATAAAAAGTTATTGTGTGATAATATAATCATTAATATAAACTATCGATGCACATAATTAATTGGAATTGTCAAACGTTATATATTGTTTTAAATACCAAAATGAAAATGCATAACCGATTGTTTCGTTAACAAGCATACGTCTATAAACGATCGATTGTTTTTTTTATGCAACAAAAACTTTGATATCTACGTGTCATTGAATAAATCAATCGCGTGTGTCATCATCCAATGGATTAAATTTATATTGACGAATGAACAACATTTCGAACTGATTTTCGGTAATCTAACGGAAATGGCAGTGGAAATCCAATTTGGAAGAAAAATAGCGTGAAACGGAAAGAAATCTAGAAAAATGAAGGAAAAAAACGTGCGATTAAATCATTGCATTGCTTTCTCTAATTTCGTAAAATACCTCTAATTATAATTAGATAATTATTTAAGAGCAACACACCAAGCACTTCCTGTTGATTTTCAAATATACATTTCGTACCTGTCTCGGAATAGGAAATGGAAAACGAGTATACAAGACACATGCAATTGATTAAAAACAAATGTTCCTTTATTTCACAATTTCGTACATACAGAAAGCTAAAATCTTATTTATAAAACACGTACTCAATGGAATAAAATTGAACAGTCAACTGTAGATACAGAAACAACGTTAGATCTATGAAAGATGAGAAATGTTAACGCGTTCGCGATACAGTTTGTGCATGGTAATATAAAACCAATAGAATTTTCAAGACGGTTAGAGATTTTCAAACGGTTCCGAATGAATTGCAATTCCTTGTACCGATTTACAATTACATAATCTAACAACAATTCGCAAAATTAGTGGTTCGGACACACGCCTTTCCCGTCATTAAGTTAATTAATTTACAACAATTTACATTTCTATCATAACAATTGTGTAATTTATACAGTAAGCTAATCCTCGAAAAAAGAACCTAAAAATAAGAATGATTAGGTGCAGATCAGTCTATAGGACTATAGTCATTTGGAAATTCTATCTCATGATATGTCTCTGCTATCCATCCAAGTAGGTACTTTATTTTCTCCGTAGCTTCGTCCGATGCCCTGAAGTCTGCTATAGCTTCTGATAAGCATTTTGATAAATGCTTTAATATAGGCTACAAACAACATAAGGAACATAGATGTTTCCGTGAGCAAACAACAATTCTTACAATAAGTAACTTTAATGAATAGCATGAAAGAGAGTACTTACCACAGGCCAGTCCTGTCTGAACAAAGCTACACACTGATCGCTAAAACTGTCGACGTCTAGAATATCCTTTATTATTAATCTCTTAACAAATTTCCCCAAAAATGGCCATACGTCATCTTCTTCTGGTTGAGCTAATAGCATAATGTTTCGAGGACTAAATATTCTGTATATAGGCGAGTCCAATTCCAAAGCTTTCCAACGACTCATCGACCATATCTTAATAAATTTATCTTGAATCTTTTCAGTTAAGAGGTCGTTCCGATAAGCAGCTGTAAACACGTACAGTGTTACCGATATAATCTTTACGGATATAATGACAAATTAGTAAGTTTATACCTAATAACAATGCAAAATCCGTGCTAAGAAGATACAAAACTTTCTCGGGGCCCGCTAGAAGATCGACTCTTTCGTTCAAAGTTTGATACAAGTTATCTAATACGGTCGAGACCGACATCATCGTTAAATTCACTCCAGTATTATCGAATATGTCCCACATTAACTCCTAAAAAGATGTCAGTAAAGTAAGACAAATTTATATCTATACAAATACATATGTGTAGTAACTCATTCGGGTACGATGGTACAATTTGTGTACCACTTTTAGTTCACAATTGTTGTACCGTGGTACAAAAACTACATCGCCTAATAAAATTCGATCCAATGTCGTATGGTGGTAGCTGCTGCATCAGTAGTGTTTCGTAGTGAAATGTATATCGAAAACACGGATACGTACCCTCAAGTCATCTGTAATGGTAGTTGGACTAATAGCATTCGGATTATGCTTTTTTTCTTGAACAGTATGCAACGGTGAATTATTCTTCAAAAATCTGTTTAATTCGAGTTCCATGTCTTTTATAAATAATGAACCGCCTACTATGTGAGCTTGTATCCATTGATGTATACGTTCCGTAGCCAATCTAGTTGCAATTTTAACGCACATTTCTTTCACGGTTGCCAAAGAATCTTCTGCCAAAAGGGATTCTATAGATTTAACTACGCGCGCTTCGCAAATTGCTGGTATAGATGATTCGCATTGATCCTTTAATTCCTTGGACGCATTTGTAGCTAAAGTATTCATTTCATTCACCACTGATGCCTGTTAGGTTTAGATGAAATACATTGTTATAGTAGAAATAACAGACACTAAGCGTGGAAAATAACAAGAATCTACAAAGAATTACCTTAAAATCTATAATATCATTGGAAAATGGTTCTTCCAACTTTTCAGATTGTCTTTCTCTCTGCTTTTTTTTTAAAAGTTTCCTAAAAGTGTTCAAATTTGATTCTCTGGAGGACATTAATAGAGTATTACATATATGCTTAACGCACGTCGAAGCGACTCTCTCTGACACAAAATCAACGGTCTTTCGAGTTGATGCTGGCTGCCCATGAAAAAATGCTTCTTCTAGTTGCCACTGTTGACATGAGAAAAACATCTGTAGTAGCGTTTATGAGACACTGATCGATCAATAAGCTTACCTCTAAATGCCTTATACTTGCACCTCTGACAGATTTCAGTAGTTGACTAGAAACGGGAGTAATGTGTTTATTCGAATTATAATTGTTTGAATTCGTATTAGTATTTATTACTGGTGTTTGTCCAACTGAAGGGCAACATATACGCAAAGTTCTCTCATTAATAATATCTAGTTTATCCAAATAACATTTGGTAGTTGCAATCGGAACTATTAATTCTCCTAACAAGGCATTCTTTTGCATATAATGTTTGTCAAGCTGCTTAAGATTCTTCAATTCTTTGACTTTGCATGTCTTCTGCCAAGCTGGATATAAATCCTTTGGAAAATTTGGTAATTCAAATAACCAACTTAAAGTAGATTTTAAGAGAATTGCCGTTTGTCGAGAAATAGGACTGTCGAGAGTCTTGAAATCAGAATTATTTACAGCTCTGTAAATGTAATACAGAAGCTCTAATATGTGTTTATAGTATGGTAATCGAAGAGATACAGCATCCATCATAGCCAAGTATTTTGCTATCCAGGGTACAGTCAATGATAACTTTCCTAATGCTATTGCATTATGAAGACAAAGAAGTAAATTTACTTTTGGTAACACCTAAGCACAGAAAACAATAATAGTAGATTTAGATGTTTATAATGTCGCAACTCTATTAAACTTATCTGTGTACCAAGTGTATTACTCACTTTACTCCTTACTTCTACTTGTGTAGCTATTAACTCTGTAAAATTGTTTGATTCCGACCTATATGGTATAGAAACAACAAGACCTAACATTTTTGCAAGAAGTCGTAAACTGGATAAACAGGTAGTAAAATTTTTTTGTGCCTGTTCATCGACCATTGTTTCTGTTACAAATATGATATTAATGTATTATTGGTACATTTGTAATTCATGCTAATATTTCAAATATATTAATACCTGAATCTTCTATTTCACTGCCAGTAAATTGAGTATCATTCAATTCCATTATTTCATGAACCAAGCAATTTTCTAAGTGGATATAAAAAATTGGATTGAAAGCACATAATATAAAATCTTTGAAAAATTCTTGAACTCCTGGAAAAGATGGTTCCATGATTTGATTTGTGGAAGGCTGTGGAGTTACTAAACGCTTTTGAAGCTGATTAAGCTTTTTTGGATTCACATGTTTTAAAGCTTTTAAAAAACTTATACTTTCATCATCGTCTACTTCTGACTGGAAATAATAAAGATACATTAACCTGAAGAAATGATTTGCTACTTACATACCACATAAATATTTACACATACCTGCTGCCTTTTATGTATACAAGAAATTAAAAGTTGTGATTTAAATAATCTTGCAAAATGATAATAGTTTATAGCATCATTGTGCAAAGTTAGCATACTTCGTGTTTTACTTCCCAGAGCTATTTGAAATGTCCATCCTGGTACAGAATGATTTTCTTCCCATATTCTAAATATTTCATAAAATGCATCTCTTTGATTTTTGAAAGACCGAAAAGCAACTGCGGATGGAAAATTTTCACGATTGTCTGTGTCTATTTGAAAACACACACTTAATTCTCCCATTGTTTCTGATACACTGAAAGGAAATGACCAAGAAAAAATCAAAAACTGTTTTACTAGATAGAAGTTGAAATTTAAATTAATAATCTCATATAAACAGATTTTTTAATATCTGTTTAATATTCCTCAATGAAATTTGATATTGCTTTAAAAATACAGAAAAGTTAGAATAAACGTATTCAACAGATTATATCAAGAGATTATTTTTAAAATAAGAAATAAAATTCTGTAGCTGATAAAAAATCAAAATATTGTGTTCAAGTTTATGTGCAACATTTTTGAGTAAATCCATGAACTGAACACTAATATTTAACATAACTGAGCAAAATAGCCACGTGCGTTATACTTCACAGTTAAATTATTTTATAAATTATTTTAATATACTCGCTTACTTAAATTGTTAAATGCATGACATTAATGTATATACTTACATATATGTACATATGTAAGTATATACATATATATAATATATACACAGCAGTGTAAAAAATTTGTAGGTTATATTTACAATAGGTAGTGGAATTTCTCGTTAATGAAATAAAACTTCCACAATACTGACATGGACAATTACAATCGTTTGGTCCGAAATTATTTGTAATTATTACAAAACTATATTTTACAACGAATACATATTAGCGTCGTAACGTTCCACATTTCGACCGCTCACGACTTTCATCACACGCCAATCTAACAGCATCCATTTTGCTTTTCAAAATATAGTAACTGTCAGTAATTTATACCTTTACAATTTTCATTAAATTGATATTGAACATAATTATTAATAAAACCAATTTGTATATTTATAAAATATATTTTTGTTTCTTTTAAATACAAATATAAACTTAAATATAATGTACACAAACATTCGTTATCACCAGTAAATGGAAAATCATTATATTTCACTTATTGAAGTACTCTTCATCGAGACTTTTTTATCCTTGAAGTTATTTACAAAGTATTAAAATTATCCTTGGGGCCCGACAAGAGGATAAACAGCAGAGGAAGCAACGCCACAATTATTGTCTTTGTTCCTAGACATTTTTATGTATCCTTGGTCGCCCCACGTTGTTCCCCAACTGTTCTTAACCAACCAGTAATCTTGCTCATTTTCGTCGGTTCCATATCCTACTACTAATACAGCGTGATCCAATTCTTCTGAAGAGCACTCAGGTTCATAGTATATTCCTATAATTAAAACAGAATGTACATTACAAATTTCTTGAAAAGATGAATATTAAAATAATATCTACAATAAGAAATCAACAAACCTTCAGAATAAAACTGGAAGGTTGTACGCGACGCATCAATAGCGATAGAAATCGGTCCTATAGTAGCAACAGCTGCTTTGAGTTTGTCTTCGTCTCCTTGAGGAATTTCCACGTATCCAACATCAGAGGCACCCTTGTTCATCGGATTGAATCTATAAACAAAATTGTAAACAATGATACAGTTTTCTTATTAAAAATTTGTCTTCATTATATAAATATATGATTGTGCATTATTGTTACCTGCATTTGTCATTCTCCGCTTCATATGGATAACTTATCTCTGTATCAATACCATTATTTTCTTTAACATATTGGAATGCTGCATTTAATATTCCACCTTGGCATCCATTGTTACCATACTTTCCACTGCAGTCAATTAAATTTTGTTCGCTTAAAGAAATCAGAACTCCTTTTGTCCTAAAGTGTTGTGCTTCCAGAGCTCCGGTCTATAATTGAAATTCATTATTAGAAAAGATTTATTCATTAACGAAAATTTATCAGCCATAATGATATTACTAGTAAAAAGAACTTACTGCTGAAAATGCCCAACAAGAACCACAATGACCCTGATCCTTCACCTCTGTAACAGCTCCAAATTCTCTCCAATCTACAGCTTCTGGTAACTGTACATTTGCTGGTTCAATAAATGCAGCTCCAAGAATGCTTGGATGGTTTATAGTTTTCGATTTGTTAAAACCATTTAATAAATTCACAAATTCATGATGAAGCTAAAAACAACATATAAGGAAATGTTAAAAATATCATAGAAACGCATAAATTATATAAATATTGCTTACCAGGTCTCCATACTTGTTCATCTTTAACTTATAAGAAACTTTTTTCTGTTCATAATTGGTATTATGTTTAGCAATTTTATGTTTGT
The DNA here is from genome assembly GCF_001272555.1 of Dufourea novaeangliae. Classification (NCBI taxonomy): domain Eukaryota; kingdom Metazoa; phylum Arthropoda; class Insecta; order Hymenoptera; family Halictidae; genus Dufourea; species Dufourea novaeangliae. The sequence continues at coordinate 453,369 of NW_015373973.1, forward strand.
TATCCATGAATATCTTCATTCTGAACTTTTCTTCAACATCGGATTTATACAATTTGGAGTGTTCTGACTGAAAATAATTAGCAAGAAATTTAATGAATGCTACTTAAACTCCAATATTAAATGGAAACTAGACAATTAATTGTTTAGTTTAATAATATGTACTTCATTTGAATCGAAAAGTACATACATGTAATGATAGATGTAAATCTTAATTTATAAATGAGAATCTTGATATACATAAGAGAACCTATAACAATATTTACATGCTTAGGGTAACCATTTTATCTAAGAACATAAAACTTATTATACTGGTTTTCATGAGATAAGCATAATAAAGAAGTAACGGCAACATTAAAAATAATCTTATTATTAATTTTCCTTACACCATTATCAAAATGCAAGTGATTTATGTACCTTGAATGCTGTCCATTCTTCCTTGACCACTTCAAAGAAAGAAACAGCTTGTGCTGTGGCACATATTGCCACAAATAAAAAGAATACAACTTTCATGATTTTGTATTTCTCCTGGAAAAGTACATAAAAATATTTTCTTTAATATATCTGTCTAAATTTTCTTTCTTTAAAAAAATAATATTTGTTCATTAATATAATTAGATAATTCATAATATTAGTTCATTCATAATTCTTTTGTATTTTTGTATTGTAAAAAAAATGAAATTGTTTAAAACATACGAAATTTATATTAAAGTTTCCAAGTAATTGTGAATGCATGCAATATTCGCATTCATCATTGAATTTACACAAAATAGATTTGGTGTTATGTTAAAAATATGAAGAATGTCTTTACATAAAAACAACGAAACGAAACAGTTGATAAGCACGACCGACAGTAATAAATTTCATTCATACGAAATTAGTTTATAAGAGTTTGTTGAATTTTCGCGATTTATCACTTAATGCGTAGTATGTATTACAATATAATGATACGTATAAAATAGTAAGACATATTATTCGAATTATGTAAGTAAATATGGCGATAATAGCACTTTCAAGTACTTCGTTACAAAAAAGGGAACAACCGATCGTTTCATTTACTTGAAAATATTTTCATACAAAAATGGACGACATACGCGAAAGATTATATTATCGTAGACAATACTGGAATCAATATTTTGACCTTATATCACATGAACCAGCGAACAAAGAGATCATAACGCCGTTAGTCAATACTACTGTAAGTAGGTTCTGGTGTGACGTTTGTCAACAAAGAAATATCAACCGACAATTTCTGAAATTGTTGTACAACAGAACGTACAAAAAACAAAGGTCGACCTTCTTCATTTCTGATAAACTTCAAACTTTCAATTATGCTTTGACTAACGACTAATGAGAATAATTCGAACTTCTTATATCTATTTATGCAAGCTTCGTAGAATAACATGATTCTTTGTCATATTTTGATGGCATATATACACTTCGTCTAGATTGTCTAGAATAATACATCTAACACAAACAGGTTCGAAGGCTATCAAGATTTATGACAAAGCAACAGGATGAATATAATGATGATTGGTACCATTACAAAATTACATCAGTGAGAAAAAGCAATCGAAACAATAGACGTAACCCGCTTACATGTTTTGACATTATTATTCATGCCAAATGTCGTTAATAATGCGAAGTATTTTTACAGACATCTTACCAAGTACGAAGACTAATTAGGAAGAACGGCTCCTCAAAAATGAAGTAAAGTCCGCGATGTATCTTGTATCACTTTGGACTGCTTTGGACTAACGAGAAATTCTCTAACGAGAGAAGAACTAACAAGACTCGTCGTCGAGAACGCGCTGTTCCCTATATTCTATACCCTCCCCTCCTACTACGTGATTCATCGCTGCTGACAACTGTATGCAACAGCGTCTCCCAACTTCGTTCCTGTCATCACCTGTCGTTGTAGAAACTTACAAAGAAACTCGGACAAAAATACGAATGTGTAGTACTATAAAAAATATACCAGTTATTATCGTTTTGCAAACGATAAAATTATCAACATTTATGGATACATCACTAAAGTATCTAATAATAATCAAATATAATAGTTCCGAAACAATACGTAAGATGAATATTAATACTATTATTGAACAGGGTCATTTTATTCAAAAACTTTTCCGTTGCTTATCTATAATATTATTAATCTATTAAAATATTCATAATGAACAGATGTCAATGTGTACTCTGAATTCTGTTTTTACACGACAGGTACTTTCTTGAAAAGATCATAAGTATTATGTATTACTTATTTTTTTTTTTTTTTAATTAAGCTGAAATGGAAATTTTTGAAAGGGTCATTTCAAAACCGTGTTAAAACAGAACTGACAATGAGTTTCTTTGGACATATGATCGTTATTCGTGCCACAGCCTATTTATTAATTACTTTTACAGTATTTACAATAATTACACAACAACTTATACATCATCGGGTGGTAATAATCACACCTTTCCCATCAATCTCATTTTACGAGTGAGATATAACTCCGTTAATTTGGCAAAACTAATTACAAATATTTATTCTTCCATGTATTTTCGTTTTCATAAGTCATTACAACTATTTCAATACATAAAGTCACGTAAGTAATCTTTTTACTAGTTAAATCGGCAGAATTATATTGCGTATACGTTTAGTTTATTAATATTGAAATGATTAAAAGAACTTATAAATTGAGAAACACTGGCCGAGTAGGATATCGTCCACAATTTAACCTTTATCTATCATGTGCATTCTACACATTTGCCCCTGGTACTTTGTGTAATTCGATTTGTATACGATTATCCGTTGCAGTTGTCATGTGATTTCGATAAGTTTAGCAACCCACATTTGACACGTATACGTATACGCATATACACACGATGTGGTTTATCGTAACCGATTCTTATGCATTCTTTAAATTGCGTTCTAATATTGTGATTATATATTTTATTGCTACTACATATTTGAATCAATCGGTTTGCTTTTAGGTTATTCAGAGTTGTAATTAATGTGTACAAACATAATTGAATTACAATTATTGCGTTATATATATGAATTATTCACAAAACTCTAAAACGATTGATGGTTTGAAAAATATAAAAATGGGAAATATATCATTGTTGGTAAAATTAGTCATTAAAAATTCTTAACTACAGACGTAACGGTCCGAAACATAACACCTCGCTGAGGATGTATTATCTGAAAATTCTGTCTTAATTACACGAGTGACATACTGCTATACAATATGTAAGATGAAAAAATAGAGAGTACTACCGAAATGAGAATAAATTTTGTATGAAAAGTTGTCTTAAATTTTAAAAATGTGTAAGGTACGCACTCGATTGCAATTGTCGAAACGATGTTTTCTGGTGTATTTACATATAAAGTTTTATTAGGTCCTGTAGTTCTGAAATTATTTTCAATCTTTTTTTTATGCATGGTTTTTATATGATACTCTTGATTTTGAATAAGTTCTTCAATTTTAGTTCAAATTTGATATTCTTTAAAATAACCCCTAAAAAAATTGTACTAACATTTACAAATTATTTTTTCTAAAGGAATCAGCAGAATTTGTAAATTACAGCACAGACGAAATTTGTACGTAAGTATGTATCTACATACATACATTGTTCTTCGTCTGTGGTTACGACAAACTCTTATTTTGGGAAACCCTCTGTCACGGGTGTGCAACTCAGAGGTTTTTCTTGGTCGATTTGCAGCGCCATTGGTGATGTGACTCTGTACTAAAACGAGTACCGGATATCCGGGACGCGTTTGAATTTCGGAACGATTTATAATAGACGAGACAGTGAATGACTGGCGGCTACTATATGAGATCCTGTATAATAAATTTGAGTTATAATAAATTTGATATTAGGTGTTCGCAATTTAATAAACATGTTTAAAACTGCAAACAACTAACATTATATTTATTATAACAAATTTATCACACACGATCCCATACAGTAACCGCCAGTCACTCACTGTCACGCTCAAAATTTAACATGATATAGAGAGACTATGTAATAAATGTAATACAGATTTAAAATTTCGAACTAATAACAAATTTATTATAATAAAAAATTTACCATACACAATCCCACATAGTAGTCGCCAGTCACTCACTGTCATGCTAAAAATTTTACATTACATACATACAGTATACAGTCAGTTATTTCCTAAAGTATTTGAAATACCAGAAAACTCTCGTGTTTCAAATAATTTAGGAAATAAGGGACTGTATACTGTATAACACAAACAATACATACGATACATGCATACTACATTCTTCTATACTTTTTTACATAATAGTCCCTAGCCATCTTGCACACACAATCATGCACGCCACATTCATCAAATGACTGCTTTATATCTGAAAAATAAGTGAAAATGACTATAAGTATGTGCACACATAAGTTTCATAAAAATTGATTTATTCTATAATATAAACAAACTTACCCAGTTCCTCAAACTGGCTTTCTGCAGTCAGAGATGTGCCATCTTCTTGCACCATTTCATCTAAAAAATAAGTAATATTGAAGGGAAAAATACATTTGCATGTAAATTATATAAAAATAAAACATAATACTTATTCTTAGCCTTTAAAATGAAGTCGTCCTTTCTTGTGGAAAAAATACATACCTGGCTTGAACTCCCTCCACCGCCAAAACGTGTTTTATCCACCGACTACATAGCACTACATAGAAGTACATGTGTCGAAAAATACGACTTTAGCACCATTGGTGATAAGGGCCGGTAGCTTATGACTGACCACACTATTCTAATGGGAGTTAACAGGCCGTGGAGCAGTCTTTGGATTGACTTGGATAACTTGATTCTTGTTGAGTCTTATTGATTCTTGTCATAGCATATATGTCTATGATTCTTGTGATTCTTGTATACGGTGATTACGGTGTGTGAATTAACAGAAAAATGGGATCGAACAAAATAGAATTATATGATCTCTCTCCAAAGGCCAGAGAAGTCATAGAATGGAGAGCTGCGAGGAGAAAAGTATTACGTGAAAGTTATTTGAAACAAGTTCATAATCCAATAAAACAACAACTTATCGTAAGTATCCTTTGAAGAGTTAACCTCACTTTTATGACTGAGATATATAAAAATGTATGTCAAAAAAGTCGTATTAAACGCTATCAAAGTTCACGTTTAATCCATTGTTTCCTATTTAATTAATTCTTAATGTTATATGCCGAAACTTTTTTTGATTCATTTTATTAAAAATTAAAATTACGTAAGATATGAAGTCTGTAGTTATTTTTCTATTTAAATCCTAATGCAGATGAAAGTGACCGTTATGCGTTGTCGATTCATTTAATCCCAATATCATTTATGTTCTATAATCAATGTACAGTTTTATGTAATGTAGTTGGATCATGGGATACATAGATATGGTGTTATGAGACTCACTCATCAATATCAGATGAAGATAACTGGGAGAACTATGTTATTCAATTTGGGTGGAGTGTTTGCATTCATATGCTTAGCTACATGGACCGTAAAAACATTGAAGGTAAATTTTCAAACTGTTAAAAATATTTTCATATGTATATACTGAAGAAATAATGAGATACTTTGTTACAGGGTAAACACGAAAACTTGTTACGTAATGGACATATAAGCTATGCTGACAGATGTTACACATTTCCTAATTAATAGTGAATCTGTACTTGAATAGCGTGTTTGTAAATGTAGAATGTATGTATCAAAATATATTACATTTATCTTACAAATAAAAGTAAATATAATTATACAAGTAATTAGTATTTTACAATTTTATTTTTTATATTCAACACTTTTTAAACTGAAATTAAATACATACATGTATTTAAGGTATTTTTATAAATTTTTACATGAGAAATGTGTAGCTATAGAATTATAAAAAGTATAATATACTTTAAAGGAGACTAAATTACCAAAATAATACTAACAAAATGTGTTCATTGCTCCTTTCAGTTTGCTTATCGATCTTCTAAGTGTTTATCACGGGCAACAACTGCATCATCAAATTTTACCATATATGTTGTCCCTTTATGCCAATGGGCTGTCACTTTTGCTGGCTACATATATAAAAACAAAAATTTCTTGAATTTATATGTTTTTGATGCCTTGATTGGAAATTATTTCAAATTTTATCATTAAAGTTTCCAAGTATCAATATTAACACACTATCGGACATTGATTTTCTGTGCCAACTGTGCCATTTTCCATTTTAGGGAAAAATGTTACAAAAGTATTATTATATATTTATAATTGTGTATACTATCAAACATTCTGAATAAAGTTTACAAAGTATATGTTGCACCCATGTTTAAGAAAATTTGACTATAGACAAACCATCCTAAGTCTAGGACATCTATTTTTTAGATAACTGGCCGTTTATGGAAGTTTTCACAATTAATTGAAATCGACCACTGATACTGTGTTAATAAGAATTCATACTTACAAAACCACTGTCACAAAGGATAGCTTCAACTATTCCAGCAATAAAAGAAGCACAGTTCAAGCTTCCTTTATCTTTTGGTACAGATATGAATTTATTCACTAATGCTTCCTTTTCTATGATATAGTATGTGCGTTCATCGTCATTTGCATGTTCCAATTTATCAGCTTCGCGACCAAATAACGATTTCCATACAGTACTTTTAATGAATAGCAGAATATTCAATAACTTTATCTCGCGTTTTCCACCTTTCTCCCGTACAACTAAAAGATCTGTTATTCTGTGTCCAACTTCTGCTCCTATTTCTGCCAACCTGAACAATGTATACAAAAACGTTTGCTTTATGCGACAATATTTTCATTGTTCATAGCAATTACATACTTGTTTTGTAATTCCGGCACGGTGTAAACTCGATTTTGACAGTACTGTACAAGTTCCGAAAACAAAAGCGTAAAACAACTTAGGCTAACCTCTCCTTTCCCTTTGCTTAATGACTTGTCAAGAATGCTTGTTCGAGTCCGCACGGCCGATATCGTAATAGTTGTCATTTTTATAAACTAACAATTGCAAAAGTAAGTATTTTAAGAAATATAACCAATGCAACGAGATAACAAAATCAGTTTTAACATTGATCTTAAAATATTTCTCCCTTACAAATTCGCCATCTGACGGTAGAACAGAGAATTATTTAAATGTTTTGATAAAAAAATTTTGAAAACAGAATATAAATAGGTATCTATATTTGTCACTTAATTATTACATTTTATAACGAACACTGTTACCTGCCCTCACAAATTTGTTGTATTTATAGATTATTAAGAGAGCAAGACTTCGAAACCATTGCCATAAACACAGATAGCTGATTCATCCCTAAAACAGTACATTTACTTGTGAGTTTATAATTTCTTAGTAGTTTAATGTTGTAATACCGCAAATCGGATACACACTTTGGAGTATACCACAAAGTTAAACCTTTCACATCTGTCACAAATGTAAACATCGTTTCAAAAATTTTCACAGAGAACGTGTCATTGCTGAAATTATAATTATAGACATTAAGTCGTTGATCCACTCCTACACTGAAAATTGTATTTTCTTCATGAAACTTTATGCCTAAAAAAGTACAAGTTAGAATTATATTATGTTTTTAGGCGCTATTAAGAAATACTAATTAGGCACACCTGTAATTTGAGCAAAATGTACAGTTGAAGTACTCCACTTTGATAATAATAAAACCTGTAATACTTTTTTCTCCTCAGAAAAAGAAATTTTAAAATGAATAAGATTAAATAAATTGTCATCACCACCGGTTGCTAATAGATATTCATCTTTCTTAATGTTTTTTATGTCATATGAATTAATTCCAGATTGATGTAAAGTGAATTTTGCAAGTATATCAGAACAATTTTTTATTTTTTGATCATCACCTTGCATATTTTTCAAGATAGTGGAAACAGTATCGGTAAAATTAATAAAACGGGCAACTCCATCAGTTGACATCGTTAATACAAGTATGTTGTCTTCACACGTGAAGATATTAATTTTTGCTATACAACGGTCAACAAGCTTCGTATGCACTTTCAATGATATATGTCTTGCGTTGACATTGTATAAAAATGTTCTGCAAATTATATTTAAATAGGGAATTCAATGTACTATATTCCAAAATATTAATTAGGCTATGAAAAATTTACCTGACGAATCCATCCGCGCAAGCAACGAAAAGCAATACATAATGCAAATGTTTTGCGTCACGGTAAATTGCAATATCCATATATCGAGTATCAGGCAGAACAATATATGATTGATTAGGTTCCTGCCACTGTTTCTTACGAAGTTGATCAAATCCATGCAACATGTGGGAGGTAACATCAAAACAAGAAATATCTGTGTCTTTTAGAATGTTTTCACTATTTTCTATATCGATTTCCCATACTTTTATCTGAGCTCTTCCGCCCACCGAAAAAACAAGATTTTTATTGAGTGAAAAATTAGATTGCAAGCTTAAGGAAGCTATCGCTTTTATACTAGAAATGTGACCATTAAAAATACCCAGTGTGCGAAAACTAAAATTGTTTTTTATCAACGCATTTGATACAGTAGTGATGCGAAGACTGCCGTCCTCACCGCCAGATAAAAATATATTATCTTGATTGGTTTTCAATATAGGATTGATACAATGTACCTCTTTTGTGTGAAAACCATTCTAGAAGTTTAAAAGTACAGCAGAAATAAACTTTTATAAACTCCATTCAACAATATGAAAGCTGTGAATAAATTACTTACTAATAAAACTGGCGATTTTATAGAACTTAATGAAAAATTAAACATATATACTCGTTTATTACGAATATAGAGGAATGTGATTAATTCACCCATTAGCATACAATCCCATGATCTGTGTCCACCACCACAAGGAATTCTTGTTATTGTTCTATGATTAAACATACTATAAATAAAAAATTCCACCTAGAAATAATAGCAAGATGAAATAAACCATATTAGTTTAGTAAAGTATATTTTAAAATACTTATTTACCTCCTTAAAACCTAATATTAGGATGTCATTTGAAATTTTTAAACTTCCACTAATCCAATCTATTGGTATTTTTTCTTTATGCAAAGTTTGTAACAATTTTTTATTTTCATGCTCGTGTAATTTATAAAAATTTAACATTCCGTCACGACCTGCTGATATTAATTTTGAATCTAAGACTGTAAAATTCTGAATACCAATTTTGCCATGAACTTTTGTAAAAGTTTGAACAGGCTTATTGTCTGTTTCAGTTGTATTGATATGTTCACGTAGGATAGATTTTTCAATTTTGAAAACATGCATGTTTCCAGCTCTATCGCCACATATTAATAATCCTTCATAAAGTACTGCTGCTGTCAGCCAACGTTCTCGACTTGGTGGTAATAGACATACTGACTCTATAGATATTGCTCCTGTATGAAAAAAGTAACAAAGTGAAAAATAATAGTTCATTTTGCAACATACCTGCATCACGCTTTTTCACATACCTTTCACACTGAAACTGAATATTTTTAACATTCCCCTTGATCCACATGCTATCACTTTGTCATTTTGCAGCCATTGAATAGAAAATATCTGAGAGTCCATTATCTTTTTTTCAAAAAGTTGCTGCAACTTTTTATCATTTGCATTGTCGGTCACTAAAAGTATATTGTATAAGTAATTGAATAATGAAAGTATCCTTAACAATACTTAATATTCTCAAATCACTCTCTCTACCTTTGTATATTGCTATATATCCATCTCTTGACCCAAAACAAATGTAAGAATGACAGAAAGACACTTCCATAACACAGTATGTACTATATCTCTCTAGATACAATGATTCTATTGGATCAGAGTGCAATTTATTCATAACACAGAGAGTTCCATTTTCATTGAAAATCAAAACATTGCCATTATTTAAGCAACAAACATATTTTGGCGAGGTACACAAAGAATCTGTAGGTAACTGTACATTCTTCTGCATGTAATTATTAACAAGAGACCATGCATGAACTGCGCCATCAGCTCCTCCAGTAATAACATATTTATTATCATTTGATACATCAATGCTCCATACAGCAGCTCCATGGTGAGCACAAATTTTGTTGAGTAATTTACTATCCAATGACCAAGTGCACATAAGAGAATCCTTAAATTACAAATATTAAAATAAATTATACTGTTAATAACATTTTATATATTGTATTACCTACTTCTCCTATTGTAATTAAAGTTTCATTTCTAATAACAGATCTCCATACTCTAGCTGTATGACCAAACATTGTCCATGTTAATTTTATTTTTGCTTGTTTCCAATCTATATCACCTTCATCTTCGTTTACACTGCAATATACATTCCACAATCTGACCGTTCTGTCATCAGATGTGGAGCAAATTAATTTTGTAAATGGATCATACATCACTGAAAAGATTACACCCTGGAAAAAATTCAATACGTTCAGTTTCTTGAAATCAAATGCACTAAAATGTGGAAGAGCTGTAACTCCTAAGAATTAAAATACTAACATTATGCCCCTGTAATCGATGTATAACTGATATAGTTTCTATAGAAGATAGATCATGATTCACTTCCCAAATTAATATTTCTTGAAAGACTGTCCCACTAAAAACTATCAAGTCCTTGTTACCTTTCACTAATATAGAACCAGCATATCTATACCAAATATAGTTAAGTTTATGCAATGAAATTGTTGCTCAAATATGTTTGAATAAGGATACAGAATACATTTCTCTTTACACCATGTTTCTTGATAGTGTTTATTAAATGTATCATACACATATACATTATTATGAGCTAATAATATAGCTAAATGATCATGTCCACGAAATGTAAACCATTTCAATGCTATTATCCAATCCGTAAGGCACTTTTGATTCATATTCTCATTGATCCTAAAATAAATACTTTAATGAAGTAATAATTATATTATACATATAATATTTAATATACTTACACTATTGTTCCTTCTTTTTTGTATACAACGTAGGTACAGAATGAATTAGCACCAAACACAGCTAACTTATTATTAGGACCTTCAATGATTCCATGTATCTTATACGGATAAAGACAATCTATTCTTTTTTCTAACGTAAAGGTATCAATGTTAAAAATGTGCAATGTGCATCCTATACCTGTAGGGAGAAACAAGAAATAATATGAAAATTAAAATGAAAATTTCAAGGGATAATAAGGATTGATTGGGATCTGAGTCGATTTTTAATGTTATACAATTAAAGTTTCATAATCACTAATAATGTTCATACATGCTAAACTAACCTACAAAAATTAAGTCATGTACGCAACGAATAGCAAGCACATCGGTACATAGGAGCTTCGAAATCATTTTAAGATTTAAATTAACTACAATATGTATTAATACAGTTTAATACATAAGTTATTGTAATAATAAACTATCAAAAGTTTCATATTACAGATGACACTACATTGTTGACTACCAATTTATCCACATGGTCACCTACTAACATATAAGTGCACGTGCAAAACATAAACATGGTTCAAAATTGCTTTACGTAAAATTACAACAACAGAAGACGTTTAGTATATCTATTCAAAAATTATAAGTTTTTCCGAAATTATTATATATTAAAAATTATAATTCTAAATATTATTCTGTTCCTTATATGTATAAATATATGTAATAATCAGTATCTTCTCCAAATTGTTAATAAAGAGTGATAAAGAGTGTGAGTTGTCATACGAGAAAACACATACTTCTATATATAAATAGGGATAGCGCAATGTCTTTCTTAATGCTTGCACCTATGTATTGATAAACATCGTTTCTGATAAGAAATCAGATGAGTCATTAAGTTAATTATTGTTTAATGAGAATAATTATAATGTGGGTATTTGGTTATGGTTCACTAATATGGAAAGCGGATTTTCCGTATGAAAAGATTTTGGTTGGACACATTAAAGGATACATCAGGAGATTTTATCAAAAAAGTACAGACCATAGAGGTGTACCCAGTAAAGTAAGTATTTATATAATTATTTTGATATTAAATTTCGGTAAAAATTTTTTTTAAATAAGTTGTTATATTAAAACAATTTTATTTATACACTCTATGCCTCTTTATTGTTTTACTATAATTTATGTTTTGTTACTTCTTTTGCAATTCCTATATATTAATTTAATTAAATGTAAATTTATTTTTAGCCTGGTCGTGTTGTCACGTTACTTTCTTCTGATAATACCAATGATGAAGTATGGGGTGTTGCATATAAAATATCATCTCAAGATATAGATAATGTTGTCAAACACTTAGATTACAGAGAAAAAGGTGGTTATGAAAGAAAACGTATTCTTTTTTATCCATCATATATGATAGAGAACATTGGACCTCATACCTTAGCAAATACTGATTCTCAAGGCAACCTTGAAAGTGCAAAGCTGATACCAACAAATCCAGATAATACACCGTTTTATATTACAATTTACATAGGTGGAGAAGATAATCCAAATTATGCAGGTGTAGAAGATGAATCTACAATAGCAAAACAGATACTTGTGTCTCATGGTCCTAGTGGGGCTAATACAGAGTATCTGTATAAATTAGCCTCTGCAATGCGAATAATAGCACCAAATGTATACGACGAACATTTATTTACATTAGAATCTGCTGTAAAGGTACTAGAAAAACAACGGGTAGAAAAATTGAAATCAGATCAACATTTGTGTAATGACAAAGACAGATAAGATATATGTTTTATTAAGAACATTATTGCCAAATTACATAATCTTATACATAAGATTTTGCATTTAATATAGAAGAATTTGAGAAAGTTGTGTGTATTATTTATGTAGTTTAGTATGAAGGAACGTACTTTTACAATACAAAATGTGATATTTCTCCTAACATAATTGAAACGAATTTAATATAAAATCAGCAAAGTATACTTTTGCTGATACATACTTATGTCTAATGGTAGTTATTATAAGTATAATTTTTTTAGAAAATTAAATGTATGAAAGCAGTAATATTACAACAAATGTGTGTAACGTATGGAAGCATTATAATTTTTGTATCAGTTTCTACAAGTAGAGTTGGCCAATGAACTCTTGTCATAATTTACATGTCCTATATAATCGACTGAAGTTAGCTCATGAACTATATTTAAACGATTTTAACGGTATCAACGAAATTCGTGTGAAAATTCGACCTTGACCGGAGAAAGCACCTAATATTTACTTCTAGTATTACTATATCAGCTCATTTTACATTTAGCATTAACAAATCTTAATTATTCATACAAAAATATCTTGCAAAAATACAGAGCCAAAATCAATAAAATTATTACTATAGCTATTATTATATTTACGTTTATGCTTGTATTCGTATTATCATTAAAACATCCTTGAATAGAATATATTCCAAGTTAATTTTTAATACAACTGAAAACTATAATTCGCGTATTGATATCACTACCTATTTCCTCCGTTAAATCTCAAGGTTATCAAACAGCGTTTAATTAATGTTAAATTAAAAATGATAATGTTTAATTTCATATAGTATAGAGGAATTTATCTTTGAGCCGATAGGAATAATTTATAATAGCGATAAGTTGATATTTTCTTGGAAAAGTAAATGTTAATATACATTTGTAAGGGAACTATTTTTATTACGCATGAGCGTGCGTTGACGCGTAATGATCAGCTGAACGCACGTAGCTCCGCCATTTCTTATTGTTAGAACAACTGTCAAACCCAGTAGTTCGTCTGCGGTTCTGTTTCCTCTCTATACCGACGAATACGATAAAAAAAGCCAAGATTGGGTGATCTATTCACGTGAAAGCGTTTCGGACGCATCCGGGTGAGTTTCTCTTTGGATGTTTATCACTTTACGATATATTGTCATTAAATAAGCTCGAATGCTCAGCTAAGACAAAATGGTGGTAAAACTGGAATGGTAGAGTAAATAGATTATCAATTGTTGCATACTTGACAAAATATCATATCTTGGAATAAAATTCTCTTCTCTCTGACAAATTTAAAGTACATAAACACTTTTTTTATTTCTATCTATAATACTGCAGCATATTTAATAGTTTTTAAATATTTTACTATTGAGTTTTATATGTAATGGCAAATCACTGTGAATCTTGCAAAAGTTTTTTCTTCATTAATAATAATAATGTACAAAATGAAAGATAACTTAACGAGACAATTTTGGTTGAGGTAAATGTTTATTTTATATATATATATATATAAGTGTTATGCCTTATCATTGATGACTAAGGTAAAACAATACGAAACATTGATGAAAATAAACAAACCAGAGTTCGTTTCGAAGTTCATTCAGTGCGGGAATTCAAGAACCTTTACAAGTCATTTCTTGGTAAATACATCGTATAAAAATTCAGCCTGTCCTATAAGTACAAAATCTTTTAAGGTATTTTAATTTTTTCTGAGAGGATATCAGTAAAAACTGTAACTATTTGTAAAAGGTGATACAGAACGTCAACATAGCGGAATTGACGAAATTTTATAATAATAACACGAGTTTTGAAATACGGTCATTTCTTTTTTAAAGAATATATTTCTGAAAGTAGTATAGGCTGTATACAAAATTTCAAAGAATTACTGAAATATAAATTACAAATAAACACATCAAAATAAATATTCACTACCCGCAAAAGAATGTGCTTTGTTTAAATAAAGTGTTTGTTATAACAAAAGTTTTATACGTTAGCTTCGTAGATCGTTTCAGAGTAACGTTCGTTAGAGTTCGTACGTTGTCGTAGCAGTTCGGGTATTGTTCATCCGTGACGATTTACAAAGCAGATGTAAGGATGTGAGCAACAGTATCGTCGAGTACGCGCTCAAAGAGCGTACTTTTGCTCCTCGTGGGAGCTTTTTGCTCTTACGTAAAGAAACTAAAAAAGAAGTGTATATAGTTTTTTGATAGTTCAGTGATCTTACGATAACGTGTTCTTACAAACAAATCGTACGTATACGAGCTCATTATTAGACATAATAAATTATAAATACTTCCCGCCAACTATAATCAATACCATTCGAAATATATATAAACGTTCCTTGTGTTTACTGCTTCTTAAATTTTGTTAATTCTTTTATTATTCATTACATACTGCCTTTTAGAATTTGAGAGAAGGCTGTTAAATCGTGTAAGATTTATTTTTTAATTTTCACAAAGTAAACTGTTGTTTAAAATATATGCATTTTCTTATTTATTTTTATTGCTCTACTTGTAGATGTTAGTTTGATAGTTTTTCACAAATTTATAATATTATTTGTCAATAAATAGGGTATATTAGCATGCATGTAAAAAAACATTATATATAGAACGATATAATTTAGAAAATTAAAAAGCAATAATCGTACAGAAATTTAAGTTTCAAACAATAACCATTCAAATTTTTATACCAGCTATTTTATAGAATTTTTGTTCGCGAGATATAAAATTTTATTTGGTGCAATATAAATGTATAAATTTATTAATATGATTTCACTGTGGTGTCATAAACTGATACAAGTATTTGAAGTTAATTACAGTGAATCTTCCGAATAGGTATATGTCCGTACAACTTAAGGTTGCAGCAGACTCGTCGTCGTGTTGCAGTTCAATGCCAACCATTTTCTCCCCCTTTTTTTGTACATGAAGGTGTTTTCGAAGGTTGTTGAACGAAAATGTATTGTTGTAACGTTTTCTGCAGCAAACATTCATTTAAATTAATAATTCTTGTACATATTCGTTCATATTAACAATTCGTATTTTACTAAAATTTTGGCGGATTTCCCCAGAGTACATTTTGTTTCAAATATTATTTACTAATCTTTTTTCATGTTTTAAATATTTCCATAATTCATCACGACTTTCGATAACCTTAAATAATACATATACCCACTTAACACAGAATCAAGGTACAAGTGGTTACAGCATGAATTTTTATGCGAGTACCTTTAAACCACCATATTACATCACAAATGAAGCCTTAAATTCTTTAATTGTATACGATGATTCAGACATTTCGATCTAATGAAATAACTCGTGAACAATCAAAATATTAAAAGTGGTTACACGTTTACATTCTTCTGTTATAACTCTTTTTAAATACGTTATGATAGAACCTTCAATAGAATTTTGTTACAATAGTATCTTCTGTGTTAATGTACTATCTAAAAACAATACGAGGGAAAAACACAAGACAGAGATTTCTCGTAGTTATTTCGAATGAATCAGTTTTCTAGTACATTCTTCGAAACTTTCAATTAGTCTGTTTGTCGGCGCGTGGATGCAAACACGTACTCACGGATCAGTGAAGAAACATCAAAGTGGAGAACAGATTATTTGAATAGTTTTTTAAACACATTTGTACGTTTGAATATTTAAATAGTAATTGATAGTGTTTTGTTATGTGACATAATTGTTTTATGTTTTATATTTATATTAATAATTTAGTGTGTCATATATTAACTTTCTTTCATCTTGTCATTCCAATTATCACACCATTTACAATATTTACTCAATATATTCAATCACGTTTTATCATAATTTAAATAACTTCATATCTTATGTTTCAAGCTTAGTTATTAATTATGATAACAATTAAGATGAGATGTTTTGTATGATTACTTTAATTCCAATATTATGTTATTTTTACAGATACAAGGCTAGCCAGCTGCGTCATTCTTGTTGTGTGACAGCCATATCATCAGCCACACTACACCTCTTCTGTGTAACATTATTATTTAATTGTTGCTGTAGTTAGCTGTTGGTCACACACTTCAGGAATGGACACATCGGGCTTGCCTTTACCGGATGCAGTCTACCCATTACTCGAACAACTGCAGGAAGCTTTAGTCCTTGAAGTAAAATATCAACCTAACCTTCAGTTACCCAGTATATCGCAAGTAAGTGTAGGAATGATGCATATTATACAGTATAGAGAATTTGGTATTTTAAATTTATATTTTTATATTTTTGAATTTACTATGCATTAGAAACAATACATAGATATATACATTTCTTCTGTATAATCTATCCTGCTGTCTTTCAGAATGATGAGATAACAATTGGAGCTCGTGATGGATCAGCCCATGTTTTGAGATGTTTGAAAGTATGGTACGACTTACCATCAGATGTGTTTTTTATTGCCATCAATTTAATGGACCGCTTCTTAACAAAAATGAAAGCAAGACCAAAACATATGGATTGCATCAGTGTATCTGCTTTCCATATAGCTGCTGTTCAATTATCACAGTCCCTGGATGCTGAACACTTAGTCTCTATTTCCCAGTGCAAGTGCACAGGTGGTGATCTTAAGCGTATGTCGGAAGTAATACGGAACAAATTAGAATGGGTGCCTGGTACTCAACCCACTACATCCTTGACTTTTCTTCGATTACTCAATGCCATGTTCCATGCACTTGCATCACAGTTAGGTGTGGGAGATATATATAATAATATTGTTACGGTAAGATACAATATATATAGTATTATACTCAAATTTTGGTTAGTCAGTGCAACTAAATGGTAACTTAAAGATAAAAGCATTTTAAAGACAAATTTGGGAAGCATGTTATTTATGTTACGATGTTCTACATATATCCTGAAATTCGATACATATGAAATGCTACGATTTATGTATAAAATGGATAAATTGGATTTAATCTCTCAAACACTATTACAGAAATAACTCTGACTGACCGAAACTTGTTAACTGAAGTGTAAATTAAGAGAAATTTTAATTCATCATATGTGATATTCCAGGAATCTGAGCTTCTTCTCAGGTTAGAGATGGTTGCTTGTGATGGTAATTGTGCAAGTTTAAGGCCATCCGAGGTAGCGCTTGTTTTACTTTTCACATACTTAGATAGCGCAGTTAATCGCCTGGATACTAATCCAGATACTACTGTATCTACAACCGCTATACCTAGTTCCTCTACCATCTGTACATCTGTAACACCAAAACATCAGATGCTTAAACTTTTAGAATTCGCTTTAGAACTTCAGAAGATATTTAAGGTTAGTGTTAACAAGATTTAGTTGCGAATCAATGTTTCTCCTAAGTTTGTATATACAGTAGCGTTTATTTATAATGCTTTCTTGTAGATTTCAGACACAAGTTTTTTTTCTACACATGAGGCTGTAGGTGCTGTATTGAGCAAATACAATGCTCAAGAGCAAACTCCTCACAAACAAAGACTGATATGGAGATTGTCCTCTCGTACGGCGCGCCTTTTACGTCCAACTGATAAATTCACTTCTGTATTACCTGTTATCGCCGAACACGCTCCAGTTCCTTCACCGAGTAAAATTAGGTATATTTTTGTAATATAATGTACTTATTTATGCACAAGTATTTGTTCTGGGATATTAAGTAAAATTTGGGAAACCTGTGGGATATTAGGTGTTTCTTCTGTGTTTACAGAAAAAATCGTAAATTCGGTCGACTTCATGGGAACAAGAGACGTTAAGCGGCAGTATCGAGGCCTTAAAGTGAGTGACTTACTGTTGTAAATACAATTAAAAAACAAAGGAATATATTAGAACTTATATGGTGTTATCTTTTAGGCGCTGGTTCAGATGTTCAGTGTTAATCCGTCAACCGAGCAATAAAGGAAGTGTAATTTTAATTTGAAGTTAGAAATTTAAATGGAGAGTACAAATACTGATGTATTTACGTCGTACGGCGAACTGTCAGATATCTCCTTTGTATCATATATTGAAAACTTGAATCAAGTGTAAGTTCATATTTCACTGCAGTATTCGAAATTGGGAAATCGAATCGATTTTGGATATATTAGTTGCATTAAAGCAAATCTTTTTTTTTTTAAATTGTACTATACATTTTATAAGGAAAGACGAGAATTTCCGTTCTAAAATTAATATTTCATACCTGTATAAACACAAGAGTGTTGTGCAAATGAATTGAATGAGAATCGAAACAGCAAATCGTATTTTAGTAATATCGAAGTTAATGTGATACAATGTCCATTGTAATCCGTACATTATGGATAAAACATTGCTATATTATACGTATACACGTACGTTTGCGGAATGTGTTAGAAACGCGAGAAAATCAATTATACGCGAGTATAACGAAAAGGTTAACAAATTATTTAAAAGTAAATTAAAATGTTAACTTTAATTAGGATGATCAAAATGTTCAATAAATCTTAACTCTTAAAATTTACTAAAAATAAAATCACTGTTTGATGTTTTGTCGTAAGACTGTATTTAAATTATGTATTGTTTAAGAAAGAACTATGAATGAATGTAAATAGAGTAGTCTTCTATCAGATGTTTTTACGGTATATCAATCGAATGATGGATGCAACAGTGCATTTATATTAAATAATTTAAACTACTTTAACCTTTTGCACTCCAATTGTGTTTTGCCCTTTTCGCTATATATTCTCCATGAACTATTTTCTCTGAAGTTTTTAAACCTTTGCATACAAAATTCATTTCTGAATTAGATGGGTGTGCATAATTAACGTCTAAAGAATATATGAAACCAAAAGATGGTTGTTGCCTCTAGGCGGCTTTTGAATTAAACCAAAGCTGATTTAAATTTAAGCAGTATTTGTAAAGAATTAGTGGAAAATTATGAGAAAATATGCTACGTGTATGTTCTTGATAAATACAATTAAGAGCGCAAGGGGTTAATGATATAATCTTAAATGCTTCAGACAAACTGTTTGAAAAAAGGCAAAAATTGTCAGCTGTGAAAGTATAAATACGTGTAAAACTAATTTAAGGTATATAGTATTACATATAATTAGAGATAAGAATAACATTTTAAAGCCACAATTTGTGATAGAATTTTTTACTAAGGTAGTTTTCAACAGTGGCAATTATTATTAAAAGGTAGTGAAATTGTCTCGAGCATTTGAGAATTTAAAATGTATCTGCAACAATTTATTGTCTTTCTCATATGTTAAAATATGCGGCAATCTCATAGTGTTATCGTACAACACAGAAAAAACGAAACAAAAATACTCCGAATTTACTATACATAATTTATGTTGAATAAATACTTCCTAATTGTAAAGTATTGATACAAAAAAGATTGATTGTAAAAACATGAAGGCATTAAGTCTTATTCTATACATTGCGCCTAATTTTTAAACTACACATAAAAGTATAGTTATTGCTTGTTACTTTGAAGGGATAATTACCTTGAAAGAGAACAGCTCAGTTGTTAATATATTTCTGCATTCTTAGCCAGTTTACGCTAGTCATAAGGTGTATCTATGCTTTAAATTTTCATCTCATTTTATTGATACATTTTTAAGAAATAAAGTAGTAGAACAAAAAGAAAAAAATAATTGAAATTACATATCTTAGTGTAATACTGGCACTTCAGACTACTATTCAGAAGTGTATTTAAAATCAAAAAATGTGCAAGTAAATTTTAAAAGAACAGTAATTCTCAAATTTTTCTCACTAGCACTCACTAACCAGTATTACCTACCTGTGATTCTGCATATTTTTCCAAAATTACTTTTGATACATCATTTTCATAATAAGAGATCAAAACAAAGTACAAAAAAATATAAATTTCAATGTAACAAAGAATACAGATTTAATTATTTTTCTTACAAATTAATTTTATTTTGTATAAAAGGAATTATATTGAAGTGCCCAAACAACAAGATGTTTAAGAAAACAACAATGTTACATGTCTTAAGGACCATTTGACTTTGAGTATAATCATTAAAAAATTCACACGTGATATACACCATAATAATTTGTTTCTACATTTTATTTCTCTTTAAAGCTATAATAGAAACATTTGAGAAACTAGTAATGAATGTAGAATATTATTATTCATGTTATTGTGAAAGGGTATAAAAAAATGTAATTGTATTGTACAATTTGGATATTCTTATTCGTTGGAAATTATTATTTCCATAGGACAATGTAAAACTAAGAAACTGTTAAAATACATCTGCACAAAGAATAGTTAATTTTATTTAAATTTTCTAATACTGTACAATAAAACAAAAAGTTTATTAAAAAAATATAATACAAATCATGCCATATTGTACTTAATAAATGGTCGGGATGTCGCGTTTTATTCGCATATGATGTGAAATAGTACTATTTCAAATATGGACATTAAATTCGTGATATTAACAAATTTATTCATAATAAAAGTGAAAAAACGTGCATTGTAAATTTCACTTTTACTTTGCTTTCTTTTGTTTCTCTTTGAATTAATTAATTCAGGACTTTCTATGTCCGTAGTTATATCAATAGCAACATTCTATTTTTTTATATAATGTTTATATAAAATAATGTTTTTACTAATTTAACTACATACAGCTATATATACGTTTATAGGATAAGATAAACATTCATGAAGCTATATATGTACATATGTACATATGTATGATATGTACATATACGTATTGACATCCTAGTAGGATGATCCTACGTGCCTCGTGAACGTAGGTAGTGGTAGTACTCTGGTAGTAGTAAGTAGTCTACTAGTATTAGGAGAGTCTTCTTGAAGGGAGCTCCTTTCAGTTTCATTCAAAAACTTTGAAAAAAGTGGCTTTGAACTGTCAGAGACATTTGCATAAGATACTATTACGTGTTTGTTCTTGTTTATTTGCTTATACCACTCATACTATGACGTCTCTGGTACAAATTGATGGTAGCTTAGGCGAGGGTGTAAGTATCTATGTACTTACATATATATTAATATAGAAACTGTTTTTTGCCTGAAACAGACATTCCTTTTGTTAGGTTACAAAGTTAATAACTGTGAACGAAATGCATATACACTAGTTTATGTTTATTTTCTCATAAAGGGTGGCCAAGTGCTAAGGATAGCACTTTGTTTAAGTGCATTATACAAAATTCCAGTAAGAATTGATAATATACGAGCTGGACGATCTAAACCTGGACTTGCTGCACAACATTTAAAAGGTACAATACTTACAAGTTACAGTGAATTGATTTGTAATAAAATATTATTATAGGAGTAGAATTATTAAAAAGTATGTGCAATGCAAAAGTTGGAGGAGCATATAAAGGATCAACATGTATAGAATTTAAACCTAATCAGTTGAAAGCAGATGGGAGGCATACATTTGTTGCAGATATAGGAACTGCTGGTTGCATTTGCTTGTCAGCTCAGATAGCATTGCCCTGTGCTCTTCTTTTCCCACAAAGAAATGCTGTTACATTAATTCTTAAAGGTGGCACAAATGTTCCTATGGGGCCACACATAGAATACCTTACAGAAGTGTTACGACCATTACTTAACAAATTTGGAGCTGATTTTGATTTCAAAGTTGTAAGAAGGTATTCATATATACATGTATATATTTATAATCCTATAAACAATATTGTTTCGGATAATATTTAACATAAGGGTTAGAGTATATTCTGTAGAGAGTATTAATTTTTTAATGATCAATGGAGGGGGTACTACCCAAAGGGAGGTGGAGAAATACATTTGTACATAAAACCTGTACATGTATTGAATGCTATTACATTAGTCGATCCTGGAGTACCTAATGAGGTATTAG
Source organism: Dufourea novaeangliae (assembly GCF_001272555.1). Taxonomy (NCBI): domain Eukaryota; kingdom Metazoa; phylum Arthropoda; class Insecta; order Hymenoptera; family Halictidae; genus Dufourea; species Dufourea novaeangliae. The sequence goes on from NW_015373973.1 coordinate 475,894, forward strand.
GATGGGCTTATGTTGCGGGTGTTGTGCCTATCAAGGTATGTGTTTTATTATTCTGTAATAGAATTATGATGACAATTTGACAAGTATTAAATTTGTTTTAAATAATAATTTGTGGTAGGAAGCACATAAAATGGCAGAAGATGCAAGGTCAATTTTAATAGAAGGTTTTCATAAACATAATATTCATGTTCCACCAGTAAATATATACACCTATAAGGAGGACCAATCTGTAGCTGTTGGAAATGGATCTGGCATCAAGTGAGATATTAGAATGTTATAAATAAAAGTAACTGTACATATTGCATTTAACAACTGGACATAATTGGCATTAGTGTAGTGTGCACTTCCACTAGTGGATGTATTTTTGGTGGTTCTGCCTTGGGTTTGGGTCGTCAGGAACAAATAGCACCAGGTGTACAGGCCGCTAATGAAATCTTAGATGCAATTTTAACAGGATCTTGTGTTGATGAACATGCACAAGATCAGGTACTTTATTGTTACAAAATAATCACCATTGACAGTTCTTTAAACATATTATTTCATTTTATAATATCTGTGTATTTCAGTTAATAATTTTGATGGCTTTGGCAAAAGGTACTTCTAAGATTAAACTTGGATCACAAAAACTGAGTTGTCACACTGAGACTGCTATAAAGGTGGCAGAGATGATGTTAAAAGATTATAACCTTCACTTTAAATTGAGTGAAAAAGAAGTTGGAGATAATATTTCATATATTTTAGAGTGTGATGGCTGTAATTACGAAAACAAAGTTATGAGATAAATGACAATTGTACATTCTATAATGTAATTACTAATTAGTACTCTTTAAATATAAAATGCATAATACACATATAGTATTATAAGTATAATGTACTTTTTTTATTTCTACTCTTTTTCAAGGAATAAATATTTGCTTAAAGTTATCTAAATATATTCGTGTGATTGTCTTAACATTGAACAATTAACAATTTTTGTGTGTCTATATCACTTTTTTTTATTGTATAACACTTAAACAAATATTTTCCACTAATAAGTTACCATGGTTTCATAATATAATGCAGAAACTATGTATTTTAAAAAAATTTATTTTTATTCTTAAACTGATAACGTAAAGTGAATTTTATGTAAAAATCAATCATTCCTGTTTTTGTCTGAAAAATGGTTCTATAGTTCGTAAGAATTCTCTTTCAAATACTTCGTCTGAAAATCGGCTTACGGATGCTCTGAAAAGAATTATTTTTGCTTGGTAATGTTTATGTAAAAGTGTATATTTTCAATACAAAATAGATAATACCTAGCAGCCATTTTAATAGTATTTCTGTCTTCTGGACGCATATTAATAATATGTAAAATTATTCTTGCATACTCTTCTGCTTCTTCAGCCAAAAAACCATTTTGCGATCCTGGTTGCATTTCTATTATATCAGCTCTACAATTAGTAAACAAATTAAGGACACTTTAATTCTATTTCATTCATTACATGGTTTTTTGATAACATTTTACCTTGGACCCCCAGAAGCATGAGCCACAACAATTAATCCTGCTGCCATGCATTCAACTACACTGATACCAAAATGTTCATTCCACATAGTATGCAATCCTATTGTTGCCTGTTGAAGTTCTGATATAAGCTCGGAATATGGTATATTCAGTTTAAATTCCACGTTTTCGTCTAATGCAAAGTGTTTAGATAAATCCTGCATGTCTTTAACACGCATTTCATCATTCGCATCTCGACAAGAACCGATGAGAATTAGACGAATCTAGAAAGATCAAATAATATTTAATGTAACATTTTTTATGATCATTCATAGTGTTTAATGAAATTTTCATCAAACTTGCCTTGTCCCAAACTTTTTCTTCAATGATTGACCTAAGTTCATACATTCCTCTTAACATTAATGGATGATTCTTTTCTGGTCTGAATTGTGCAACTGACACTATACGAATGTTATTGCTCTTCTCTTCATCACTAAGAAGTGGTAATTCTGTCAAGTGCTTCACATCGCATGGTGGATAAATCCTATGAGTTTTCAATGGACACTTCCAAATGGCATTGATGTGTTCTTCAGTCCATGAAGAATTCACCATAATAATTTCTGCACTACTGCCAGCCAAACCATACATCTAAATCAGTTGCCATTGATTATAATAATGAAGCGCGAGTGCTTGTCAGATTCAATTTACTTACAAATGCAAACAATTTATAGTAAACAATTTTGGCTGCAGATAAAAATGGATTTCTAGCTATGACTCGTCTATTATTATGCGAAATAACTCTTCTGTAAACATGCCTCAACATATCGGTTGAAATTGTAGGATAATGAGTGTATGATGCTACTCGACATCCCCCAATATATCTAAATAATGGGTATGTAAATGCATAACCCATAGTATCAATGTAAATATCTGAAATTACATCTTAGGCATATATTTGAAAGGGATTTAATATACATAATACACATAGTCAATATATACCTGGTACAAAGCTATTTAAAGCTTCAATGCCCAAATAAACTGATCCTAAACTTTGACCCAAAAGGGTAAAATAGGGATACATTGAAGCTTCCACCCATTTGCGTTTATGCAAGTATACAAACTCAAGTTTATGTTGAATTTTAAGATTAAATACTTTTTCCACTTTATTGAGAATTTGTTCTGGATCAGCATCAAGATCTCCAGTGTAAATTATTATGTGTATATCTGGATACCTGTAATATGAAGAATTTAGAAACAAAAATATATATTTCCAATTAAGTAGTCTCTATGAATTGTATATACCTAGTTTGTATGGCACTAACCGCAGCCCAAAGTACTCTTTCACCACCACCTCCTGCATTACAATATGGATGAAAGATGCCAACAACAATTTCCTTGCGGGACCTTTCTGATCGCTTTTTCGAGTACAGCCTTCTCCATGTTACCAATAAAATGGGCAAAGTAATCAATGTACATAGTATTTTACAAATAAATAATATAATCAACATGTTGAGTGATAAAACTATAGATATCCTGAAAGAGAAAGGAAGGCATGTGTAAATATAGAAATTATAGGAAAAATTTATTAAAATATAATAAAATAGATATAAATCTTACATAAGTGTATTGCGGTGTATACGCCTAGTCTCAGGAAATTTTGAAAATAATAAAATTATTTTGACACGTGTACCTGTATATGTACACTAATGTATGTACTTAGTTATCTACAGTGCTTTTGGCACTTTAACACTGTAAGACATTCGTCATTTCAATAATATTCCGTTTTTAGTTAATTAATATACGCGTATACTGAATACGTGAAATGCTCCTAATATATTCTTATTCCATTTTAATTATTATTTCAGTCATTATCTCGTGTATTATTTAACACGCGCACTCTTCTGCTTACGGCTTACGATTTAACTGGGTTTAACGTCAAACACGTCAAATTAAATTGGTGAACGATAGGGTTCAATGAACATTATCTATTTACCATTGATTATATGTACCATTGATTATATTTATTAACTGTTTTATATAGATTTTGTTGTTAATTCATCAATAAAAAATTACAACTGTTAACAACAGACGAATTTTTCGACAAATCATATTCATAAATGTTGGTGATGTTGTTTTAATGTTATTGGTCGAGAGTATGCAGAATCGGCAGAATCCATCCAATCTATGCAAAGTTCTAAAATGGAAGTTCTTTTTTACGCGATATTATTTTGATGGTACTACACCGCTAAACAAAATATTTGTCCACTCCGCTTCTACCTCTCAAGTCATGTTACCGTTACCCACGTTATGAAAAACGGCATCCCCGTCTATAGTTGTCTATAGTCTATGCAACGATAATCTATGAAACGTGGCGCGATCGCATGATCGCACTGTTGTACTTATGTCTCGTTTCGAAAGAATTCTTTAAAAGAACTGTCTTCATATAAATATCAAAATATGAAACTTTACTTTACACTGATGATATCAAAACATTTCTATGCATTTGATGTTAACTGCCTTCTTAAAGACCACTCAGGATAGGCACAAATTATGTATATAATTGAACGTCTGTCCATGTTCTTAAATGCTTTATTATTATTGATATCGTCTTATTATTTACTGAAACGAATTTATTTATGTATTTTTCATGTTAGCTTTGTAATTGCTATGTATGCATCTAACATGGGTGCATGCGTTGGCAATATAACACGGCCAGAACGCATTAAGAGGTCGCACGCGGTTCGAGCAGCCGCGCGTAAGTGGAAGGAGTTGATGCGTGATTGGGTCTTTTCTTATCACTCTCGCGTTGGTCAACGTGGGTGAGCGTTTGGTAACGAAAAGAGATGGAAAATGATGGTGGATAAGACAAGAAGACAAACTGAGCCAGCCAACTTGCCAACTATCGGAAGTCTATCAAGTGTACTGTATATGTATATGTATGTGTATATTTATCGTATGCATAGTTCGTTGATGTGTAATCTAATGGTTTTTTCGTTCGGCTTGAACTCCCTCTTCCAGGTTATCTAAAATTTACAAAAAAATAAGCGTAGTGTAATGTTATCTTTGCAATCAGCTGTTTAATGATCTTCGGTAAGGATACTTGCGATAAAAGTCAGAGAAAGTGTTTAACCTAATTTATGCCTCGGAACTTCTTGTTTGACTAATTCGGAGCAAAGCATATCTTGACACTTGTTGTTGTGATCAGTCCAGTGCAAAAGTCTTGCAAGTGATGTATCCACTTTCGATGGTGCATAATGTGCGCGAACCAGTGAACAGATCGAAACCTCGATTAAATCTTTCATTTTTATGAAAATATTTGACTGAATAGATCCGTAACTGGTACGTATTTTCTAAATGTGTCACGTTGTTTCTTTAGTTCGATTTTTTTCACAGATGTGAGTATTACACACACTCCGTATGAACGAACAATAGCGCTAATTAGTAATATCAATTGGTGATCTAATTTGTGTGCAGTCTAGAGACTGTTGATTAGTTCACAAGCTTTCTTTTCTCATATTTTGCTCTTTTTTTTTTACACAATCCAGAATGGAAATCAACAGTAAAGCACATTGATGTTTTGCCACTGATTTCCTGTACTCCATTATTTACTTTTGTACATTTGTAAAAGACATTAAAATCTTATTACATTACAGTTCAACCGTTCATTATTTATGAGAACATAATTAGTCGAACATTCGTGCTTTAATATCTTTAATTAGACATTTATCTATTGTGTTGTTGTTTTGTAGCCAAAAATGGAGGTGGTTAACACAAAGGAATTGGTAGAAGACAGGTACCAACTCGACAAAACAAATACAGGTATTTAAATTTTCATTCAACTACATTTAATAGATTGTATAGAATGTTATTGCCATATAAATAAAAAAAGACAGCTTGGAAATGTTGCATTTGTCCATTTTTGTTTCAGGACAGAGCTCCCAAGTAACAAATAGAGGAACAGAGGTGATAGTACAAAAAGAAGGGTAAGTGACTTTTTTGTGTGGGTAGTATCCATAGTAAAAGTAACATTTTTTTGGTTAAGGAGTAGACAGATTAATATTGTTTTTTATCTTAAAATTGGCTCAGAATGTTTCAACTCTCAGATAGACTGAAAGCTTGTAAAAACAAAGCTTTATATTTAGTGTCACAGATTCTTACCGTGCCATTTTTCGTCGGTATAATTGCATTAATCGAAGTTGGCATTAGTAGTTTTTGAACATGCATCTTAACTGTATCCTGTATATTAATTAATATTTTATAATATGTGGTAATCTATGATAATTATGTTACAATAATTTTAGTATTTATAAATGTTTATAGTTTTTTGCCTGTGAATAAAAATACTTGTGCGGAAAAATGGTTGGAAATAAACTGTAAATGAAACTAGCTACGCATTGTCGGTGGACTATGTAAACGTTCCGATATCGTTGATGCTATTATCGTCCAATTTTAATTATATAGTAACCACTAGTCAACGAAGGTCGTCTAATTTACCTTTGAAGTTTTAAATTATTGTTTATTCATTGTCGGTTTAACCGTTTTGGTATTCAGATAGTAAAGTAGAATGTTTTAAGCTAAAAGCGCGATACCAGTTAAGTTACAAGAAAATGTGTTAACACGTACAACGTTCGAGGATTTTGTTGTTTAAACTGTAAGGAACGTGAGCGGTATATTTGCCCGTGATAGAATACAAAGTTCGATCGAATTCAACATACAAACCTACGGGGTGGTATAATGTTTTGAAAATCGTTACTGGACGATTGTATTTCAAGAGACACGATAGTGCGTGGCATCATTTTCTAATTAAACAGGAAGTAAATCGATTCTCGAAATACAATCTCCGCCGGTTGATCGTTCAAGTCGAGTAGGTACGCTTCCATCGGTTTTACTTCCAGTACGATTTCTTGATGTTCATCACTAACGAATTCGTTCACGAGGCTACGTTCCAGCATGCCGGTTCTTCAATTTTCACAGTCGACACAGAAATTTGCCGGTTATCGTATCTGATGTAATTTGAACGAGTATCGTATATACGCGGTGTGTTCAAGTAACTTGTCAAATATTACGCATGCAAAACCTATTTGCATCGTCATGCAGCGGTTTTATTCTACCTGGAAATATAAGCTACTAAATTCTAATTTGAATTTTGGGTAAGTTTATTCTACGTATCGTACATTTCAAAATTTTCTACTCCAAAATTGAAACGGTTTCGGGCTCGAATATTTTCTGGTTATTAGAACTAAAATTACACTCAAGCTCGATCACACAGTTGACAATCATTACCTCTGCATTCTCTTGATATATTTGAAGATATCGCTTTTTTTTAGACTAGTGGTCTCTTCTGTGCGTTGCGATACCCTGCAGACTCAACGATAACGATTCGATACAATTACCAAAGCGACAGAAATATACAATGCTACAATTAAATAGGGATAATAGATTTTATCATTGTTCTGTTGTTCGTTTGATAATTGTCATAGCATTATCTCGAGGCCTGTCATTCCGCGTGGGTCAGGTCACGATGCCTTTGAAATATTTTAAGATTGAAATACAACTACGATCACAACTGAACGACATTTATTCAAAGAGACTAAGTGTTACTTAGAGTCTGAACCAGTCGATGAATCCCTCTTTCGGGTAAAGTTTAAAAGTGAGATCGTTCAATCCGACGAGGAGTCACTGAACTATTTACGAATTTTCGTGTCGCGTGGTGTTTCGAGCTGGTCAGACGAGGAAATGACACGACTGAAAAATCTCGCGGATATAACTGGAGCATACCTTTCTCTCCGGTTGACTCGATACATGTCGAAACCATTCTCTCGGGTGTATCTGGTCCCATCGAAACGTTCATTTCCGTCACGGTTTCTATCCGTGAAACATGTCGCGTTTAAAACATTCGATACAATTATTTCATCAGCATTCTCGGCTGCGGTGGTGCTTTTGTATAGGGCGGATTCAACTTTATCCTTTCCGTTTCGAAAAGAAAAAGTGCCTTTAGAGACCAAAGAAGAGAAAACAGGATAACCGACGTTTTATCGAGTTATCGTCGATTTCTGGCTCGATGAAGTGAATTGTTAATCATCAAAAGATAGATCGAGTCGCCTCGCATATGTCGATCGAATGTCAGGATTCAACAGGTTGCGTTACTCGCGATAGTACGGGAATGTTGTCTACTAACGATAGTAGAAAAACAATAATATACAACTGGGGCTTCGCGAAGGACGAGGAAACAAGATTATTCGCGTGTGATCAAAGTTCTACGTAATATACTGTGATACACGGTGATATTTTGAACAGGAACAGTGGTCGACTTTCCTACTCACTTACGGTTTACGGTACATACACAAGAAATTCGAGGCAACGTTTCCTGGACTCGATGCTATGAAATGAATCATCCAAGCATTGAAATTCAACTCTATCGGTAAAGACGGAGGAATCATTGGAAATTGGAATGACTTTTTTTCTTCGACGCTGCGAGCAATAAGCAATGTTCTTGTCGATATCTAGTATAGGGGGTATGCTATTTAGCACTATCGTTGGTAAATGGCTCGGTGCATCGGTTCTTTCTTTTTTGTGAAAGTGCTACAGATAACCATCGTAGAAAATAGATTATGCGTTAAGTCACGAAGATAGATCCGCTACACCGATCTCTCGATTCTTTTTCATTCTCATGCAACGAAGAGTGAAATGCTTCTTTAAATGAAATACATTCTTTCCAAACGGGAATATTTATGCATATTTTTTAACAGATATCGTTCCGTTTCTTTATAACACTATCGTCAAAAACCTCCGATGTGTTTTTCCAAGTATTTTTACGAATCGATGCTTTTGAACGGCAACGCTGTTGTAATATCTGCGCACGACATAATAATAAACTGTCGCTCTTATCGTGTCTCTGTAAACTTTATTTTTACTGTTTTTGGCGAAGTATAATCTCGGCGGACCAGACAAAAACTGAAGAACTGAAATAACCGTATAAGTGTATGTTGTACAGTAGACTAGAGGGACTAAAATATTCCTACAAATACACAAGTACCATTAAAAGAGCGATTTTTTAAATTTATATTATTAATTAGTTTCAAGTGTATGTGAACTTTTCATTGGTCATATCGTTTTTTTTAAAAGAAATTGAAGAAAGGTCGAATAACATGTCTGAATCTTGGAAAATAAAGTACCGATTTTAACGGCGAAAGATATCGCTAGGTCGGACATCATTGACGATCGAGTCAACGTTCCGGAGACAAGTGTTTGCGACAACGTCGCAACTGTACAAAATTCGAGCGATTGAACAAACAAGAAACAACAGGGCAAATACTACCGCTTATTTCCCTCGAGACTGCCATACATGTACAAAAGAGAGAGTTGACTTTATTTGAAAATTCGATAACGAGGAGTAATTCGTGGAGATTTTGATCCGTTGGAGTGGAGTGGAGTGTTGTGTTGTGCTGTGCTGTGCTGTGCTGTGCTGTGCTGTCGACGCCGGTTAGGGGATAACGAATCCATGGTCGGACATCTCGCGACACGGGTGTTTCGTGGGGAATGGACCAAGTCAGGATGCCGAGGTACGCCGTGCCCTTTGTGCATCGAGCGAAATCCGCAGGGTGTGCTCTGTTAAATATTCGAGGAGGATCCTCTTCTTGGTCGCGGGATCACGGGGACGCTAAAGAAGAGGGTAGGAAACTGATCGGGTTAGTAGCTTTACTCCCTTCGCGATCTCAGTTGCGCCTATAGCATGTAGAGTAAATGCCAGGATGCATCGTGTATGCTGCATTGAAATCTGAATGTATGGGAAAGAAATTTTTCTACAATTTTGTCGCAACCATAAAATCTGTCGTGCTGTTAGTTGGAACTAAACAGAAGGTTTTACTTGTTATTGCGACCAAACGTACCACATTCCGATATGAATTCGTGGTACGGCTGATCGTCCACAGTCTTGTGAGTTCTTAAAATTGGCTGAATTTCGTTGGACCGTATTCTAGTTTCTTTCCTCTTTGTCGATTTATACGTAGTCCTTAATTCAACAATCAGTGGAAACGGTCGATAAACTTTCTCAAAACAGTTGGTCGTTTTGAAAAGATATTTATTTAACGTTAATCGTGGCCGTTGAACGATTACCAAAAAGAAGCGACGCAGATGAAAAATTGGTCCACGTAGACCTGTAACGGTCAGTGTTCGATGAAAGTGTGACAAGCAGAAAGTGTGACGGGATGTTTCCCTTTCTAATTTTGTTTCTTCTCCGTTGTTCACGCGATAACACCGAAAACGTACGCGTGTGCGTCGTGGTTCTTACATGTGCATATTTTTAAACGGAATATTTTCTTCACCGAAGCAGAAAAAATGTCAATCTGTCAAGTAAACGATGTAAGATTATACAAAATGGTTCGTTGCACCGACAAATAACCGAATTTTCACATTTACAAGATATCATGTGTCAGTGACACTCTCTGTTAATCACTTCGGTGAAAAATGTTACGTACACCTAGCCACATATGTACATAATATGTATGTATATACATTTAAAGCTTTGCCCATTCCACAGAATTTTGCACCCACTAAGCCGTAGATTAGTTAACGGTTAACTGATTCGGAGAACAATATGAATCGTTCCAGCTGTGGCATTATAAAAATCAATCGGAAACAAACGAAAGAACAGGGGAGTATTGATTAACGCTGTTTGAACAGTTGGATAGCGAGCATAATGATAAAAATTTCTTTTAATTTTAAACGAGTACAGCACTCCGCGAACGAAAATTCCTCTACACTTGCGTATAATATTTTCTCGATTAAGAGAAAAACATTTCAGGAACATCTTGTGCAGTGAGCAGTGAGACATTCGAGTAGACGTGTCCCCGCGTCCGAGCGGAACTTACGAAAGAGAGTGGCTGTGAACGATCGAGAAGCTCCTCGAAACCGTGTGCAACCGCTGTCCGGTGGTGGTATCGGTTAGTCCTTGTAGGAGGGCAAGCAAGAGGTTGAATGAGTACCGTGAGCAAAAAGACGGGATCGGAACGAGCGTGGCCTGCGGGCTGATACGCGATTACAAGAGTTATCAGTCGGTCGGACGATATCATTTCGAGTCGAGCACACGGACACGCGGTTTTACGTCTGCCCCACTCGACCGATTACCGGAACTGCTTGCTTTTGACAAACGTGATTCGATCTGGACGTACGGTCCTGGACGAGCCTGACAAGGACGCGAGGGGAAACCTCCTTCGATTTCGTAGACATCCTTGCCTGACGACTACGATCACGTCGTTACCAGTACCCGGTGTCCTGGTTCAACGTCTACGAGCTGTAGCTTTTTCGAATTTTCGAAATTCCTTTTCTCGAGGATCCTCGTGTGTTTTCCGAAAATTCGATCGTGCCCTCGAGCACACCGCGACCGGAAATGAATTGCAACGTTCAACCTTGAAACGTTATCGTCGTACTTTCCTTATTATAAATATTTTACGTAATCGAATAATTCGTGACCGAAAGGTTGTGATTTTTCGTCAGTTTTTCGCGGTACATCCGTCAAGGACATCCGATTTTGCGTCATAGAATCGCGAGCTGATTCGGTCGGGAGGCCACGAGGTTTGACGTAATTAGCCCGGGCGATCGTTAGAAATTCTTAATCGCTGGACGTGACCGTGATTCGTCCATCGATGTCGTCATCTAACGTTTGCGGTGTTTTATGCAAGCGCGACCGTTTAGACGTTTAGAAAGATTTTCTGGCTCCCAAGTGCATCGGTACACGGTTTACGAGAACACGATGGATGAAGACAGGCAGCCGCTGATCGGAAAAACTTACGGGGAGACGGACAGTTTTTGGTAAGCTTCGAGTGAATCGTGTTTGTGACCGTGTTAGGATAGCTGTTTACAGGTTTCTACACGGAACAAGTACTTCGCTAATTTTTTCGCTCTGAGACTTTAACTAATATTATTTATGTATCGGAACAGCCGATACCGATAGACGAGCCTTTCCTGCTTTGTATCGTTAGCTTTCTTCTCTGTATCTCGTCGAGATTTTGGCAATCTGAGACTCGAACATTCGTGTCCTTAATCATCCATTGTCGTTGTCTCGTTTCTGTTCGCGGCGATAAGGGATCCTTATTTAATCGCGCAATTTAATTAAGCGATTAACGAATCAGCGAGTGACGTCGATGTACATACTCGATATGAAATTATGGACATTATGGTACATGCGTGGTTTAACAACGTTCGTTGTAACGGCAATAGTTTTGGTTACATAATTAAGATCAATCGAAATACATCTCCTTCGCGATAAGGCCAGAAACCCGTGTTTCAAGTTGGCACTTGAATAAGCGAAAAAAAAAAAAGAAGAATATTATACTCGGTGTCGCGAGTTTGTTCAACATTGCCTCTCGTCCGCACACCTGATGATATATGACATATATGTATGTATTTAAAATGCAAGCGAGTAACGTAAACTCGTACCTACCGTTTATTTCCATTTGCCTCGACGAGAAATCGACGTAGTAGGAAGCGAATGCATGTCCAGGATTAATCTCTAATGTTTTTGCGATAGCGCGACGTCGTAGCTAAACCTTGTCCGATAACGAGCAATTTTTTCTTCCGCAAAATTTCCGATAACAGCGTTTGTTGCAACGGGCGAAATCCGTCGAACGTAACGTTTTCGACTATGTTCCCTGTTCTCTGATCGCGAATCGCGAGGGAAAATGGAGAAAACAGTGTTTACCGAGAAATACGGGGTCTCTGGAACTCGATTCGAATTAGACGATTCGACATGCCCACGATTAACGAGTGCATCGATGCGCATTGTTTAGGGATGGCGACGACGACGACGACGCCGCCGACTTCGAGGGCACGTCGCAGTTGGTCCGTGTCCCACGCTCCCAAGAAATTAAAGATTCCCCGAATACCGCCACGGTGAGGATTGATATCGAGGGTATGAGATGCCAGAGCTGCGTGAAGAACATCGAGGGGACGATGGGCGGTCGAGACGGGGTCGTGAATGTTAAGGTGGTGCTGGAGGAGAAAGCTGGCCACATCGATTACAAACCCGACGAAGTCACGGAAAGCGAATTGGTCGAAGCGATAGAGGATATGGGGTTCGTCGCTTCCCTGCACGGAGATAAAACGGAATCTGCAAGGACCGAGGAGAAAACTATGTCGACAGAATCCTCGGCCAGCACTTGCAGCATACATGTCGATGGAATGACTTGTATGTCGTGCGTAAAAACCATCACAGGTGAACTAGATCAGTTTAATATCTTTTGTTGGCTTTCGAATTGGTTCGTGGGAACAGACGCGATACAATACCGCAGAATTTTTCGAAAATACCGAATTTATCGCAATCGAAGAAGTAGTGGGATTTACACGATCGAAAGCGGTTTCATTGCAGACAAATGAGACCAACATGGACACCTCATAGACATCGAAGACCTTACCTTTCGGTCACGTACACTTTTTCTGTTGCAGGTGTTTTATCAGAAACATCGGGCATAAGCGATGTGACCGTCAGTTTAGAGAACAAGGAAGCTAAAGTTTCTTATAACGCGAACGATTTAACAGCTGAACAGATAGCGAAATACATCGAAGAAATGGGCTTCGGTGCGTTCGTTAAGGAAACAAACGATAAAGTTTTCGTAACGTCGACGAATGCTCCGGTGAAAACTATTAACGCAAAGAATGGAGAAATTTCACTGCAAATGAATGGTGCCGGGGACTTGAAAGTTCAGGCCCAAGTAGCGAAATGCTTTTTGCATATCACGGTAAGTATTCTGCTACGATAATTGAATTATACAAGACGAACCAGTTAAATTGATCCGCTTAAGCTTAAATATTTCTGTTGCTCATGGAGGCGTAAAGAAACTCGTCGAAACTTTCCAACTCCTACTTAAAGGAGAAAAATTCTAAACGTTTAGTTTTCCAACAGTTTTCATGCGTTAATGAACATAGTAAAAATTACACTTTTTTATCGTCTGTACGAGAAATATGTGAATTCGATTTTTGTAAACTCGGATCACGTCGTTAACCCGCATTCTTGCTTTAACCCAGTCTATCGATTTGTTATTTCCAAAGGGAATGACCTGCGCTTCCTGTGTTGCTGCCATCGAAAAACATTGTAAAAAATTGTACGGTGTGAACAACATCCTGGTGGCACTTATGGCTGCCAAGGCAGAAGTCTCGTTCGATCCGGATAAAATAAGGGCGATTGACATTGCCTCCAGCATATCCGAGTTGGGCTTCCCTACCACCTTGATCGAGGAACCAGGGACTGGAGAAGGAGAAAGTGAATTGAAAGTAAGTCTCGTATCGGAAGTACATATAATTGATTCTTTAATATTTTATTGTTTTACAATTAGATATCAGGCATGACGTGCGCATCTTGCGTGAATAAAATAGAATCGACTGTGAAGAAACTGGTGGGTGTTCATTCGGCAGTTGTCGCGTTGGCGACACAGCGAGGCAAATTCAAATACGACGTGGAGAAAATCGGCGTCAGGGACATCATTGAATGTATCAACAAGTTAGGTTTCACCGCGACGTTGATCACCAATAGAGACAAGGATAACCGAGACTATTTGGATCAGAGGTAAGCACATGCAGCATCGTTTCAACTTAAATGATTGGAAAACGTATAGTCAAATGTGAACACTTATGTGATTTATTTGTATTTCCACAGAGAAGAAATAAACAAATGGCGAGCTGCGTTTTTGGTATCTCTAATTTTTGGCATACCATGCATGTTAGCTATGACGTACTTTATGGTAGTTATGTCTGTCGGTGAAAAGTCACACGAGGACATGTGCTGCGTGATACCTGGTCTTTCGTGGGAGAACTTAATTCTTTTTATATTTTCTACGCCTGTGCAGGTAATTGTCAAGATTCTCTTCCATGAATGACTAGAAAATCGTTTGTTAATCCGAATAATGCTTGCAGTTCTTCGGTGGCTGGCACTTTTACGTCCAAGCCTATAAAGCTTTAAAGCATGGAACAACTAACATGGATGTTCTGATTTCTATGACCACCACGATATCTTATTTGTATTCAGTCGCTGTACTCACTGCTGCTATGATAATGCAGGAGCATGTTAGTCCTCAAACGTTTTTTGATACTCCACCGATGTTGCTGGTCTTTATCAGTTTAGGAAGATGGTTGGAACACGTTGCAAAGGTACGAGCAATTTTCGAAACCATAGTATTCTCAACCCTGCTTGCATTGGTACGATAGAAAATGAAGTAATAAGAAGCACGTAATCATTTTAGGGTAAAACTTCAGAGGCATTATCAAAGTTGTTATCTTTAAAAGCAACGGACGCAGTGTTAGTCACTTTAGGTCCAAACAATGAGATACTGTCTGAACGTTTGATCAGTATCGATCTCGTACAGCGGGGAGATGTATTAAAAGTAGTACCAGGTGCCAAAGTTCCCGTCGACGGTAGAGTCCTCTCCGGACATTCGACTTGCGACGAGAGCCTGATAACCGGAGAAAGTATGCCGGTACCAAAGAAGAAGGGTTCGGTGGTGATCGGTGGTTCGATAAATCAAAACGGGCCATTATTGATTACCGCAACGCATACGGGCGAGCGCACGACGCTGGCACAAATTGTTCGATTAGTAGAAGAGGCACAAACGAATAAGGCACCTATTCAGCATTTAGCTGATAAGATTGCGGGTTATTTCATTCCCCTGGTTATTGCTGTCTCCATAGTGACCCTAATCATTTGGATTATAGTAGGATATGTAAATATAGACGAATTGCCAATTTCGCACAACGATCAAATTAATAGACACGGCATGAACAGAGAGGAAATTATATTTCAATATGCTTTTCGAAGTGCTTTAGCTGTGTTGGCGATAGCCTGTCCATGTGCGTTGGGCTTGGCCACGCCGACTGCCGTTATGGTCGGTACCGGAGTCGGCGCGCTAAATGGTATTTTGATCAAGGGTGCCGAACCCTTGGAAAATGCGCACAAAGTCAAGTGTATCGTATTTGATAAAACGGGAACGATAACACACGGTGTACCGATGGTAACAAAAATATGTCTGTTCGTGGATGAAAAAATCTGTTCTTTATCGAAATTCTTAGTTATCGTTTGCACGGCGGAGACTAATAGCGAGCATCCAATTGCATCGGGTAAGTTAGGGAAATATTTATGCGTTTATCCAGCTTTACAAAATTTTTAACAAATCATTATTCCTCTTTCAGCAATTGTCCGCTACGTGAAAGAGACGATTGGTTCCGAGGCCACTGGAAAGTGTTCCAATTTTCAGGCAATCGCTGGCTGCGGTCTTAAGTGCAAAGTCTCACATATTTCGACCACATTGGCCGAGGCCATGAAGTCCGAGAAAATCATAAACTACGTGAATCATGCAAAAAAGTTGTCTTCCTCAACGTACAATTTGAACAATGTGTCAATTGACGTCGTGTCGGTTGCAAGCGCGAGCCAAGAAAGACAAAATCAGAACTTAGAATTATTATTAAGTCCCGATTCGCACGGTGATCAAGTTAGTACCGAGGATGTATATGAAATATGCATTGGTAACAGAGAGTGGATGCGAAGAAATGCTGTAAATATACCTCTGGAGGTAGAGTCAAGAATGACCAGCGAAGAAGACCTGGGTCATACAGCCGTCTTGGCATCGGTAAATAACGTTTTGGTGGCTATGATTAGTGTGGCTGATACGGTTAAGCCGGAAGCCCATCTGGCCATTTATACATTAAAGAAAATGGGTTTGGAAGTGATACTTTTGACAGGAGATAATAGAAAGACTGCAGCTTCTATTGCTAGACAGGTAAGTAAAAGAAAACCTAACAGAAACTTAAATACTTTCTCGGAAGACTTTCAATGTTACATGTTATATGAATTTATTATTAATTTATATACTTGCCAAACGCTCAGGTTGGTATCACCAGAGTGTTCGCAGAAGTGTTACCTTCGCACAAAGTTGCAAAAATTCAGCGTTTACAAGACCAAGGCCTGAGGGTTGCAATGGTAGGAGACGGTGTTAATGATAGTCCTGCTCTTGCGCAATCGGACGTCGGTATTGCGATATCTTCCGGCACAGATGTTGCCGTAGAAGCTGCTCACGTAGTTCTTATGCGAGTAAATACAAAAACTTTTTATCTAATTAGCAAAACTACAATGCTCTCTTCACAGCACACAATGTCCGATAATACATTTCAATTCTTGTAGAATGATCTTTTGGATGTCATAGCATGTCTGGATCTGTCGAGAAAAACGGTTCGTCGAATAAGGCTGAATTTCTTGTTCGCCAGTATTTACAATTTACTTGGTATTCCAATTGCCGCTGGGATATTTAGTTCTTTTGGATTTTTTTTACAACCCTGGATGTCTTCAGCGGCAATGGCTTTAAGTTCCGTCTCCGTAGTTGGAAGTTCTTTACTGTTAAAATTGTAAGTCTCGAATGGAAAAAAATATGTACTGTGAATGGGTAAAAACAAGTTGAGATTTGCATATGTGTTTATAGATATCGCAAACCAACAAAGGCTACTCTAGAAACACCGGAATATTTATCAGCGATGCATGCCCATTCCACAGCAAGGATGATCGATCTAGACACGATATCCCTTCATCGCGGTTTGGACGATTCGGTAATGCCGATTATGCACAGATCTGCCTCGTCTTTGTCCAGGTATGCTCAAACAACTACTATACTTTCAAAGTATGTACGAAATTGTAATAATCCCACTGCTTGATGGAGTCACAGTAAAGTAATTGGAATATCAAAAGTCGTTGTAATATCTTCGATTGTAACTAATAACGAGGTGTCGGCTTTATTCGATCTTTCGCGCTTGTTCTTTTTCATTTTTATTTTTGATATTGTATCATACTAACAAAGGCCGGTAAAACTCGATGGTATTGCTAATCAAAAATTGTACATAAATATATTCACTTGATTGTAATGTAACTAACAATTTAATTATTATAGAATATTTTCCACCACTATCAAAATTTAGGATGTCGCGTGCAAATAAAACAGGCTGTGAACTTTAAACTAATTTTACAGAACCAATGTTTATAATATAACATAGATATAATATAAGACTGAATAAAAAAATTTTAAGGAGAGACAATGTTCGAATAAAGTAAAATTTTTGTGTTGTAAGTAATTTGCAAGAAACATTCATAATCTTAACAAATTGTATATATTGTATTAAATGTAAATGGATGCTGTTATATTATTAAAAAAAAGGTTAATATTAATTAGTATTGTACGTCTATTTCAATTATTGTACAAAGAAATTTTGTAAATAAATACTCATACTTTTTGAATAGATACATTACGTGATAGACATGTGACCTGTTCCTGAAGATTTGCTTCCCTTTTGATTGTTGGTTTGTATATTCTTTTGCACGCCTTTGCAACATTTATTTCCTATTGTTTACATGCATGCTGATTCGAAACTTTTTCAAACTTCAAAATGTTACAGCAATATTTAAGGAGGCCACTACTTGTAACTCTTCCAACTGATTGACAGAAGAATGTCCCATGTTTACAATATTTTATTTTTTATGCTATTTTAACAACGTGGCTGCTTTAATTTGCTTTTAGTCAGTAGTGTTGGTGTATGAAGTAAGCTACAACTAATTTGACTCATGATTTCATATGTAGCTAACACAATATATATATATATATATATATGCACATACGTATATTGGTAATGCTTCTAACAACAGTTTGATATGAAGGTATTTATTTTTTTTAATGTCATGATCACTGTTAAAATTAGATGTAGTTGCACAGCATTACAAACTAAAACTAAACTGTCTTAAATATTAAACAAGGTAATATGCATAGATTTTAATCTATATGTTGGTACTTGAATTTTTTTCTCATGTGTTTAACAATTTCTTTGTATTAAAAATATCAATTCCAGGTTATTCAGGAGATCTAAAGACGATGTAGAGGGTCGACTTCTTGGTGAGGATGTAGATGAAATTGATTTAGTAACGGATTTCTCCGGTTATCGTAAAAACGCAAAGGACCATACAAACATAACTCCCTTATAATCTGTAAGAATTTCTTTTATATATGTATATTGTTTGCCTATAACGTAATGATTTTAATCGTGACGAATAATCAATATCATTGCCATAAGCCATAAGATTTTTCTTTTTATCAGTTAACTTAAATTAATTACAAAACCTAAATTTTCATAAATCTAGTTTTTATAATTCTCAAGACGTAAAATGCAATGGCATTATGAAGAAATAGAATTGTACTTCTATACATTAATAATTTATCCCTTTTATGTTAACTACTGATTAGTATTGTGATATGTACATCTTTAGTTAATTGAAATGAAATTTCTAATAACTTTATATGACATCACTATAAGTTTTGTACTTAATGCATTTTGTACTAAAAATGTAATTATTATTTTACGAAATTTACAATACATTGCTATATTTAAATATAAAAGAAAGTATTACATATGACGTTATATAGGTAAAAAGTTTATGGGGACCATGTTTTTGGTTCAGATACACATAAGACTTAAAATGCATTCAAAGTTTATTACAACACAATATATATATATTACTTTTTTACGAATATGTAACACTCAATTTTTTTTTACACTTATCTAAAGTCGAGTTAAAAACCTTAAATGTGGTATACATTACTTGCAAGCAAGGATTATAGACTGATCAATTTTTTGATATAATTGTGATTAGCTGTACTTTTTACCTATCATGAATATCCGTACAGTTAGAACATATTTTTGCATAAAAACATAAATTGACGTGTTAATTAAACAGAAATAGGAATGTGCCTACAACATCTTGTCCACAAACATGTTAATTCGTTTTATATTAAAGAACAGAAAACTTATGTATATACTGATATTTTTTGTGCCACATCTTTACCATAAAACTGTATATTAATATATATAGAATATTTTAATAAAATATTAAATAGTCATAACATTACAGTGCTTTACATATACTGATCAGTGACATTCGTAAAAGATGCAAGAAATGAAGTTGTCTCAGGAAAAAAATTATCTGATGCAACTGATGAACTTGAGGTATAAGTATCAAAATTTTGTTGACTGCCTATGTTATTATTGCCGGCAATATGATTTAAATTTTCATTACTCATAAAAGGATATTGATTTGTTTGGATGTGTGGATTGAAAATATTTTGGTCTTCTGAATGACTTCCATAATTATGGTACCATTCTAAGTTATTGGTTTCAGGCATACAAACTGACTGTTCACTCTTACACGACTGGTAATTGCTGGTTTCATTTATTGGATAGGTATTGTTAACCCATCTTTCAGAATGAAAGTTATTATAAATGTTTTGATTGAATGATAGGTCAAAATATTGCAGTGCAGGGTGTTCATTATTCTGTTGTAAATTTCCACTGATACTTTTAAAATTTTCATACTGAATATTTGAATCAGATACATTGCAAAGGAAATTTTTATTTGCATATGGGGAACTGTGATGTCCTTCTGCAAGAATGTTTACTGTGTTTGCTAAATTACTTGAAATATGTTCCTCTTCCATATCAGAGACATTAACAAAGTTTGATGTGGTCTGGCCAATGTTTTGCATACCACTGAATATGCTTGTGTTAGTATATGTTTGCGTATCATAATTTGCAACAGCATGATTATAATTTTGATTATTTACAGTATTTTGGTCAATAGGATAATATTCATTATCATTTCCATTGTTTGTGTTACTCTCCATGAGAATATCTCTTTGTTTGCATGTATTATATTTTAAGTTTTGTTGCATGTTTCTGTAGATGTTGAAATTCTCTTCTATACATTGATTTTCATTAGTACTATTATAATATAAATTTGCAAATGTATCATTATTGTTTCTATAGTTTAATCTTTGCATATCAGAAGTGGATGTATATTTTGCTTCATTATAAAAATTATTCCTATTATTACTTGTATTCTGTGCTTCATCTGGCTGATTAGTAAATGTTGGTAAATTTTTATTTGTTTTATAATGTCCATCTACTTTGTATTTCATAAATAACATTTGTAATTCATCTTGCGTAAGTGTTGGACAATATACAGACCCTTTTAAAATTAGATCTAACTGCTGAATTTGATATTTATATGTTTCTTCATTATGTTTCAAAAGTGTATCTGAGAGACTTACATTTTCAGACTTCAGATGACATTTGTTTGTCTTTTTGGGTTTTACTTTTTCCTTTGTACTTGCTTTTTGACAATGCTGTGACAAGCCAAATTTTCTTCCCTTTCTAACATTCTGTAAATGGATAATTCAAGTTGGACTTTTGTTCGTTACAATCTTCCATTTGGTTTAGCGTTTTAAAGTATTTTCATATCTTACCGAGCTTTTAGTCCTGAATGTACTGTGAACATCTTTATCTTCCCTGACTTGTATTGGTAACTTCAAGTTTTTCTTTCCTTTAATCATGTTAGTATCTAAAGTCATAGGAGAGTTTAAAAAATTAGTAACACACATTTTATTTACTTATAGATAATAAACTTTTACATCGTAAAATAATTACCAAAATTTTACACGTTACACTCAAGTTGTACGGAAATAAAGTGCGAAGATGTATCGGTTAACTATTAACGACTATGTATATATATATATATATATATATATATATTTTTTTTTTTAATGAATTTTCCGTAATATCTTTCCCATTAGTGCCCAGAACTTTTTCTTCTAAAATTACATTATACTATCGATTGGAATACATATTGATTTTTTTAAATCATTGGGGATTCGTCGAAATTATAGTAACGTTTCATCACAGATGTTTCTCGGTGAATTTCTTATTTCGATGGCTTCATGGTGTCGACAGTCTTTTGTTTTCCCTATTACTTGCGTACATTTCGGGAATTTTCGAATGCGTATATCTTTACCGAAACTGTATCGATTGTTAATAAATGTTCAAATTGATTTTAACATTGAAAACGTTCAGAGAAAGGGCAAAGGTGAAATGAAGTATGACAGATTTGTGGAATATTATTTTTGTATTTTATAGGGAGTACGAGAGAATGATCATTTTTGTGTCAGATATATAAAATTATACAATTTTAGTTTCTTTATTTAATTTTATAAAACCATTTACATTGAAGAAATTTTAAATATAAATATATGTTTTTGATAGAAAATGATTTCATATACATGTTTTAACTTTATTTATAACAATTAAGGCACTTGTTTCGTTCTTCACAATCATACCTGAAATGAAATAATTACAAATAAATTATTGTCATAATTATTGAATACTTCATATTAAATAAGTGTATTAAATAATGAAGTCACTTACACAGGTAAAGAACAATTTTGACAAAATGATTCTGAGCAGCTAATACACTCAAAGATGCAAGTATTACATAAAACTTGATCGCAATAGGAACATTTACTTAACATGCTTTTATCTACCACTCGAGTGCATCCACAAAGATCATATTTTGGTTGAATATCCTTCAAAGAACATAAAAAATAAAAGTCATTAATCATAAAAGTTATGTAAATAAAAAATGAAAGAAATTTTGGAACAGAAATAATTTATTTTATGCAATTTATATTGCCAGGAAATAAATGACTTACCTTTATGGCTTTGTCCACGCCTAATAATTCTAACTTATTGTTTAGCACCATTTGTTTCGAATTACGTTCCTGTTTGATTTTGCAAGGAGATGGTACTTTCGGTGAATAAACATCGATAGAATTCATATCCATGGATGAATTTAATTTACGAGAAAGCGATTTTACACCTTCTTTTAGTAATTCCATCGTTTTACCTACGTGAAACAATGAAAAAGGCAGTTTAAAAAATAATGTTCGATACAATCGTTATTATAACCTCCCTACCGTAAACACTTTTCATTCGTTCTTCTCGACAAATACCGTTATCGACTTGTTTTTGACCAACGTGTACTTTAAGTTGCGGTGGTAAATCATCCTCGAATGGACACAAACGTTTTGGCATTATTTAAGGATTTAATTGTTTAATAGCTCGATCTACAAGCGCGCTGAACGTTTTCGCGGCATTGTCCTATGACAGGTTTGAATGTATGTAAACTGTAAACATAACCATACATACAAGATCAACTGACGTTTGTGTGTGTTGTTATTTGAATATTTGTGGGTTTTGTACGGTGGATTCGTTTGTCGTAATGTTACGAAATTCTCGTAACAACGACACATTTTTTTATAATAAATGTAATATCTACAGGGAATATATTAAGTTTACAGAGCAATTAGTAATATTTGTTTATTAGTAATGTTGCATTATTATTACCTTTATACATATTTGATATTGGCCATCAACAAATATGTTACAATTTTTATCTCCCCGCCGTTCTCATGTTTATTCGTTTACTTGAAAACTAACGATATATTTTATAATAATACAGAATAATTCATAGTCATTGCGTGACAAGTACCAGTAGTAATCGTTAGTAGAATAACTGTACACTGTACCTGTAGCTTGCTTCAAGTAAACTATACAAATAGTAATTGAATCATTGAAATTACTCGAGAATGTATAATCGAACGAAACAATCGCAATCAATGTCAATTGTACCTGTCGACGTAGCGACTGTATTCTTTCCTAAAATAAAATCCGTTCGAAGTCACCAGAAAAGAAGACCGCTTAATTCATTCATGGGACCGTGAGACTCGAATCACAATACGCGTACATTGTTACAATAGTTCCAGAAACTGAAAAAGATACATTGAAAAAAAAGCGGCTGACTTCATCGCTATGCGGGATGAGGGGATTTTGGGGCAGGATCTTTTCTTTGTCTTATTTCGAGTAAAAAAATAGTTCATTGCAAGTGCATCGAATTCAGTGCAAATGGCCAATCCCGCCAAAACGATCGTCCAATTAGATCGCACGGTTCATCGTGAAGTCACGTTTGCTGTTGCTAAATATTAATTGTTCTGAAATTTAACCAACTGAAGTATTAATTAACTCCTTAAGAGTTTGTAATTTTTTTTATCGGTACATTAAATGTGAAAAATAGTATAATAATCGCGAAAAAAATAAACGGCATTTAAAACTGTTATTCTTTTATGTAAATGTTAAATAAGAATAGTTCCGATCTTTCGCTTAGTTGACTGCACGATCAAACCGTTGTTTATATTATGAAGTGGTATGGTGGGATTCGCTCACATAACAGTTACGACGTTCGAGTGATACCTGTTTACCTTTTTTTAGGAAGTACCAAAGTGTATTTAACGTTTTTGTTTTATCGCCCCCTTGAAGTCAATCAGTGTTCAGTAGACTCACGTAGTATTCACTCAAAGTCATCTGTTCAGTGTTGTGGTTACGTTACTTCGCGCGGTCTACGAATTCTCGTTTCTATAATTCAAAACCGGCGACACTCGAGTCGACGTAACTATTTGCACCGGTAATATTTTTTATTCGCAAAATAATCGACAAGTGTTCCGTAACTTCGTCGTAATCGGCTGCACATGGTGAGTACATAAATCATTGCTGTACACATGCACCGGTAACATCGACCGGAGAGATCGTTTCTG
Source organism: Dufourea novaeangliae (assembly GCF_001272555.1). Classification (NCBI taxonomy): domain Eukaryota; kingdom Metazoa; phylum Arthropoda; class Insecta; order Hymenoptera; family Halictidae; genus Dufourea; species Dufourea novaeangliae. The sequence continues at coordinate 499,867 of NW_015373973.1, forward strand.
GTTTCGAAATTCCTAATGAGAACTGACGTGTACCATAAGACGAGTGATTATTAAAGAACAGTGAACAAATTTCGTAGAAATCCAGAGAACATTGATGTCGTTGTCTCAAGTTTGTCATTGTCTCGATATTGAAATTTTTGTTAGTTGTCGTAAAATGTTTCATGTCATGCAATCAGTTCACAACAGAAATTCGAATCGATCTGCAGTTTGCGTGGGCGAGTTTAGCGAAATGGTTTGAATCTGTCCAAAGCCTTCTGTACGTAACTGTAGTTTACGACCGCTGTACATATAACTGGTACTGCATTCTGTACGGTGTAATTCGTAAAACGTTCTTGTTGGAAATTCTTTCGAGGGACAGCCTTTTACGAGTTACACGGTATTCAAATCTGCTAGAAACCGAAAAGAGCGCGGAGAGAGGGGTTGGGATCAGTATCGCGTAAGAGGCTTCACTCGTGAATAGGTCTGACAAGTTATAACGAGGAATAAGTAGGATATTTTTCGGAAAGAACGTTATCGGACTCACAGCCGTTATTGTCAGTTGTCATGGACGTTACTAAATACTCGGTACATACAACGCGCAACTGGTGAATCGAATCGCTGTACGCCTGGGATCCTTTAATCAGAATATTGATTATGTATCTTTGATATGAATTGTTTCACTCGAGGGTGTCGGGAGTGTTAGGATCGACCGAGCGCTCGGTCGGTAATGATTCGCATGATCGCGCGCGCATTACGATTCGCGATGGCCGTTCAATTTTCTCTCCCTATCAAATTTTTCATTAATTTAGCCACGATAATGATACGAAGTATGTCGCTCGTTACACGACTATAGAAATGATTGCAAAACTCGAAAATACTCAACAATGTTAATGTTTCGATTCAACAACATTCAAATGTTCTGAACGCGTCGAAACATTAGTATCTACGAGAAGTACCGTTATTCGTCAACTCTTTTCGACGCTCTCGAAACATCCATCGCTATTCGAGAATCTCGAAATATTTTAGATATATTGCAACGCCCAGTATATCACGCTTTAGCTTTAGAATATGCATTTTGAAGAGACACGAATTTAGGGTAACAGCTTCGAACGTATGTTTAACGTCTTTTCTTTTTCGAACGTATGTTTCGCGGTATTGGAATGTCGTGAATGTTCGCAGTGAAAGACTTCACAGGAAACACATATAATCGATACTCGGAATCGAAGCTCGTTCGCGCGAGACACGACTCGTGGATCCCTCGTGTACATATCGATTTTTAAGCATTCTTTTTCCTCGAGATGTGCCTGCATAGTATAGTGTGAATGCTGCGTCTACAAGTATCGGTAATTCGTCGTGAAAAGATTCTTGGCTAAAGGTTCTCGAAGAAATTCCCTTGAAAAATTGTCTCGGGGCAAGTGCCCTAGCATGGTGCATAGCTTTGGGATCGAGGACTGGAATAGCAACTTTTGATTTGAAAACGTCTGTCGAACGACCCGAAGGAAACTGAAGATTGGTGTGCTAACATCGAAAGCTTTGAAATGAAGAAAATTGGTGAACGGTGTGTAAAGGTCTACCCTCGGGCGGAGAACGAATCAGCAACGCAACGACTATTCTCTAATAGCGCGAAAAGAAGCGTTCTCAGGTGAGTTTTTAACTGGTTTACTCGCAACACACTGACCGACACGTCGGAACCGTAAATCACGCTCCGCTTCCACTAAACTTCCCTAACTAATCGGACGTTGTTGATCGCGTTCTTAACTCGCGACCGCGTAGAACCGAGTTCGCCAAAGGTTTGCCGACCTACTTTGCCAGGCGACACTTCTGTTTCAGGGCAATATTCCCCCGCCGCTTTTTTGCCGTTTCTCCTTCTCGAATAACATTTATTCAAACACTTCGTACAACTGTCGATCTGCCTACGATAGCAATAAGAAGAAATGAAATATTTTGTATAATTATCACGATTAAGGACAGCACGTTCTAGTTTACCGTTCGAGTGAAACATATTTGAAATTTTTCTCTCCGTCAATTTTAGTCCGTTTATCTAAGCGTATGACTCCATTCTGTTCTCGGCTCGGTTGAAATCGAGTATCTCTCGAATCAATAAATTCTTTCGGAGCGTTTCGCTAAAGAGACAAGATTTCGAAGACGTTCCAGTTCCATTACTCGATAGCGAGAGTCGCGAAACCACTTGAATCACAGTGTCGCGTTCACGATAGAATGTTCCGGTGGGAAGTGGGTGCCGATAAGCAAGTAAATCTCACTGCGAAGCGGGTGATCGTTAGGGGGAGAGGTGTTTCGTTCGCGTCGAACAATTAATTGGAGCAGTTGGCGAGCTTGAGAGGTTGGCAAAGATTTCGGCTGGTGTGCACAGAGCGGAGAAACGACGTTAGCTAGCTGTAATTAGCTTGGTTCTGGAACGAGAGACACAGAAGTGTTGGGTGGTTGCGCTTCAAAGCGAGCATTGCTTGTGAACAGAATAGTCGATGGTCTAGGACACGTGGAGCAGCTTTCGAGGTTCGAGCGTTCTCCTTTGTCTTTCGGCACGATCCTCCGTGCGCGACGTCGCCCGTACAGAGAGATTGGCAAAGACACCACGATAGTTACACGAATGCGTCAGAAGCGTGGTAATAATCGATGTCTCGGAACCTCGAGCGACCAGGGAGAATATCTTACAATAGGTGGATGTGTATAGTCGAGACGCGACGATGCACCGGTGCAGTCTGCCTGTTGGCGTCAGCTCAAAAGATTCGGCTGGAAAAGAGAGAGCTTTCAAACTCCTTTTAAGGCTTCCACGGATAATGGCGCCATTATTAGCAACCGCAGTTCAGGTTTACGGATGGAAAAGTCGTACACGCGTCGGGGCAAAGAAATATTACTTCGACGGTTTGCTAGCCTCGAAGGGATCTCTCTGTGCGCGGGGTCGCGGGTCTTGTTTTATCGCGATATTTCTGTTGAATTGATCGGATCTCGGTGTTTTCAATTTATTGGAATATCTGTGGACTCTGACGGAATCGCGAGCATGTATATGTACTTAGGTATTGCTTTCGGACACAGTTTCGGGCGATTCGCAACGTGGAACCCCGACCGATGTCCAATTGTTACTGTTTTCTCGCCGAACAACCGCTCGCCCGATTCACGCTCGTTCGAGACGAAACGGAACGGGGAAATCGGTTGAACCGATCCATCGTCGATGCGATATAACGGTATTAAAATGCATTGCGCAACGTTTTAATTCCGCTGATCGGTTTCCTTGAGCGAGGCTATCGCGATGCACGCTCGTAAGCAGTCTATACGTATCTACGTATACGTATAACAGAATGTCAACAAGTAAACGTGCGATAAATAAATCGATTGCAAATCGCCTTATAAATTGTATAAAAATCTCCTCTATCTGCCCTAGCTTAATGCCTTAAGGATACGGTGTCGGGAATCTGTATAATCCTACGGTTCTACACTCTTACAGCTTTCGCTCGCAAAACTCGTCTCTATTCACCGAGAAAAGCACGCGCGATCTCTGCCCACGCAGCGACAATCGTTCGGAGTACAGAAAATTTCCAGAAATTACGCTCGGTTTCATGCTCGGTTCCTCTTGATGGATCGAACCGTATCGTAGGAGCGTATAACGCTGATCGGCGTATAACTGGGAACTTACCGCGACGAGTTGAAAATATTCGAGATCCTTGCACTTTGATAATAATTTCTAACGGTTTCGAGGCCGAGGGAGTCGAAGCGGATGTCGCGCGTGACCAGAAATTCACGGATCACGCAAAAGCGAGTCAAAAAATAAATCGGAGACATGTGAGGGAATAGCGAGTATTGTTTAATCGTCCGTAGTGGTATACCTATAGCGTCCTGCGATAATTTGCGCTGCTCGCGAATCAGAATGGAAATGCAAGAGACATAAAGCGGTATATCCCGAGGTATCTGATACTCGGGCACACCGTGCCATCCATTCACTCGAGTATTCACCAAAGTACCTTAGTATTTCTCTCCACCCTTAAATTCGCACGATATAAAATCCTAGCTTAGTATGGCCGGTAATTTGTTTCTCTCGCCTCCTCGTCGATCTTTTTCCGTCCGCTCCCAAGTCCTTCCATTCCTTCTCACCCACTCCTTCTTCGATTGAATCCTATTACTTACGTCGTACGAGTAGTTTTATATTTATCCGCAATTTGTAAATAGATAACCGCAAGCTTACGTCTAATCTCAATTTATAAGGTGACGGTGTATGTGTGTGTGTGTGTGTGTGTGTTACGTGTGTGTCGCGTACGATACTAAGGATTCGTCCTCGTCTATTCAACGACAAATTTTATTACTTTGATCCATTTACGCTCCGTATTCGCGTTTCTCCGACCCGCCCCCTACATACCTTCCTTTTTTTTCTCTCATACAAGCAATCACACTATTTCTCGTCTGTTAATTCACGATCTTTAGACTCGCGTATTGCGAAGCCCGATTCGTCAACGCGAAATTTAATAAACAATCTTCGTGTCGCGTTCGTACGCATTCCCCCCCCCCCCTCGTTTCTTCCTATGAATTCTATGCGCGGCTGGGTGCCGTCCGTCCTTATTTTCTATCTGCAAGCTTCTTAATGGAATGCTTTAGTACAAATACGGGATACCGAGTCGATAAGAATGCGTAAGTCTAATCGCCCGACCATTTCCAATTTCCTCTAACTAAGTACGCGCGGTACTGTTCCCGCCTGCGTCGAGCTCGTTCCGTCGTTGTTCAGAGCCGACCAGTTCGAAGAGGAAAAAACGAGAACCAACGATTCCATTTGTCGTTTAGACGCGATTCTTCTAACAAGAAAATGTAACGCGTCGACAAACAAAATTGCTGATCCTGTGGAGGCGTACGACTACTTGTGGCGTAGTTTTTTATCGGCAATAAAAATCATCCGTTTTCTTTCCCTGGTTGGTCTCGCGTTGCATCTTGGAACGAGCTTGCTGGCGACAAAACGTACCATTAGGTATGTCTAAAGCGGGAGGCGTCGGGAATCATTGGGGGTAGAGTACCATCGTGGCATTAACATTGCGATTTTTTTTTTATTCGAGCGAACATTTAAGGATCGCGTCCCCTCGCCTACGTTTATCTAGCCGCAACAACTTTAACGACTAACGGAGTCACATCTGCCGATAAGAGCCTTCGACGCGAAATCGAATCAAATTCCGCGACGCTGTCCTCCAATTACATATAGAAAAACTGAAAACGATTTTCTCCACGAACACTGCTTTCGTTGTCGAACGAAGCTACATTAACTACTACTTGATAAGCTATAATATTCGAGACTTTCGAAAATCGAGTTTTTAAACTCGAAATTTCGTTACGAGGTCTCTCGACATCGATGTGGTTTACACGATGGAACCTCGAATGCCTGGAGTGGTTATTTCGAGTTTAATATGCAATTACCGTTTACCGAAACGTTATTATTCGGTCTTAACGCAGGAACGTTTTCAAAAAGAAAAAGTGTACAAATATTTCGCTATTTTTACTATGTTCGAACGTTCTACAGTCGTTTCATTTCTCGCTGCATGTATGTATGACTGTATGTATGTATTCCGCAAACTCGTCGGCAGCGAACAGACTCGCGAAGATTCTTACGATCGGCAGGATTCGACTTTGGTTACGTCTATAACGAGCCTTTGGTTAAAAAACAGTGCTAGGTTGCGCTTTACGATGCATTCGTCGTTCCACTAAGAAGCCGGGACAATTGTGGCGATATGTCTGGGTGTCTGTTGAGAAAAACGTGTACGATAAGTATACTCTTTTTGTTTTATCGCTTATCTCTCTATCCTATGCTTAGAAACGCTAGATCCTATCCTTTCTTCGCCAACGATTCGGTCTTCCCTCTCTCCCCTTTTCTCTCCCTCCCCCGTCTCTCTCACACACACACTCTCTCTTTCACTTTTTCCCCTTTTAAATTCGCGTAAGAAGCAGACAAGAAGCCGTACGCGTTGCCGACACGTCGCTTGTTGCTGAAACCTACTTCTTTATACGTGTACACATGTGTATAAGTGAGTGAATTTTCATCTCCTTCTTTTCTTCCGTCTTACGTTTTTAAAAGTCGTTTCTTTTCTGTCTCTCTGTGCCGCGTCTCTTGCTCGCGGAGCTTTTTCTCGTTCACGGTTGTGTGTACACAGGAAATAAGAGCTGCATCGGGCTTTCACGTTATGGAGAACAAGATCAAAGATCTCGAGACTTGAGATTCGAAAGAGCATCGGTATGTCTGTATGTGTGTGTGTGTGTATGCTTACGTCTGTGTCCGTTGCGAATCCAATCGTTTCGTATCACACAGGCTAACTCGAAAGGAAGTCTTTGTTTCCTGTCGAATAAATATTGGATCCACGAGAATGAAAATGGAAAGTACCGACAAGTATCGAAACTGCGCGCGTCCTTTAAGCACTAAATACACTGAAAATGTTCTATTCTTATTGCGGGGGATGGTGTAAAAATAGCGCCGCCGAAAACTTTAATCGTCGTCGAAGATTCTTTGTCCCGGAGTTTCCATTTTCATCCCTGTACCGGGAGAAGCTCTGTTTCACGGGATCGTTAACTCACGTAAACTTCGCGTCTATCTGCTGGATTAAGAAGGCTTGAAATCGAGTTTGGAGGGTATTCGCGCGTAAGGTATATCCAACTGTTTTCGATAAAACATCGATTCTCCGAAACAAAAGGGGAGAAGGTATCGTTTTTGACGACAAATCGTTTACGAAATTTCAGAAAAACGGATGTCCGAAACGCGTGGAGGTAAAATAGGGAGACTAAGTGTTCGTGTGTATGTATATTTATTGTGAATTTTGAATAAACATTCGTTCCGATTGCTCTCTCTCTCTCTCTCTCTCTCTCTCTCTCTCTCTCTCTCTCTCTACCTTTCTTTCTCGAAACACCAAACTGAAACGTTCGAACAGGAGTTAGAAGCGAAATTTCTAGTCGGTCTTTATTCGTTCGGCAATCGAATCACTTTCGGATAATCGACGTTTTCCCTTACTTCGGTTTGTTAAACGATGAAAATATAACCGAGAAGAGAGCTACTGAAACTTAACGCGTACTCAACAATAACGCTGAAAGAATCGCGGGATTAACTATACGCGATCGATCGTTGCCTATATAACAAACAGAAGCCTCTCGACAAAAAGCGGGAACGACTCCAGGAACTTGTCAACTCGGAGAGGTTAATTAACAACTAGTTTCGGTGAAATTCAAGGCGATGCGAAACTTTGCCCGTGGAACTCTCGAAGAAACTTTGGCGGTTCGATTCGAGATGTTCACGGCGCGAAGCTTCGAGCGCTCTGTCGGACGAAAGTCGGGAAAATTGCGCCGCGATCGATGTTTCCATGAACGGACTGAACACGTCTGAATGTAACGATCAATCAGTTATTAGAAAATAATTGAAAATTATATTCTCGTAGTACGGATTGCTTTATATTTTCGTACGAATACAAGAAAACGCGCGAACAAGAATTTCCACGTGTATGTATGTAACTTCTCCGTCGTTTCCTTTGGTCGTTTGCACGCTACGAGAACGAAATTGGCTAATTGGTGATACACAACATGATAATACGTACCAAGTAAAACACTCTTACAACAACACGGATCCGATGTGTACACCGATACAACGTCACTATTGCACTTCACTTTTCTTTGCGTGGGGGGACGCAAATCGAATCGAACGCGATCACTGGAGAGACGGAACGCGAGAAGCAAAACGATTCGCGACCGCGGCACTGCGTTTCCTCCTTTGCTACGCCGCCTCTGGAATCATTTTGTGCTCGAGACACGTCGAGAACACGTAAAACACGGAAAACTCGTAACTCGAGGTCTCGCGCACGTGGCCAAACTTTCGTTGCAGATTATTCCGGTTCCTCGCGAACCATTCCCTCCGCGATCCTGTCAGTCTTGCTTCGCTGGAGACGAATCTGTCAAACCTTCCAACACGTTCTTGCCGTTCCATAGTCGAAACCTCTACGAACGTCGTTAGACAGCGTGTCGAGATACCATCTATCCTTAGTGTTCTTGCGATTCTCTTTCGTTCGGCTTCTGAGTTAACGAAATATACCCTTTTATCTTTTTACATTTCTCTGTCTGAAATTCTCTGCTATTCCCATCGCTGTTTTTCTCTGGCAGATTCAAGTGGGCTTAGTCTTCTAGGTCTCGGACTGGTTGACTTCCGGGTTTTGCTCTCGACGTTCGATCGTTCCTCTCGAACGAGGCGAGACGGAGAGGCGACAGATTGTGTTCACCAGAACCTCTGGGCGCTGTCCCAGAGATTCTTCAGGCTGGATCGAAACTCGAAACGAATGTTCTGGTAGTATCACGCTATGCTGTTGCCGCTCATCGTGGTCACGCACTTCTTCTCCGGCGTGTTCTGGCTCTCCGAGTTGCTGCGCACCGCCTTCGTCGGGCTCCCGGGGGTCGGCGTCGAGTCGCCCGGCAACGGGTTGTTGTTGTTCGTCGACGTGGAACTCCTGCGCCCGTTCTCGCGGGTCGGCGATTTTACGTCGAACACGGACGTGTCCGATTCGAGGTCGGAGTCGATCTGAAAAAGGTGTACGAGAAAGGATTGAGCGACGAACGATCCAGATCGAGAGGTTTTCTTCGATCGTTGCGGGTTTGTTCTACGAGGAAGCTGGCCAAATTGTGCCATCTACAACTTTCTAGGAGGCATTGCTCGAAGCTATCGTTTGCTTTCTAGGTGTGCCGTGAACTAACGAACATATGGTGAATAACTAGGAGGAATGTGGCGAATGAAAGTCACGGGACGAGGGGATGCGACAACATTTACCCGTCACCTTTCCGTTCTGCAGCTTCCCCGATGATGGTACACACGTGTACATCGAAATAAAAACGGGTTACGTGTGGTAATGAGAAAAAACAGACTACCTGTCTGGTAGCTGGGTGCGGGCTTAGGAACAGTCGTTCGCTGGTGTCGCTACCGCAACTGGAACTTTCGCTCATCTCGTTGGCGAACTTTCGGGATGCCCGGGGACTCGGCGGCGCTGCTCTGCTCTGGCTCCCTAAGGTTATTCCCACGTTTCTCGAGCAGACTTGAGACTGAATGTGCTCGCAGACTCGCCTGAATCTACGGATGTTTCCTGAAACGAAGAAAGATACAATCTTAGATAGTCTGCGTGGCATAATTGGTGTGTGAATGAGGCGCGAACGCGATTAAAAACGGAACAAGTCGGTTGTCGATGACACACTGGATGAAATACAATTCGGTCGTTAATGTTTCCGGTCAGACTAAACGCGGAACGTAAATCAGGAGACGGCGGCGGCGGCGGCGCTCTTGGACGAGCGACAGGATGCGAAAGGCAAAACACAACGATGCTCCGAGTGAAATTATACTCGCGCGCGTACATGCGGACAAGACGCGGGGTTCCGCTTGCCAAGTTAACATCGATCTAGTTGCGCTTGGATGGCTGCCAAATGCCAAACGCCGCCACCTTACGATCCACCGTTGCGTTTCGCGTGGTTTCCTTCCGACGCGACGGGGGCTTCGTAACCCTCTCGGGCTTTTTACCGCTGGTCTTATCGAGTCGAGAAAATACCGAAGCGTAGGTACAGTAAATCATCGATGAGTGATTGAAGGTTTCTCCGCATTGAACATGAAATATTTTATAAACTAATGTCCATATACGGCTGAAAGAAATATCACTGACTTCAGAATTCCAAGCTCTGTCCTAAATCTGATGAAAAAATCAGCGTTACAGCTGGGGACCTCTGTTTGTCAGTGCCATCGAACGATCATCGAGGATTTACTGTATATCCGCGTTGGGACGTGTTCGCGAAATTCTTCCCTCGAAAATATCGAGATGGTGATAATCGACGGTGCCGTGTGACGGTTTCAAGGGGCAAGGAGATGATTAACTTACCGCTGAGCAGAGTAAAGGTGATGGCGAACAACGGTTCGTTCTGTTGCTTCGAAATGGTACTGATGTCAACCTGAAATCGGACTTGTCTCTGGAACATCGCCGGCGCGGTGCCACCCCTCTTGTATTCCACTCGGAACGACATGGGCGAGCTAACGCTGTGGGACAGCTCCGCTATCTGGAACACCAATCTCTCTTTGCTTTTCACCTGAACCCCCACGGGACGACGAGAGACGCGGGAGAGATTGCGCGATCTGGTTGTTCGACACTCACCGATAAAAAAGCGTGGATCAAGTCGGCTTTCACGCAGGCCAATACCTTGCCTTTAACGAGAACGGTGAACGTTTCGTCCTTCTCCGTGGTCATCAGGCTACCGAACCACGATTTCTTCGTGAGTTCCGGGGAGGAGTCCGGGGTGAGATGTACCTGCAACGAATTCCGATGATCGTGACAACGATTGGTCCGTAACGAGGCATACCTAACGACAGGAACGACGCCGAGGAATATGAAAAATTAAGAGGCAAAGTAGGATGGAACGGCTTGGGTGGTTCGCCTTGCGTGTATAATAAACTCGTGAAATCGATAATTATAAAACACTTCGCGCGACGTGCTCTCGGCTCTCGGCTCTTGCGATGCATCCAGCGATTCCATACTTCGATTTATTCCGAAGATAGTCTTAAAATTTAGTGTAACGTTTGATTCGGAATGTGACAATGTGTTGCATAAGAAATCGGTAGATCGAATGATTGCTTTGGTATTTCGCCTTCTACTTCTAATAATAATAATAATAATTTATATATTTCCGTGGACTAAGTACAAATTCTGTTCATTGGGTTGTTATTATTAAATCTGGATGTGTATGGCAAATGTCTAAAAAGTGAGGGAGCTCTAACCGGCCGGATAGGAGTATTAAAATTTATTAGTGCCGTGATCTTTGTATTATTAATCCGATCATTAATAATTTTACGTAGAAAATAGTGGTCTGTTAAGACTCTTTTGGTTTGAAGTTCGTTTATGTTGAATTAAAAAGAAATTTGAATAATGTACACGTAATACTGTTGAACGCGTTATGTCGATTATAATTCTGTTTATCGTATATCGATTACAAACCTCTTCGGTGCTCGTTAGAAGTTTGCGACGATGAAACCGTGGGCTGCCCAGGAAAGAATTCTTGATGGTTGTCAATCTCGATCTCCAGTGATGGGCGCCGGAACCGGCTCCAGTGTGCGGTGATCCTGGCGGTGTAACGCCGACCGCTACTACTACGAAATTGATCGTCTCTTACCGATGAGGTAGCCAAAGACACAGACGAGATATAAGAACGGACCCAACATGCAATGTAATTTTCTCTCCCATACTTCGGGGCGTCAGAAGCCATCGTACCATTTCAGTATTCCATTCCTTGCTAGCGAAATCGGGGCAATAATGTATTTATGTATGTATGTATCGCTATATGCAGTTACGGGTGTGTGTGTGTGTGTGTGTGCTGTGCGTCATCCTAAAGTCGGAAACTTTTATGCGATGTGCGTTCGAACCAGCGTGATCTTCGTGAGACACCAAGTCCCATAAGATGTTTGGTCTATTCTTATGTCTCGTCTGTGCCAAAGTTAGAGTGGTGACTACTAACACCAGTATGATAAATCACGGGCTATTAAATACGATAACGTTTATCCCTGTCGATAATCGATTCGTTCCGAGTTACCGAGTCATCACCATAATTGGAAAAAATTGAACACTGCGATCGTATAAACGTTGTTTAAGCGGAGACAGATGTGTGGCTCGAGCGGTTGTCACGAAGGACACCTGTGGTCGTCCGTTTGCAACCGGTCGAATTAAAACTACGGGCGATCAATGTTAATTGTCGTCCGTGAAATGTTCCACGACAGGCCACCGATCGAAGCGAATCTGATCGTTACACCGAGCAAAGGTAGCGTTGTGCACGCAAATACGTAGCACGGTGAGGCAAAGTGTCGCGTGAGTAGAATCAAACAGAGTTGTCGACGCCGAGGTGAGCACTTTCGCTCGTATCCTTTCAGTCTCGGTTATTTCATTTTTCAAATCGGTTACGTTGCATAGTCGATCAAACGATTCACCGGTCGCTCTTTTCAAGAACCAAGAAAAGGCAGAACGCTCGTCGCTATTGTTTCGAATGAAGAATCGTTCTTTCCCGTGTTTTCACTTTTCAAACTCCTCCAGCGACGGGCGGGAAAAGAGGGAAAAGAAAATGGAGAGTTTCGAGGAGGGATGCAGCCGCATTAGACGCGTTTCTTTAACAATGATCTGTACGCGGTGTGTGCTCGTTACGGGAGCGTGGAGGTCAGTTGCATTTTTAAAGGCTGCTCAGCCAGCAGCGACTACTCTCGACGAGATAAAACCGGTGCTCAGACATCGACGAGGGTCCCGATGCCCGTAGCTTTTGTTTCGCGCGTTTAAACACTCTGGCACACCTGCGATCTTCGCTCGGGGAGCTTTCCCGCGTTAAGGGATCGCGTTGTGATCTAACCTTATTCGGATTCCGTGTGCTTCTTCAAAAAAGAAGTTCGAGTCGGGTATATTTCCTCTGCACAATAGCGTAGGAAATGAAAGATGCGTGTGCACGTTTGTAATAGTCAAGAGGCTAAGTGCTCTGTTGATGCGTTCGAGTGTTTGGGACGAACGGATGATTTTAGGCTTGCGTGACGAAACTTTTTCTGGGATTGAAAGAGGAGCGTTGGGTAGGGATGGAAGGGAAAGGAATGCAAGTGGGTATGTTTCTGTGTGGAAGAAAGGGATGTACGGGAAAAGCGCGAAGAATTGAGAAAAGGGCGACAGAAAGAGATCAGAGGGCTAACGGAGCAAACAGAGTGAACAGAGGAGTGCGAACAACAGAGTTTTATGTAAGACATTGAAATCTATTCTTTCTCATTGTACCTTATACAAATCCCAAGCTGTAGGAGAGAAAGTAGACTTTTCTCATTTTCTCTTTCTACAATAGTGGTAACGTAACCGTACAGGGCAGTTGTGTATATGTAAACGGTCACCTGTTTTGTGTGGTCAAAACTACCGTGTTCGAATAGAGCTTCAACGGTCCGAGTTAATATTTCGACAACGTGTTACACAACTTCTGATAATTGGATTCCGAATACCCAATGAGTCGCGGAATATATTCTCCTTGGTTTCGTAAGCAACCCAGCCGAGTTACCAAGCAACCCGCGTAGACCGCCACATTGCGATGCACAATCTGGAGAGAGGTTCCGAAGAATGGATCAGTGGTCGAAACTTGGAGGCTAGTATCGATTTCAACTAAGGATCGGTTAGCCGTCGTCGTCAATTTCTCCACGACTAGAGAGTGCATAACATACATCCGTGAAGGTTTCTACCTATTTTACGAATTTTCGTTACTATTCGTCGTACCCGTTCGCAGACTTTCGTTTCGCGTCTTTCGTTCGATGTTATCGGTGAACAATTTGAATGCGCGTAATTCAGCGATCGCGACCGATACCCATCGGGATCGTCGAGTTTCAGTCGACCGAGCGGAATAAAAGATGCCGCTGCGTCGCGTGAACGTCATCTCGATGCTATTGAATTATCGTATCGCCGGCTTGCGGGCAAGTTCAATACCGACTTGGTATTTTCGTCGGGGCTATTGTCTTCCCCGAGGGCAAATTCTATTATCGTGAAAGCGACGGTTCGATTCAACGGACTCCACTTCTTTTTCACGTCGAACTCCCTATTTCCCCGGTTCTCTATCCCGGTGTCTTACGCAATTCGAATTCGTTTCTATTTTCAGAGGTTTTCGCGATCGTTCAGTTTTTATTCGCAGAGCGTACCCAACTGTGTTTTCTTGTTAGAAATTCGACGAATCTCGTAGATCTGATTCAGACAAGCGGTTCGCGGCAGTTTACCGCCACGTTTTAGTACCAAGCAGCGTAATCGCGCTGTTCAATCATCGACCCACATTGTATTGGGAAATTTTTATTTTCTCATCGGTTTATCTTTTCGTGGCCAACGGTTGTTTCTTTCGATTTTGGTGGGAATATTCTGAAAAACGACATCTTGACACTCGTCGCCGTGAAATGGAACCAAGCGCGATCACGCCGTTTGGCAGATTTCAGCAAAGTTTCTGCAACCATCCCTGACACTCAAACGGTTAAACGTGGATTATTCGAAAAGAGGCTCACCTTGCTGAACGTCGTTTATTTCGATGCCCACGTTGGGAAGGGCCGGTACAGGGGCGGCAGCGGGTGGTGTATGACTAGTGGTGTTTCCGTTGCCCGCGGTGGTCGTCACCGTGGACAGCCTGTGAGGGCTTCCGGTTTGTCCCAAGTGCGAAGACGGCGGAGCCCTGTGAGGGCTCAAGAGTCCCGCGACCGCGTTCGAGCCGTGCAGTGGCGAACTGCCTGGAGTCGATGCGTGCGAATGCGACGCGTGCGTGTGGCATCCGGTGCTCGGCGAACGACGCGCGTGATGCCTCGCGCTGTGAGACAATTTCACCAACATTTACGCTTTCTTCAAAATACCCTCAGATTCGATTGGTCGTTCAATCGATGGTAATTGTGCGATGAATTTTTCTTGTTAAACTTTTGTATAAAATGAGTTTTCCCGTTAATGGCAATAAATTAAATTAAATGAAATGTTATTGACAATCGGTATCTCGTTTTGAACACATAACGTGACGAATCGGTGGTCTGTAAGATTCGTTGCGACGATATTTAACCGGAAGTCGACTCGTATCGTAAACGCGGGGTATCGTCGATCGGTTCCTCGCGCGGTTACAGACGTTCGTCGGTGAATCGTGCAAAAAAAAAAAAAGAGGCAAGACACGATCTTAATCGGTGTAATCGTCCGAATAGAATTCGCGCGCACTGTAAAACAGGGGAGTTGGAGAAAAAGTGTGGGGAGTGTATACGGCGATATCGCGCACGCGACACGTTCCGTTGCGTCGGCTGAAAGAACGCGCGATCACGCGATGGCGATCGTGGACTCGAATGATCGCGGGAGGTAGCTCGCGAGCCGATCAACGGGACATCGATCGTCTGACTGGGGAAACTGGTTTCTGGGAACTGACCTCGACTGTCTTCGAGGTGTCAAAGGAGAACCGTGGCTGATCTCCCCGAGATTGAGGGCGGTGCTGCCGTTCACTCGACAGGTGTCTACCCGTTTCCTGGGCGGATCCGCTTCCGATTGTCCCGAGGATCCTCTGATGCCTCCCCTCATCACCTCCAGCTCGTCTTCGCACGCCGGTCTTCTTCGTTTCCTCTCGAGCAGCAGGAAATATATCACTTTTTCCGTGTTGTGGCTGCGTTCGGGAAAACCGTGCGTGAGAGAGGCTATAAAAAATAACTCCCGGGGAATCTAGTCCGGGTCAAGGTTTTCGGGAGTAAACGCGCCCGGACCAATCCGCGTCGGAACACGATCGTTGTCTTTCCGACTTCGTGACCAGGTCCTACCCGGCTCTATCCCTTTTCCTCTCTCGAGGGAAACTAGTGTTCCACGAACAGAGTCACCGTTAACGGAATCTTTCTGGATGAAGCATCACCATCGTACCGTAAACGTGAATTTAAATTCGAAACATAAATATTCGAACTAAAAAATACTAATGAAAATAGTACGAGTTGACGAAAAAAGTTTCCCGAGTTTCGAATCGACGAGATCGATCCGATTTCCGTGGAAAAGAGTATATTGCGGAGGGTTTCGATTCGATTTCGCTTTGGAAACTCGGCGCCCGTATCGGATGGAACGAGAGCTTTTTCGTATTTGTTCGAGCCACAGAGATATCTTACTTCGGGCTGAGAAGCTCCTGAATAAGTTTGTCCTGTTCTTTGAAGCAGCCCAAACTCGCGATCGCCTGCAACACGTCCGGATCGATCGCCTCCACGCACGGAATAACGTGCGTCTGGACCACGTCCATCATCGACAGCTCCAACTCTAACTCGCCCTTGCCCGCCGCTGTCACCCACACGTGCCTGTTTATTTCCGCCAGCTGTGGAAGTTGATAATTAGGATTTACCGTCGCGTGTTCCGACAGAGGACGCGCGGTTCTTCGCGGACCCCGATTTTTCCAAGCGTAACAACGCTCGTAAACGATTCTCGTAAGTAAACGCCGAAGGTGTGTATCTCTTACCGTCAATCTTTTGTCCGGATCGACTTCGATCATTCCCTTGAGCAGGTTCTGGCACTCGGGCGGCACGAAGTGTGGAATGTAAAACACGCCACGCTTCACCTTCTCCAGCAACTTTCTCAAATTATCGTCGTCGAAGGGCAACGCGCCTACCAGAAGCGCGTAAAGTATCACCCCGCACGACCAAACGTCCGCCTTCCTGCCGTCGTATTTCTCTCCCTGCGTAAACGCAATTATTTCGCATTTCTTTTTTTCTTCTCTCCCCCGTGCCTCGCCTTAATTAAATTCCCGCCGCGGTGGGGTGTTCGGTTTAAGAGTGAAAAAAAGCAATTTGTCTTCCCCGTCTTCTGAACGCGTCCGAGGAAAACGATACGAGTAGACGAGAGGGCGAAGCTGATTTTAATACACCGTTAGGACTACTTTTTTACATTAACTCTTCCGGCTCGTCCAGCTACGCGATCTTACCGTTTCTAAGAGATTGATTCGGGCGGATTATCAGAGGACTTAAACCGAATACATCCCACGCGGATTCCATCTTCCCTGTGGCTATGCGCGGCTGTGTCGCGATCGAGTCGAGATTATTGAACGGAATTTCCTTGGACGTGTTACAGTAATCATCGTTCGCTCGGCGAGCACGAAGGGGTTCAGCAAAGCTTTCGAAATCGTACTGAAGCATTAGAGAGCGATCTTACTCGGATAACTTCGGGGCAGGCGTAATGAGGAGAGCCGCAGCTGGTTTCCAACATGGAACCGGCTGGCTGCAACGACGCCATCCCGAAATCCGCGATCTTAATGTTGTTCTTCTCGTCCAATAACAAATTTTCAGGCTTCAAATCTCTATGACTGAAAAGAAGAGATACGCGTGATTCGATTAAATTGGGATCGGCCCACAGTGTTCTAGAAGAAAAATTTAGTAGCTCAAACAATGAAAAATGTTGAAATTTGTCAATTTCATTCAAATGGAAGCGGATATAGGAAGACATTTTTAACAATGCCAAGGATTCTCTTCGATGGCGTCATTATTCCAACAATGTTTCCAACGTCTTAATGAAAGTTGAAACTTTTAAGGAATTTTTTCTTCTACGTTTCACCGAGATCGATGACATAATCTATGGACTAAGTTTTCCACGGTCGCGAATAAGTTGACATGATTTTCTTTTCAAAGATAATAGAAATTTATTTTCGACCACTTGAATTGCTAAATTTTGATTCTGGACCGCTGTGCGGTCGTTCCACGATCGACGGGGAAATTGACTAGGCTAGTCGCTCAGGCCCGCAGGGTGAACTAATTTGAATGCGTGGATCGATCGGAGCCAATGTTTCACGGTGTCCCTCCTGTGAAATTAGGTCCGTTTCTGTATTTATTCGATTGGGGTAGGTCTCCCCCTGATAGCTCGACGCACCGGCCTTTCGGGATCCCCTTGTCTCTATGCGGCTCGTTTTTCTCTCGCCTCCCGTTATTGAGTTGCTAAACGCCTCGCGAAATTAACCGGAAGGAATTTGGCATCGTTCACCGATCGTGCAGCTGCTTCTCTGTCGCGTAAGTAAACCGACGATCGTTCGTCCGCGTTCAGTTTACCGTAGGATTTAGTGGCCAGTTCGAGGGGTAAGGGAGGAACTGCGGGGAAATGTTGATAGATCGGATTTCTTAATAAGAATTCACGAGCACTTTGTTCTATTCTCGTCGCAAAGTGACCACAAGTTTTTGCGTGGGAGTGTTAATCGACGTGTAGACTGATTCTGAGAGGACGACACGATCGTTAATACAAATTCAGAGTTTCGCGATGAATTTGTACGTAAGAACTGTTTGCGCGTTTGAAATTCTTTGGAATGATCGTTATTGATGTTCTTGCACAATTATCAACAATTCGACAGAAGAAAAATTTAGTTCGAGACCGGTAGTAAACGGTTAAAGTCGGGACACACGCGCTTGAAGAGAATCTTTAAGAGACTACTCACCATATACTATGACTATGGCAAAAATCTAACGCGGAAATGATTTGTCGAAAAAATCTCCTCGCTTCCTTCGGCGTTAGTCTACCCTTTTTCACTAAATAGTCGAAAAGCTCCCCGCCCGAGACGTGTTCCAGGACAAGATATCTGAAACGTAAAAGTGTAATTTCAGTTGGCGTGCATTCGTATTTTCCCAGCCGTGCATTTCCCTGTCCGTCTGCCACGCCGCGCCGTGAATAATGGGGCCCGTGGGCGAAACACTTTTGTCTACCGTGTACCATTTCACCAGTTTTCTTTTTCTCGATTTTTTTCCCCCGGACAGCTCCACGCATATCTCTTTCCGAACCGACATTTCGAATTAAAGTTCAACGACTACTCGAGGCCGATGAATCTCGAGCGAACCGCGAGATTTCCTCGACTGGTACCAGATGGAAATTTCTTGTTCTCGTATACGTCCGAAAGACCGAGAACGTGAGGATGGTCGATCAGTTTCATAATCGCGATCTCCCGTTCCACTTTCATCAGTACCGATTCCGACAGCTTTTCCCTGTTGATGATCTTGATCGCCACCTTCTTGCCCAACACGCAATGGACCCCAAGCTTGACCAGTCCTGAAACAAACGGATTCTCGCGATTAGCTTTCCTACTATAGAATATTGTTTTTCCGAAATAAAAATGTTACGTGGGTCGATTAAAGTGGACGAGCTGCGAGACTAAATACTCGAATTATAATATTTAACGTGGAAGTAGTTCGTTTCACCAAAGCAATTTGTTTCAGATAAACATTGTATACTCTTTGAACTATTAAACAGTAACGAACAAAAGATTTATCACTAAAACAGGTCTTTGAACATTTTTGTCTGAAAAGAATGGAAAATCCCATTAAACGATATACGACGAAACGTTCTTGATATGGCTGATGTCTTACATATGATCTTGCTATACTGCATATGTATAAATAATCGTATATTAGATTACCAATAGCAATGTTTATCCGAGTAGAATCGGTCTGACAACGCTTCGTGTCTGACTGCTCCGAATGTATGGCCGGAACCAAGAAGCATCGAGTCACTGCGAACGAAATAGCTCGCCCGAAGTAGTATATATTCGTCTTTAGTCAGACAAACTCGCGTGTGAAAATCTGAGTAGCGACGACGAGCGACTCGTTGCATTCAAGCTGAATCATCACGATATCGTTTTTCTTCGCGCTAATGCATTCACTGTTGACGAATCTTTCATTAACGAATGAAAAAACATCGTTCTCCAGCCTGTGATCGCGAAAAGTGTTTATCGAACAAATTCTCTTTATTTGCTTTATCGATATACATTATCGCTTCGCCCCGATGGAGAAGTGTTTACTTATTCTACGCCGATTGTATTTGAACCGATTCGATATCCGTTTTTGCTGACAGTGAAACTGCCGTAATAACGTTTGGAAGCTGGAAAATATCTGTTGATCTTTGAATATTAACATATTCGGATGAACGATTCAGTTCACTCGGAGAACGAACAAATTCGTAATTTCATTGTTATCTTTCCAACGATGCACGTTCTCTTGCTCTGCCAATACGACGAAGAAAGTTTTGTAACGGGACGGGGAGACAGGGACGAAGATGGAGAAGGGGACGAGGGGGAGGGGATAAAGAAAATGGACGGGTTACACGGTCTGGGACATGTTTGTGCTACCGGAGATCTTTTTCGAGGTCCGAGTCACTCTTCGGGGACATCGGGATGTGTACACACGACGCCACTTCGACGGGCAAACAATGGTTTTACTTGAGTGGTTTCGAGTTCCCTCCCTCTTGGTAATTCGCAGAAACTTTCCGACCAAGAACTACGGCTTCTCGCGTCAACACACTCGCCGAAGTCATCGTGTACAACGCGAACGTAATCCCGGCGACTCCTCGCGAATTTGGTTCAACGAGCTTCGACGCGAGTTGCCTAACCGAGACCTTCGTCGCCTCGATTCACAGCAACGCTCCAAGGGACTCGAAAGATTCGCGAAGTGTTCAGAAACGTTAATAGTAGATTGTTCGGAAAGCTCGTAGCGTTTTTAAGGACAGAGTTACAATCTATGTCATATTCTGATTTACTATTTCTATTTGCAATTTCTTACGATTTTTCAATTAATTTCATTGTACAAGTTATACACATCTTTGATCTACTTTTACATAGATTTTTTGTCGATGTTCTTGATGAAGGATATTATAGCGATCTGATGGAATAACAATCGGATGGAGCAAAGTCTAATTAATTAGGCAGATGCTAAAAAAATTTCCAGTTGAAATGGTGCAAATTTTTGACAAGTTTGATAGAACGTACCTAATGACTTTATGGTTGTTCATACGTTTTGTCGGTTTTCTCGCAGAAAACAAAAACAACAAACAACGATAACTTGTACGGTGAATATTATACATTCAATCCACAATCTGGGAAACGGTATCTGTTCACAAGGTCGAAAGGTTTTTCCTTCCTCCAGTAAAAGGATAACGAAGATATTATGCTCGAAACGCTACGAACTTTCCGAACGATACAATAGTATATAAGATTGTTTTTGTGGTAATTGTCTAATTCCAACCTGAGAAAACCTGGTAGCAATTTTCTTAATTCATGATCGTGCAACTCTAAATTATTAGCGTAACACGGCAACACGCAACGGTGCACAGCATGCTTTTCTATGATACCATTAACGAGTCAAGTTGGATATTACTGTCTCGTTTGTTGCTGTTCACGTCTCCAATTAAAAAAAAATCCTCATAACATTTTCAATCGCTGGATGTCACGCGACAAATGATATCACGACTTTGTTACACGATTCAATCAAATGTACATAAATGCAACGGTGGGATGTGTACATACAAACACTCTGGGAAATCGTTGACTGGCGTGTCAAGGTCCAGCGCAAATGCAGTTAACACCACTGTGTTGTAACTCTGAGAAATCGTCTATGACAGAATATATTGGGTTGTTGCAAAAGTTTTGATGGATTTTCTGCAGACGACATGTACGGTCATCATAGTTTTGTGGAAACAATACACTATTATGTTAATATATTATATGTTGATGTCAATGTAACATAGTGAATTGCTATTTAGAACAGAAATTGACGTGATTGAGTGTGTTTGGTTGTTTAAAATAAAATTAGAAATTGTGCTCTCGAAAAAAATTTGAAAATAAAAGAATAAACGTTCTAAACGTATCGTAAAAAACATTTGCGATTTGTTCGGAGAAGCTGTTATGTCAGTCTTATTGTGTGGTAAACTGAAAATTTATTAATATAATATAATTATAGAAATTTAATGAATAATAATAATCTAAAAATTTGTTTATTAGAATAAAAATTTCTATTACAAATTCCTTGTATCTTATAGAAGAAACATTATGCTTTTCATACTGGTATAGTATCATAAATGTGGTCGTGACTCGGGTTAAGAGACCACCCTTGGAAAAAGGTCTTGTTTACTTTAAGGAAACCATGTGCGTGTGTGTGTTGGTCACCCAGTGATTGTAATTTTCCAGACGCAAGCGGGGCAGATGGGGAAGCAGGTACGTACAAATGCCCTTTCTGAGACAGTTGAGTGTGAACTGCGAAGAAGGAAACTCTGATCTGTGAAGTGCGGTCTTGAGTTATTTGTGTTTCGTTAGCGTATTCCGTGTTGTATTCTATAGTAATTCTTTCTAGTTTAATTTAATTATTTTTAGTATTCCACACTAGTCTGGTCTTTTCGAGTAAAACCCATAAAAACTTGTGCACCCCTCATGCTATAAAGTACGCTAGCCATGTAATGGGATGCATTTAAATCAATACATACGCTGGTGGTCACTTTTTTGAACATCGCATGTGAGATTATATCACGACTTGACTGGGACGAGGAGTAGCTGAAGAAACTATTCGGCAAGGTAGTGTGATCGGGGCCGGTAAAAGATCGAGTGTACGTCTCGAGGGAAGTGATTGATTAGATTAAGAAAAAAAACTGAACTTTGAACGACGTGAAAATGTACTCTTCCCGTTTTTACAGAATGGGATTTAAATCCAAGTAGAACAATTAAGTGTACAAGCATGAGATCATCTGTGGAAAAGCATTAGCGTAGGGAGGGCGAAACTTTTCGAAGAACGCTCTCAATAGTTGTCTAACATTCTGTATAAAACAGCAAAATCAGAACATGAAAAAGTGTTACTTCCGCGTGTGTGCCTTCATTCATCGACAGGCATCGAATAGAGCGATAAATGGTAACTGGAACACTGGTATTCCCTGTACGAAACGCGGAAACTTCACCAAATGTGGTGTATTTAGGGTAGATCTTGAAATATTCACGTTCCCCACGTAATATAGGACGAAGTTGTGTTTGTCGCGTCAGGTATGTAACATCGTGTCGTACCGTTTCGTCGCGTGTCGCGATCGTTGCCATCGCAGAACGCGATACTCGATTATGAGTCACTGACACGATAACCGCGTTCGAATGCCAATTTTCACTTTACGATCCCCTCGTGTGTTTTATCTCCTGCACTTTTAACGATGGCAGGCTCGCTCGACCGTATCGCTTTATGAACGAGTGAATGGGTTGTAACGGAAAGCAAATTCGAGAAGAGACATTGTCCTTGAGACCATTCGGTTGTCATTGTTTACGTATACAGGGTGTCCCAAAATAGCTTCTATCAATCGCAGCGCGTAGCCAACGCTAGCGCAAGAACTCGGCGGGCAGATTCGCACTCTGATTGGTCGGGGTTTTTCCGTTAATATCCCGTTAACAAAGCCTCGGACAGCATTGTTGCTAAGGGAAAAGTTATTTCAAATCATCCCAGGAACTCCTCATTTCCAGGAGTCGAAGCTATTTTGGGACATCCTGTTGATTGGTTAATCCTTTGGAAATATGTACGATGCGAGGGTTACTTGGTACTGCAAGCAGTAACTGCGTCGGCTAATTATATGTTCGCGTAAAGTTATTACGAAATCGGGGCTCTCGGGGCTCGCTTCATAGAATCTGGAGGCGAAACGGGAAAAAATATTTCGGAAGCGAGGCGGAAACTCGGCGGACGGGACAGGTTGTTCGAAACGTTTCGAGCCCTCAATTACCGGTGTGTTTCTTCGCGTATTTACCTGCCTACTCGAGATATCAAACGGCACGGGCGGCGACCAGGACTGTTTTACATGGCGCATAATTAATCCGCGAATGCGCTCTCTTTCGTGAAATCACGTTTTTTTTTTCAACCGCCCCGGAGATACCTGATATTAAATACCCGTTAGGAGAGTCGAGTGGCTCGTGTCTCGCGTGCCCGCCCCCACCGTGCTTAATTTTTGCTTTTGAAATTACGCCGAGTCGCGCTCAACGACTCCAAAGTGTCCACCGAGTGCACAACGATTATACGGAGAACGTTCGACCGTTGGGAAAAATTTCCGGCTCGTTCTTGAATTTGTAACCTGGGGACTCGATCGTGTTTCGTCGTACACAGACCGACGAGGCGGTGCTAGTGGCGTGTTCGGTTCATTCTCGGAGCATAAAACCGTGGGTATTCGAGAATTTATATACTTTTCTATCGAACGCTATTCGAAGTTACGACCGTTGTTTCGAGACCGAAGGCGGAAGAACTCGGTTTATGTTGCCGCGAAGGCAAGTTCCCCGTTATTCTTAGAAAAAGAACGCTTCGCTTCGCTTCATTTCGGTATCGGTTCGATTAGTTCGTTCTCAAAACGCGCTCTAAATTCTCATGGAGAATCAGAGGTATCCTTCTGGTCCGCGAAAGATTACTTAATTTCACAGAAGAGAACGTGGAACCCTTCGTTTAGCATTGGACCAATTTCCTTAATTAAAATCGTTCCGGTCTTCCTACTCGAACCTTCGTGTTTCGGATCATACTGACACTTTGGTATTTTTCGTACGGTTTCCTGTGTTCGTGCAACGCGTGTGATTTTCGCGACACTGAACTTTTTGAACTTCAACCTTCGCGCCTCGAGTTTGTCCGTACTCACGCCGTGAACCTCGACAGAGACGTTTCCTCGACGTGATAAAGTTTTCCTCGCAAGATAACCGACCGTATCGGTTCGTTGGAAGTTAACGGCTACTAATTTGCAAGTAAAGCGTGTTCCCGTAACTGCGATCCACGATAAATCCTCGGAAGCCAAAGCGAACGAACGAACGAACAGCCGGCCGGACGCCGATCCGTTCCGAAAGTTGAGATTTAGAGCCGCAACGGGGCCATTCGTACTGGCCTGCAAAAGGAGGAAATATGACGGAACAGATAGGAGAGAACAAGCGAAGAAAGCAGAATTTATAGGAATGGCTAAATTGGCTTAAACCGCGTCCGAAGACCGCAACGACGCGATGTCTTTATGCATTTAAAAGCACCCGTCGCAGACTCCCAGTTCCTTTTGTTCCCTAACTACTTAGATGACCGGGCGAAAAAAGATAAAGAAAAAAAACGAAGAAACAGGAGGGGGATGAGGAGGAGGAGGACAAAAGAATCGGGTGGTGCTCGTTGCAGCGTCGATGGCGCGGAAGAATCGAGCGCCCTTCGTCAATTAATTAATCGAATGCCCTTTCCGCGAGCCGGCTTTCACGATTTTCCTGGTGATTACAATTCCTCTTCCAATTTATTGAGCATTTCATAACGCTTCAGACGGCTTTCCTTTGTCCCCCCCGATGAACACACACATACATCGCGCCGGTGCGTTCGTTACAACGGCATTCGACGCTAATAGATTGGACGTTTCGCTGAAAGTTAACGAACATTAACGCGCCATCGAGTTACCGAATGCAAAGTAGCGAAAATTAAGCGCGTTCGGCCAGTGCTCCGTGTTTTTCCCCTCGTGTAAATTAACCGTGAACGATGTTGCGTTCATCGGAACCGAAAGTTAAAAAAAAAAAACGAAACCGAGGAACAGAGATTCGAAAGTGAGAAACATCGTGAACGAATACCGTCGCCATGGGGAATAATTCGGTGACGGTGGATGGAACGAGAATTTCACGAAGGGTGTCGACTGACCGTGCCTACCGACAAATCGACGTGCGGGAATTGCATTAGCGCCACTATAGAACGTTAAAGTGCACTTTCCCTAACGACTTGCATCACGCACGATTTACGGACATCGATGCCAGACATCCCCTCGTGGAAATCAATCTCTCGCGAGTTTACATTTCGAGGGTTTTGTAACGGAGTTGACCCTAACGATCCGTATTTGCCAACAGCCGGTCGCTGTTTTCCAGTTGTTCGACATTAAATGCGTTTTCATAGTCCCCTTACGTTTCTCATACTCGCTATTCTCCAGACGCGGTGTAATTACAGGTTTTCAACGAAAATCGAGATGAATATATTTCGCGTATAAGTTCGAAGAATCGATTTTGAAAGATCATAGGACACGCGGTGATAATATGTATTTTTAAAAGTTATTAAAATTGTCTAAAGTCTAGCCAAATAGGCAAGCAGTATTTAAAAAATTGTTAATTGGTTAATTATTTGCGCGGTGTTGTTAAAGAATTGGACAGAAAACGTCATATAAAATTTGTACCCATAAATATTGTGTTAATTATCGTCAATTCATCGAAATAACTTATCCACTCTTGGTGTCCTAGTGCACATCTCTACTACTGCGTCTGACCATCGAACTCTATTTCTATTAGCAGTCGTTAAGCATGGAACAGCATCGTTTCTGACGTCGTATTATCGTTGAACTCTCAATTAGTTTAAAACTGAAATTCAATCTTTCATTTCGAAATTTAATTTTCGAAAGAAACACATTTTACTCTGGCAAGGTTCAAAACCATTGACACAAGTAGAAACAGCTCGCAAATGGTCAGACACGCTAACGAAAGAGACTGCACATTTAAGGTTCAATAATGATGAACGAAACGATTAGACGAAAGATTAAACAAAGGACAACTAAAATAACGATTGTCGTTGTCTCTCGTGCTATAAGACGATATAGCGATACACGCGCAATTAGTACCTAGTTCTAATTGGGTTCCGACCGAGTCAAGTGTATGGTATAATACTCCCTCCGGTAGTAATTACGTCTGCTGCGCATTTTTCACGTTATACACTGCCGCTCATACGTTTTAGGGCACCTAATCTGTATAAAAAAATGTGAGGTTTCGAAAAGATGATATATTTTAAGCCACTTTTATTACTTTATAGTAGCATAAGCGTTGCCCATTTAATATTCCCTAAAGAATATTTATTTCAGACTCTTAGCAATTTCGTAATATGTACCTTGTAACATTCATTGTATATTCGATAAGTGTCCTAATATTTACGAGCGGGAGTGTATGTACGTGTGACTAACAATTCATTCTACGAACGATCCTACATCCGTCAAGTTGTTCCTCCGTATTAATTCGACGAATCTGTATCCAACCATCGATCATTCCCGCTCGTTATCGCGCGGCTGAAATTTCGTTCGCTGCTGACGGGTCAAACTTGTACATACATCCATAGAGGGGTCGCGTCAGGTAACGATTATCGACCGACTAACTACATTCAGTCGAGATCACGAAGCGACCTTTCAATTAACTTAATTAGTACAGACTCGAAATCGCGTTGAATTGGACTCTGAGAAAAGATTCGTAGTAAAAGTACGTTTTGATTCGCAACGCGCTCGGTCTGTCGTTTCGCTCTGGCAGACGGAATTATCTGATTTGATTTATACGCTCGCGAACGGGGTTAATCTAATAGGATGCTTAGATTATATCTTATTTAATATTTATGTTACATAACATTCCTCACGAACTGGCTGAATCAGCAGATGTTGCTTAATTTTTTCACGGCGTAGTTGCCAGATTTCCAACAGATTTTCGTGAAACTTTTCTTGAAAATTCAACATAAAGTTTTGATTTCTTATTGGTTACTTTACTTAAGGGAACGTTGCCGAATTTGGACTGTCGCGTCGCCTAAGTTGAACTACTACTTAACTTGTTATGTGTAGGTCATTTGTGCCGTATGATAGACTGTACATGTTCCTTATATTCCAACTTAGTTACGGCAAACACCACTATCATACAGTGCCAGCTGACGTTCAGGTAAACGAAGGCAGTGAGCTATAACAGTTAAGAATTAAATGTTTTCGATTCGACTGATTCGAGAATGATACAAAAACTACCTGTTATATCTTTTTACATTATATCTAGGGGAAAATAAATTACATTATCTTGAAGACAAAAGTAGTGATATGTTTTACACTACCTCTCAAGTATTGAAAATATTTCATTATCAGTCTAGAATAAAAAATATTTTAGTGGACCAAATCGGTAACTTTCCTCTATGACTGGCTATTGAAGGCGTGTTATTAAAATTAATATTCTTGCGTTTGCGTAACCGTCAGCTGTTGAATAATAAATATTCACGATACTCTTCTGGCACCACATTTTGAAGAAATAATAACCGAGCAATCTGCGTTAAACTCGGCCGGCCGAGTCGCTGCGCCGTTTCGTTCGGTCGATGACCCGCGTCAGTATGCAAATGCATTTACGGAAATCCCTTTTTCGCATTCGAAATCACAGGCTGTCTCGGGCGGGGCTGTGTTCGTCACCGAAATCGAATTATACCCCGATATTTCGCGGATTGCGCGCTTCATAGAATTCTCTTGAATTCGCCTGTCGACGGAACGTCCCGTGCGACTGTCAGGCTTTTGTCGGTAAATTACTGCCATCGAACGACCAGGCGTGTTTCAATTCGAAAAGACGTTTTCGTTGTTTCGCTTGTCGCGAAAGTTAATCGATCCGGACGAAATATAACAATACCGATAACACTCTGTTTATTAGATCCCATGTATCAAATGGTGCGTAATAAAGGAACGACGTTCAAGAACAGATGTCGTTCCCGAACCGTGTCTTAGTGGAAATAAAATTAATGAGAGGAGAAAACAATACAATCGCGTATATAGGGTGTGTCTGAACTGGTGGTACAGACGGCAATATGGCAACTGTATAAAAGTATAAATTGTATGTGTAAAATAATATTTTTTTGTGTGAATGAATATTGGGCACGTGAGCTTTTAATCCTTTAGTTGGTATTAACGTAAATATACATTTGCAGCACCAGACATCCCTTATGCTATTACAGCACATATACGCTTTCGAAATTTAAATGCTCGTGTTACTTTTGTATATTTAGATATGTATAACTTAATTATAGTTTCGGGCAGATAACGCACTCTATTGGGAAACTGTGAAACTATTAGAAGGCTTTGTTTTATTCCATATTTAAGCATCCAAATGTATTTTTAATCAGCAATCAAAGGGTTAAATGCGGCTATTACCGTGTCTGATTATTAATCGTTACTTCCACTTGCAGTGACAGGTAGTTAAAACAAGTTATTATTTGTTTTCCATCAATCTCATTATCATCCATCACTTTATGCCTCATTATTGTTCAAGTAATTCCCTGACAGTGTTTATAAACATTAATTAATTAAGTGGTTCTGCAACGATTTAACCGAAAAAAAGCTCAATATGAAAATATTTTATTGCATACTTTCGATGCAAGTACTATTTATTTCGTTCATCGAAGAAAGAAAAAAAAACAAGTCACATACATGATATCAACTTTAGTAATTGAATGCAGCACATCTGAGTGAACGGAAAGATTTGAAAGCGCAATATTGGGGTTAAACTGGAGGCGGAAGCAGTGATGTTCGATCCCCCAAAATAAGCGGTAAAAATAAAAGATAACCGAATACCGTTCGAGTCCAATTTTTCGTTGTCCTGTTTCGACGGAGGTTCACTGGAAAGCGCAATCTTTCAAGGATTTTTGGCAGCCGAAGTAGGTTGAATTGTCTCCATGGGAAAGAGTTGGCTGGCTGGGAAACTTTTATTCGTAATCCGTTTTACACGTAGGACGAGCGAATCGGAACCCCGGACGAAGAGGCGTCGTTGAGAAGTCTATTCGCGAATTCATCTGCATTTGTTTTTGGCTTACATATATGTATATTCTGGCGTGAAACGCGCGTTTGTCGGTTACATCGTAGGTTTACAGCGCACGAGGCGATCGAACACCACGATGAAAGCAGATCCGTGGGCTTAATGCTTTCGGTGGAACGAACCTTGGAGCTTCCAATCCGATTAATGTTCGCTATAAAGTTTATTTTCGAATCGAAGATCTCGCACACTCGTAACAGACACCAGAAATGGTGCCTGACTCGTGAAACTTACAGGAATCCCGTCTGGTTTTATTTTTGCAATCCCGTCTGGTTTTATTTTTGCAATCCAGCGTTTATCCCATGATAGGTTTAAATCGAGGATCCTGATTGTTATAGCCGAGCTCCTAAGAGATTTTCGGATACGTCTCGGTACGGTGTCTTCGTTTACGCCGTGGTTATTTCCGATCGAGGAACCAGCATCAAATATTCATCCCCGGAAACCATTATTTCCTCTCGTGGATGGAGAAAACATTAATTCTTTTACCTTTCGACCCTTGGATTCCAATAGCTTGTCGTGTTCTTACCGTTTCAGAAACGATATCCTTTCAATTTCCCCAAAGAATTCGTCGATATTCGATGTATCAGGACGTTTGTAGTATTTTTAAATAATATTCTTCCATCCTCCTAGTCGATAGTGTCTCGAATAGAAAATTGTTTCGGAAACTTTCATCTAAACGCGTGAGCGACGTTCTTCAATTTCTTCCGCAAAACACCTTGCCGTTTCTTACGAAATACAACGGTGACACCAGTTATGAAGCAATATCGAGTTGCGCTTGCATCGGTAAACAGTGAACCTTCCATCGAGCTGGTCCGCCGGGAGTGTTTTTCCGCGGACCAAGTAATAGCGACGAAATAACAAACGAAACGTCACGTATTTGTTCCTCTATTATTGTACGCTGTGGTAAAAATGTCAAGTGTTTCGTTTTCGCTTCAAATCGAGTAACGATATTGTTAGAACGACGGAAAGAACAGAATTCAACTTCTGACTAAAAATGGATCGTTTAAGAATCCGAAAGCTATTCGTTCCAGATAGACGAAGATTCGAAAAACGTTATATGGCTTTCGAGTTTGATCGGAGGGGGCAGCTCGTGCGAGAACACGATACAATCGCGGGGCGTTCGATCGTATCGATCTGTTGCCGCGTCACACCCTGCGGGGGCCCCGATTCTGGCATCTTGAAACGGGTGCCAATAGAACACCGTACTTACGCTTGTCACGCGTTCCATGGTGGCCGACAGTAGCCTTCGCGTTTCCCAGAGACTACGCTTTCATCGATTTTCGGCACAGACCCGCGTAACCCAAAGTTCCAGCAGTCGGTGTGGTGCACCAATATACCCGGTACAGTTTGACGGAATTCACGATTTCATTATATCCCGTGGAATTTCTCGCGGAATTAACGACGAACTGAGCGTGCCCGAGCGAAAAACAAGTTTGCGCGGTGGGAACAACTGGACGGCAATTTTTGTCCCGAATGTAATTCCCCCATTCCTGTTCGGAGAGAAAACGAGAATCGTAATACGACGGGAACGCGGGGGAGAAGTCGTTTAATAATTTCACGATTCTACGTTGTTTGATTTTCAAATTATAATTAATTTAGTTGACTGTTTTAGTAAGTAAACTTGAATTGCGCTCAGTGACGTTCACCTCGACTAAACCGTAGAATACCAAGATCCCCGTTCCGACGAAATCAAATTCCGTTCGGATGGGCCTGACGGAGCTAGGGAAAAAAGCACGATTCGGCGAAACAATACGCGAGGCAGTTTCTTCGAAAGGTTGGAAAAAGAAAGAAACGTGTCTATTTGTCGCGGCGTTCGTTCGATCGGTGGAAGTCGTTAGTGTGCCGCCGCCACCGCGCGAGTTGTTGGATTGTCTCGGCACTTATTGTTCGCACGGGTCGAGTTTACGGGAGCAGTCGCGGGGACACACCGTGCGCACGCGGGACGAACCAAAGGCGTTATTCTTCTCCTGGAAAAGCAGCTTCTTGGGGGCAGCGGGATAGGTTCAAGCGGAGGCGCGCGTAAAAGCGGCGAACCGGGGGGTGGTGGTGGTGGTGGTGGTCGTGGTTGCCTTGGGTTCGTGGCCCTCTTTTTCTTCCCCCCTTCCCTTTCGAGTTGTGTAAGAAAATTGTATAGGCGCGCGTGCAGTCGCCGGTGCACTTTCCCTCGAATGCAATCGAGTCGCTGCACTGGAGGGTTCGCGACGCCGACGAAGACTTTCCGGGAACGTTCAAGATCAACCGGCGTGTAACGAGGTCTCGTGGATATTGTTCTTTCGTCGAGTCGATTGAAAAATCTATATAGATCGTTGTCGAAGATTTCCAGTTTAATATTAGATGTTTCACGCTCGCGAACGATAGATTTGATTGCTTTTCCGCGAGTTACAATTACCGGTGAGAGTGGGTTGTTTACGCTGGCGGTGAATGAAATACCGTGGTTTTTCCTGCTCAAGCTAATAGACGGCGCGTAATATTTACGCGGAGAGCTCTCAACGCTCGAGAAAAAAACGATGCAGTTGCGTGTTTCCTATATTGCTGCGCGCGACAAACGTCGTTTTTTGCGTTCATTAGGGATAATGCGATAACAGAAGACTCTGATACAACAAATGTGCGCTATACATAAGCCACGCGACGATATTATGGGGTCTAATACTTTTTGGGAAAATATACGTGTAATATATGGAGTATCTCTTTTGAACTAACGTGTATTGCGTCTCGGCATTGATGCTTCTACTTGAGGGGGGGGGGGTAGAATTGAAGTGAAACGATAATTCGATCGTCTCGAGTTATAAACTCGGCCCCGTTAGGAATTGCAAATGGTCGAGGGACCGTAATGCGAATAACGCGCTAATTGCTCGAAACGCGTGACAGAAATTTCGAATCACCCTTGAATACAGTTTAAAACTGCGGCTACTTGAAATTTTTAATTTGGTCGACGATCTTGAACATTTAAAAAAAGATCCATTAATTTTCATAGAATGCGAACTAGTAACAAGAATATATTTCATCGCGTTTAAGAAGTTCCAACGTTTCATCGAGATAGCCAAGTATGTCAAGTCGTTCAAGATTCCTGGGAATTTAAAATATCTTTAACGCCGAATAATATTCGGCGGGATACAGCCTGTAGACGACTAATTGCTCCAATTGCCTGAAATTGCGCAAGGGAATCGTTACCGCTCTCGCTATTCATTCTTTCTTCCACTATTAACGACGAGCTTTAATTCTTTCGCTCTGAAGATTTCAAACTGTTTCAAGCGGTTAATCGGATGATTGTACGAATAATCATTTCCGGTATCGATAAAAAACGAGAATTGTCTGAAATTTTTGGAAACGTTGGAATTATCGGACTAATTGATCTCGACGAAAAGTCTTACAAACCCAAAAATTAATATCGAATATTTCATTTTTATCGTTTCTGTGGTGGATAATAGCATGTTTAATATAATAGTCGAAGGAATTGAAATGGTTAGACATTCTCAACTCTTTTTGCCTTTAATATCCACCCTACGTTCTTTATTTTTATCTGCTATTCTCTTTTGAATCTATTCGATCAATCTATTTTCCATACCTACTTCGTCGTATAAACAACGTTCCCGCATGTACGTTATTAATAAATAACGGGGACGACAATAGCTCGTAACTAGAAGGAATATTCGGGTCGATTCGAATGTTTCGTCACGCGTTCTAAGTAGTTCAAGGTAGCTCGTTCGGGACCATCGTGGATAACGAGCGGCGTCAATTGTGTTCGAATCTAGGGAGAAAATCTGGTCCACGCACCGGTTTGCCCTTTTCCCAAGGTTTTCTCCAGTCGATAAGGGCCGACATACTGATGGGTCTCCTGGGTGTTGGACCCGACGGGGCTCTCCTTGCCCTGCATCGCCGTCGAGCCACCTTCCTCCTGGTCCGCCAGGTTGTTGGATTATCCTACGAAAACAGTCCTGCCGGCAACTGCTGCTTTTTAGCTTCCTTCCGCCTTCCACTTTCCGGCTGCGGCCCACCCCCACCCCGACCCCCTCCCTCAGCGCCCAGAATTCCTTCCTTCCTTCCTTCCTTCCTTTCGCACCTTTCTGTAGGCAACCTACTCGACGCTCCTCTCCTTCTTCTGCTTCTTGTTCTTCTTCGTTCGGTTTCGTTCGGTTTCTTCTAGGTGGCTCGTATTCGAGCGTTCGTCCTGTCCGTCCCGTTCGTCGCCGTCACTCCGCGGCACAAATCGCGTATCTCCGCGGCATGACGATCACCGGCGTGATCGCGAGGCGACCGTACTACCGGGGGTCGTCGAAATCCGTTCGTCGGAGCGGACGAGGAGAACAACGGACGGTCGAAGTCGAGGTTGAGGTCGAGGTCGAGGTCGAGGACGAGGACGAGGACGTAGGCGTACGTTGAAAAAGGAATCACCTGAAAACTCGCGCACCACTCGGCTGCTTTCGCACATGCACACGCACTGTGTGTCACTGACACGACCGGTTCTTGATCTTCTGCGGCTGCCTCTTGCGGATCCTTCTCATGATGTTCGGCCGAGGATTCGCGTTCACCGAGCAAGGACAAGAAGCCAGAAAATGGGGCGATCGCGATAGAACCCGTCCCGCAATCAAAGGGCGGAGAAGGATGATCCCGAGGAGGAGTCCAGTAAAATCGGTTCGATCGTCACGAGGTGGCACGGACGCGGACGGCGGCGGCGGTGGCGGCGGCGGGTCGAGTAGCATCGGGGGGTGGGCTCACGTGAATGTCGCGGTCGCTCGACCACCGGCGGCGGATCCGCCAGAAACCAGCCGACTCCTCGACGGAGCACCGTTCGGCGCCATTGCGACTTCACGGACAAAAGACTGTTCCGCGATATCCAGCTCCCCGACCCTCGGATCGACGATCCGTCACGCACTGGTCACCGAACGCTGCAGTTTGCCCAACTACCCCCCGAGTGCACCCTCTCGTGTTCGTCCACTCTCTCCGGACAGCAGCAGCACTCTACGAACGCTTCTTCGTCCGTCGGTAACACCCCCGTCACGGTGACCGACGATTCTCCTTCACTTTTTCTGTTCACCCACCGATTCCGTCCACGACTCGTTCGTACATAGTTTCTTCGCGTGTTCGTCCGCGACGTCTAGGTCCCGTCAGGGAGGAAACTACGAACCTCTCGCCGACTGACCCTTCCTTTCGTTCTGGCAGCGCACCTCCACCCTACGCGCACTCGTGCAGCACCACCACCACCATCACCGACGTGTGTGTCACTGTATATCAGTCGTGAACACAACTGGAGCGACGTTCCCTCCTTCGACCGGGGGGACTACTGCTGCTTCGAGGAGGATCTATCTCTTTTTTTCGTTTTCCCGAGTATGTTCGACCCGAGTATTTTCGCGACACGGGCTCTTCGCTAATTACCTCGGTCCCGGCGATTTATCCCCCCCGTGTCTCGCGTTCGCTCGTTTCGTCAAAGATTCAGCCCTGTCGTTCGCGGATGACGGAGCTGACGACGAACCGCGGCGCTCCCAGTTCGATTACGTGTTACACGAGACTCGACAGAGGGGGTAGATTGCGCGCGCA
Source organism: Dufourea novaeangliae (assembly GCF_001272555.1). NCBI lineage: Eukaryota > Metazoa > Arthropoda > Insecta > Hymenoptera > Halictidae > Dufourea > Dufourea novaeangliae. Next base: position 534,211 of record NW_015373973.1, read on the forward strand.
CCTCCACACCCGCCGCCGCCACCGCCGCCACCGCCATCCCTTTCCTCGCCCCACTGGCTAAACCGGCGCGGCGGCACATAGGGTTGGCCTCGAGGTCCTTCGACCGTCCAAACAAACCAGCCAGTCGTCCCGAACGATTCCATCCTTCGGCCAATTAACGAATCGCGTCTCGACTCGCTTTACCAACCGACTAGAAACTTTTGCGACGGTGCACCCTGTCGCGTGTTCATGGATTTACCTAGGTGGCAGAGGGAAGATCGAGCGATCGAACCCATCGCTGAAGCGGAGGGAGTCGAAGCGGGGGGTGAGACTCGTTTCCCCTCGGTTTATCGTTGGTAGTAGGGGTGCGCTCGGTGTGTTCTCGTCGGTACCAGGGTGGCTGCTCGTGGTTTGTGTCTAGGGTAAAAAAGGAGCGCGGAGCCACACGGATTTCGAATCGATTCCGGATCCTCTTCGTCGCGAAACTTTCCTCCTGCGTCTGCGACCGTCCCGATAACGCACCTCCGGAGACTCTCCTCGAGGGTTTCCGGATAAATACTTCGATGTTTCTTGTTCGTTAAACATTTTTTTCATTATCGATGATTCGTGTCTGAAAAGATTCCGCTGCTCGCTGCAAGATCCTTTTGCGAGAGCTCGTTCCCGTTCAAACTCTGTTGCACCTAGCGGAAGAAGGTTGAAAGGTTCGGTTAAATGCCCATTTTTACCAGTAAACGCGGCGTATGTCACACCCGGAAATTACTTCGCCCTCGCTTGAAAGACGAACGCAACCCTTACGTCGCTCTCTCGTGTTTTCAACACGCCTCACTGCCTACCCTTCTTATCGACGTAATATATTCCGAAATTGTTGCGTCGACTAATACGTTTCCTCGTCTACCGTGAATGCAGGTTCATACTATTGCGAGTAAAACTGTCCCCGACATCGTATTTCTATTCTAAACGCACACTTGCCGAAACTATACAGACGTGATTTGTAGGGGAAACATGTCAATGGTACTGGATACGCTAGGTTTTTCGAATCGATTTCCGTGGTCCGAAGCGAACAATAAATTGACACAGCAAGTAATTTAATAGAGTGCATCGCCTTTTTCGTCGAGAAGAATTGGAAAATAGATGGACGACCGGAAGCAATCGTGTTCCAAAAAGAAAAAGGAAAAAAACAGAAACCGTCCACGAGCAGTTGCACGAAACACGATATCGTGCATCCTGCGACTGCAATTTAAATAAACGGTAAAGTCTGTAATTTTAGCATGTAAAGTTGCCGGTAGGGAATAGATTTGGTGGATGAGCGATATGCGGTAGGGCAGTGCCGTATATTACGATCCAGGCAAACGCCGAACTTACATCGTCGGGATGAATTATTTAGAACGGAATCAGACAGGTTAAGTCGAACGGTTTGGACGGCCTGATGCTGGTTAATCATTCAACGGATTAATTATTGACGAAAGAGGGCATCGTCGTTCCTGCCCGGGTGGTTATTCAAAATTTCAGACGGTGCGTGTCCCTACACCCGTCCTTGATCGAATTTCAGTTTCGCAAAGGGGTTAAAATATTTTGATACGATAATTAACTACGAGAATATCGAGCGATCTCGGAGTCGGAAATTAAAGATACAGTCGGTAGATAGGGAACCGAGTATCGCTGTCGACGTAGAAGCATTGTACGTCGCGATAAGCGTTAAAGTCCGTCTTAATACCGTTTTTGCGAGCTCTTAAGGGTCTCGAGAGATTTTTACCTGGACGAAGAAACGGTAGTTTCTCATGGAACAACAGGAGCCGAACGGAAAAATGTAAGGTGCTCCGTCGAAGAATCGAAACGGCGTCGGTACGATTCCTCGGCGACTAGAATTCCCTCTTGAGATGGAGGAAACGTTTCCTTTCATCGAAGAACGACTTGGCGAGAAGAGCGTGAGGGTCGGAGGGGATGAAACGACTGCCTCTTGATCGCCGAAAACGCGCACTCGTTCGAGAAAAATCGAGATGTTCGCGATCGTAGAACGTCGAACTTTCAGTAACGAGAATCTGTTAAACGCGGTTAAGTTCGTGCAAAGAGCAAATGATGGAAATAGAGAGTAGAATGCAGAGAATAGAAACTAGGGGGGGAGAGAGAGAGAGAGAGAGAGAGAGAGAGAGAGAGAGAGAGAAACATTTAACGGAGGGATTTTTCTCGATGAGACGCGCGTATAAATATGCAAGGAAAATTACCCTGAGTGTTATGGCGCGAGCTACAAGCGAGGACACCTCGCGTAGGGGGGTACGAATGCAATATAGATCGAGCCTGGTGGGAGGAGGAGGACGAAAGGGAGACGGAAAGAGAGGGACGACAGTCGGATGGCACAAAGAGGAGGGTGCAGGCCGAGGATCGATAGGTATATAGAGGCAGATAGGAACACAGGAAGCGTCTGACACCGGAAAGCTTCTGGGGGATGGCTTCTTACCAGCTAGTTCTGACCGACTGACAAACCCACCGTTTTTTCGCGAGTCCAGCGTCGATATTTTAAAGTCTCTTCGTTTTTCGCTTCTGACCGTATCGAACCTATTTTCGTCAATTTCATGGTAAATTTCTCATTGACCAGCGACGATTCCGATTGATCCTGCTTTCTCGCGATCGTAAAAAGAATTTTATTACGCTACCGTTATATAACGCTGCACCAGTGCATCAGAATCTATCTCGCGAGTCAGAAGCGACGTGGCGAAAATGGGCTCGGAAGCGTGAAAAGAGAAATACGTCTGCGTTAAACTCGAAGCTTTGCCTTGGATGGAGATAGTTCGGTGAAAGACGGGATATAATAATACGACGACTTTGTTGCAACTGCTGCAACATAAAAGGATAATCTTAAAAGAAAACGCATAGTAAGGGAAGACAATGCGAAGGTAATAGTGTGCAGAGTAAGTGAACTGCGTTAAAATTGAGAGCAGCAAAGTATAGGTGCATACAGGTGAAGCATGATAATTACGAAGGAACGTTGACGCGAAGTTCTTGAATTACAAGTACAACAAGGCGGTGTGAACTGACGGAGGTAAAGAATTATAATAATAGGTAATTCAAGGTGTAAATTGTATAGTTAAATATTTATCCGTTTAAGGGGTAACGGTGGAAAAAATAAATTCATTCGGAAAATGTACGTTCGTTTGATCAGCGTTTTCCAACATTGCCACTGTATCGATTATTCTCGTTTCCCTAATAAAACGAAACGCCAACGATTGGATTGACCTGGGCACTCTCTCGTCCATAAAGTCAATTAATCTCCTGTCTCTTGAACAAAATATTGTAAAACGGCGGGTAGAGCTATTTATGGTGGAAATCCATTAACATTCTTTCCGTCGCTATCGGCGAAACGCGCGAGTACCCAGGGGGCAATTAATTGTCGCGTTCGTCTGCGCGGAATCGAAAATTTGTCGTTGTTGTGCGCGCGCGCGGAGCTACGGTTAATTGTACGTAAATTAACGGTCTTTTCCTTTGATCTTTCGCGAATCCCTCGAGGGAAGAAGAGGACAGAGAAGCAACAGCACGCTCGGAGTTTCTTTATCGACTGCATTAACGGCCGGTCTTTTCTTACCCGACGCGACGGTATTGTAGAGAGTTAGCGGGTTCTGTTCCATCGGTCTCCCGATTCACTTGTGTTTCGCGTGTGGGTGGACGTGGGGGATTCGAATCCGGCTAATAGGAGACTTCCCTTTGAGTTTGGATGCTAGGTTCAGGCGCGCCCGATTAATTGGCTTTCCGTAGTCCTCTGTCCTGTCTTCCGCAGCGCGGTGGGATAGGGAGGGGGGCACGTAATTGCTATAAATACGAGAACCGATTTATTTTAGAGACCGATAAATCAGCGAGCGATAAACTATCCACGGAAAAAAACAGCTGCGTTTCGCGTTCGATCCACCGACCGATTCGGAATGTAGACGCCGATCGATTATCACTGACTTAACCGCTTATTCGTGTATACTTTCAGGATAATTTACCCGAGCACGGGGTATGCTCGGAGCGGACCTTCAACCCCAGACGAGCACTCGATCTCTCTTCCGTTATCTGAAACGGTTGTCATTTGCATAGAACGCGTGATCAGTTCGTTCACCCCTGTGGACTTCCAAGTGTCGTTTTGTTCGCTTCGTACCGATCGAAGAGGGATAGATTTACTTTTCTTTGCATCTTCTCCAATTTTCGATTGTATCAGAATTCGACGTAGATTGTAACGCGTCGACGCGACGAAACTCGTCCTAGAGGAGCCTGAATCGCGTCAGGAACCCGTCGGTCATTAAATCTCCAGGGTTTAAAGGTCGATGCACCCTGCAGACTGTGCACGCACCACCCCTACAACGCGGGATCGGGGCTACATCCATTGGCATTGGTAGACGACGGTATTCGACTCGCGCCGGTGTTTACATTATTCCGAGAGATTCGCTCATTGAAATCACTGTCCGCCAGGCATTCATTCGTGTCCGCGTGTTACGCCGCTGCTATATGGACCGTGTGTCGCATTACCGCGTCAAGCCGCGCACCGTTGGCTTTCCAGTTATACGTACGCACTCGGACCTTTCGCGGCTCTATTCACGGGTCCTTTGAGGGATCATCGTCCAACACTCTACTCTCTGTTTCTATAACCAAGCTTTCGGAACGCGGTAAAATCGAAAGGGGATCGATGTTACATTCGTACACAAAAATTTCATGGAAGCAACCAAAATCTTTTATGCGTAGAGTTGGAATCGCTTGCTTCTGGATCGCAAAGATTACGATATTTAATTTGCAATTCGTCGCTACAGTCCTTCATTATTCTATCTTCACTAGTTTCCAGACAGAGATAAAATTGGTTTAATGTTTTCAAAGCTTCGTATTATAGAAGCAGGAAAGCAGCGAAGTAATCAAACAAAAAGTTTCACAATTTCGGAGCTAGGACTTAAAAGAATATTTGTTGTTTCCTCGGTTGAATTTTCTTTATATTATGGTGAATTTGATTAACTAAATTTTTTTGAAAAATGAAGGTAAAACAGTTAAAAACTTGGGCAACGAATTTCCGAGGGAGATGAAATAGAAAAGTAACAAATTAACGTTACTTCAAAGGATTACGATAAATACAGTGAATAAACGCGACGGTTGCGTGTTAATATCGAATATTCCGCCGCGTCCAAGAAAATATGTCCGAGCCATGCGTGCATAGTCGACTTTGAAAAGTGACCGTAGCACCGTAGCGATTATTTTTCCCGCGAGCGGACACGGCCGCGCGTTCGAGCACGAGGGATGGAAACGCAACGTGTTGCACCCAGAAGGGAAACGCTCGAAGCCGGGGGTCCACTCGTAGGCTGCACTTGCCTCTATCGAGCACGAGGCAAGTTGCGCGGTGGAACGAGTAAACAAAGTTCGTGGTTGGCACTTCGCCTGAGCCTATTCACCGCGCCGCAGACGACACGACCGTTCGCTCGTATACGCTGCTTTGCTGCGTTAGCCCGTGGAAAACTCGTCGAGAGTACCGAGACCGGAGACTGGAGACCGGAAACCGACTGCAGGTCTGAAGCATCCCGTGTGGAACGGCGAGTCCCGGAATCCACATTGTTCCCCGCTCAAAACGCCGAGTTTGCAGTCTGCGCGAGCTTAATAACGCGGCTCGAACCGGTTCGCGATCGAACTCATCTATCTAGACGCCGGTTATCATCGCGCCCTTAGCCCTTCCCGAACGTAGGTACTTCAGACCCGGGGAAACACGGTGTGTCCGATTGATTCTCGAACCGCGTGTCTATCTTCCGCTTCCGAACCAGATAAATGAAGTGGAACTCTCTACGCGGCGGTAGGTACGGGACACTGTCTGTATTTGCACTGGTAACGCGATTCGCTTCGAGGAGAAACGTGTGCTTTCGAAGTTTGCGGATAATCTATTCGGAACGGTTCGCGGCACAGGCGACCGTTAACACTTTGATCGGACGGTATAAGGGTGGAATCGTCGAGGGAAAGTTTCCGCGGATTTCTTCCGGCTGATTGCGTTTTCCCCGAGAAACGATGAGTATTTCACTTCGCGATAACTACAAGATATTTTGTCTCGTCGGACAACTCGAGAGATTTGTCTCGTGGCCTGCTATTGTACGTCTTCTCTTTATCTCTTTATCTCTCGCGTGGTTGTGCTTTTTGTTCTGTCTCAGTTCTTGCAATTACAGCGATCGTCGAGCGGCTTAAGATGAAAAAGTACAACACGGAAACGGGAAAAAGAATGGTATTCTGTCAGCTTTTACAAGCTACGACATTTCCTCGTGGAGAACTTCCTGGGAAACGTATCATCTGGGGTATCGAGTGTAACCAACTCGCGTTAAACGATCATGGGAGAAGATGTCCTCGCGGGAAGGGGCAATTTGATTCGTGGCCAAGACTGGCCGAGCCGACGCGACGCACGAGCGATTTTCAGGGGTTTCGAACTTTTTTCATTTGAACGGAGCGTATATGTACGCGTAAGAGCAGTTGCGGCTGTATTTTATGACTCAGACTCGTCCAAGTTCATGCGAAAGTTTTTAAGTGGGGATGGTAATACGTAAAAGGGAGGCGTGAAGTGTTAACACAGGCCAGAACAGCAGCAGACACTTGACGCACCCCTCATCCTATTCTCTGGCAGCCTTCTTTTTCTCTCTTTCTCCTCATCTTCCTCTTCCTCCCCCTCTCCCGCCGCTCGCCAAGCCGCCCTCGTTTTTACCTACCGCTTTGATGCTTCTTTCTCATCGGCTTTTTGCTTGTCCATCTATTTCTCCCTAGCCCCTGACTCCGCTGTTGCGTCCCTCAAACTGCCGTTACTTTACATTTTCCCTAATATTTCTTTTTCGGGCAGCGAACGACGTTTTTGTCAAAGGTTGCCCTTCCCCTCCCGACCTTTCCCTTCTTCGCGAATTTTTCCTTGGGAAAGCCAAAAGAGTCTAGACGTCTACGAAACTACCATGATATTTGGTATTTTCGAGACGTGTCGCGACCAAGAAAGTAGCAGCGAACACAGGATATACCTACACAGGTTGCCCAATTCAAACGCTTTAACATTTCAAAAGTATCTGAAAATTTTACCGTTCCAACGGTCGACACGGGTGCTTGAAAGTTTTTTAATTTGCCCTGTGCGTTCGAGCCGGTCCCCGCTTTCGTGAACTAAATTGCGAAGTGGATTCACGACGGGACGCTGAATCGAATGTCCATTGGCATAGTCGGGACGGACATCGGGCAACATTACGCTGTCGCGGTTGCGCGCGAACGTATGCGGTCAAATGAAATATCATACGCATACGGACGGACCGGAGCCTGACGTTTCAACGCGATTCTCGGCGTACAGTACGGCAGACGTGACGGTTTCGTGCCGTAGCTTGATTTATGCAGCTGTAAATGCGATCTCTATTAAATGTGTATTCCGTACATGGACCCCGGAGCGTGGTAAATCACGAGGGTCCGCCAACCGGCTCCCGCGGGACACAATACAGCTCCACGGCTCCTTTAAGTACTAAGTTCACGGCAATATGTTGTGTCGAGTTTATAAATAAATTACCACCGTGATTCCACTTAGAATAATGGAAGGGAATCCCTCGCGAGCGAGCTCGTGGACCAACGCCTCCTAGACAGAATTTGGTAATCGTTTGGTAATTGAATCCGACCGAGAATCTCAAAAGAGTTCGAGCAAAGTCGACGCTGTACGCTTCGACGAAATACGAGGTAATCCGTTCTGTCATGCGAAAACTTTCTCTTCGGACGTAAATTCTTTCAATTTTCTTTACAGGGGACGTACGGAAAGTTTAGTTTATTCGATCGGAATCGAGGACTTAAAACGGTTTAAATGGCTGACAGCGGTCGCCGAGGAATCGGAAGTGAGAAGAGAAATTTCCATAAAGCGTAATAAATTATTCTGTCGTGCCTCGACGCGGATACTTATTTCGTGTGATAGCTTTAATACGGTACGAGCCGTTTTTCGTTTAATTTCACGCACACTTTACAACCTCCGGAGGATTTGGAAGTTTTTTATACCGTTTCCCTGGCTCCCGTAATTTTTCCAGATAAATTTTTATCGTAGCTTATTTTACGTGGCGCGAGTCAAAGGGAGCCTTGCCGACGGATTAGCAAAGAGAAACTCGCCGACGTTTAATCTCTCCGTCGACTCGTTAAGGTAAAAAGCAAGGAGCGAGATAAGTTTTTCTTTTCTCCGGCTCGATGAATTTTCCGTCGAAAGACCAGAAGAAACTCCACGATCTTATTTTACTCCTAAGGAATAGTCTCGGGGCTGTCGCGTTTGTACCAATTAGTTCTTTTGTGGTAGTTTCACGTTGACTAGTCTCGGATCAATTTGTTCAATAGTGAAGGTTTTCCGATGTTTGAACGAACATCGTCTCCGACGGTCGGTCGCAATTACGCTCGTTTTGCAATAACTCGATAATTGGAGGCGTGCGGGCGTAACAAGCCGCGAACGCGCGCACGGAAGAAAAACACGAGCACTCGAGATGAAAGTAATTTAGTACGTTCTACATTCCGGTATCTCGCATCTGCTGCCCCCGAAAACACCCTTCCTCTTTCTCTCCCTTATCCCGTCGGTTTTGCACGTTCCCGCCACTCGTGTTTTCGCCAAGAAAAAACGCTGCGAGTCGTTGGAACGCGGAGAGGGATTACAAAATTTCTTTCAAGATGTTCCATGAACTTTTCCATTCGTTGATGCACAATTACAATGCGGTACAGGAATCAACAGAACAATGTCCCTTTGGGACAGAAATGAAAATTATGTCAGACGCAATGTTACCCTTTTAAAAAGAACGCCATTGTGGTGTTGTTTCTCCCTGAAAGAAAGGAAAAACGGTGCTCGTTTGTGCTCGCGTCCTACCAGTTGCGTATCTCTGAAAAGCGTCGAAACAAGTTCAAAGGGTTCGAGGAACCAGCAGAGATTGCAACCGTAAAAACCGAGGAACGAGGCGCGCCTTTGATTCGAATCTTGGCCGGGTCCGGTAGCGCGGGGGTGTCAAGGGGTGGGAGGAGAATTTTCGAGAGTCGAATCGGTTGGAGCAGCGTCGCGTCGAGCCGTTGACGAGTCGCCGAAGAACGAGGCGAAAGAGAACGGAAGGGAAGGGAAGGGATAGGGAAAAGAAGGGAAGGTTCACGCGATAGCCCTAACGCGAACGCACGAGACCTCGGGGAAATCCTAATATTTTAACCACTGGCGAGGAATGAAAGGACCCGGGTGAGCATGAAAAGGGAAAAAGGGGTGCGCGAAGCATCCCTGCGTACCCTTAAACCCTACTGGATGGGGTGGAACCTGCAAGGTGGGTGGAACTGTATACCCGTTGCGGTACCCCGAGGGAAGTACTTGCAATTAACGCGGTAAGACTCGGCTCTTGCAAGGGGTAGTACACCCTTCTTACGCCACCCTCCGGCCCCCCTCCTTCTTTCCCTCTCTCTGTTCCACCTTCGATTCTCCCTCCTTGCTTTGTATACCTTTCTCCACCCGTCTTTCAATTCCCTCTCTCTCTCTTTCTCTTCCGGTTTCGGTCTATCCGCCCCCACTCGTCTGATCGTCCCCTTCGAGCCCTTCGAGCGCTCATAGGGGACGCCAGAATGACTGTGTTCGGTTATTTGTCAGGGATACGCGTAATCGCGCGCACGCGTGCTGCTACTCCCGGGAAAAATCTACTCGCGTCACTCCTCCTGTATACATATACATACCTAACTCGTTCTGGTACACACGACACGGAACATGACGCGTGAATCCCTTCTTTTTAGCACGCCGTCGCGTTCGGTGCTCTCCCCCGCGTCGGTTAACCGCGTAATACAGAATCTTGTGCCGGATGAGTAAAATTGTAACTTAACCAAGGATCATGCTGATACGCAGGGTGTCGTGTAACTGGTGGTATAAACTGGTAGAGGGTGATTCTACGCGAGAAAATAAGTCGAAAATATAGAATAACATTTTTTTTCATTCGAGACTTTGTTTTCGAGGAAATCGACTTTGAAAATCTAATGGATACGCGTGCAATTGCATAGGACGTATCTAGCGCGTCTGTGCATTGCATTCCGTTTCTACTTACTACCACGGACGAATACGCGCGGTTCAGATTGATTTTCAAAGTCGATTTTCTCGAAAATAAAGTCTTTAATGAAAAAATGTTATTCTCTATTTTCGACTTGTTGTTTTCTTTTTATTTAATTGTACCACTAGTTAAATGACACCTTTAATACAATCTGTACAACTGCTATGCGCGAATTGTCCGCGAGAGAAGCATTACGGTTCGATTCCCTCCCCGGTAGCCGACTTCCAAAAACCCTAACTTCGGTGTAGTTCGACCGTATTCGGTATCCGATCGTCGATCGATGGTCGTCCACAGGTTTTGTCCAGCTGGTTACATAAAACGCTGGAAAGGGGCGATTGATTTTCCGTGCTCGGGCTAGGCGGTATTTATGCGTCACGCAATTAACAAGTTTAGGAACAACCAAAGTCCGGTACGGCCACCGTCTACGTATAAAAAGGCACCTCGAGGGATAAGAAATATTACGTAACGCCGCACTAAGATGGTGCAACGATCGTGCACAAATAGAATTCCGAAATGAAAAATGACGTATCTACGTACGCAAATCTCGAGGGAAGTTGTAAATTTGATTTCCTTTTACGGTTTTATCATTCAACTTGTTTCCGGCTTATCTGCGAAAAATTATGCACGTGTGCAACCCGGATGGCATACGCGATAACGGTGCTGTATTCTGCAGTTGCGACCCGAATACGAGAAATTTGCGTGAAATGGTCGCCACCGCGTCAGGACCACCGATTTAAATAGCGCAGTGTATTTTGCCGGTGAATGATTCGTGTTGCGAAAAGAGGTCATAGCGTTTATCGAGGTTCAAGTATTCTCATTCTGAGTCAAAGAAACCATCGATCTGACCGCTGAGAGGATAGTCAAACGTGAAGAGGCAGCGGTGTCACGACAGTACCCCGAATTTACAAATATTCGTGATCATATTTGTATAGCACCGTACAGATGTCTTGAAATTAATTAGTCGAAACACATGCGAAACGAATGAAGTCCCAGTCTGTTTCTTCGATGACAGCAGGCTGAGATCAAAGGTTTTGAGTTCTTCCTTTGGAAACGATCTATCGGAGGAAAACAAGATTTATCGATGAAACCATTGTCGACTGCGTACTTACTGTTCCCCCAACTGTCTATAAATTAGGCTCGAAGATTTCCACCGATGAACCGTTCATTAATCAGACGATTGTCGATAGAACAAGCGAGTAGGAAAGTGGCGGATGCACGCACGGGGAATAATAGAAGATTTCTCCCTGCATCCCGGAAATGCGGCTTAGTCACCGAGGGGGTGGTGGTGATATCCATTGTACTCGACTGAGTGCACATTCGTGTAGAATCCATGTGGAACGGTGGTATCGAGCGTCTCCGCATGCCGCGTATGCTGTCGTGACCGGTAGATTTCAGAGGTGTACGACCCATAAACGTCGCTTCGATTGCCTCCTATACATATACGCCACGCTCGCGTAAAAGGGATTATTCCCAGAATCGTAAACCGCCTCGCCTGTTACCATTCTTACTCCACTAACCCGTTAACCGAGTCCTTGCGGACGGAATCGAACGGCTGGAAGTAACTTGAGTGGCTTCCACCTTGATCGAGAAGTCGACGAATTGATTTCCATGCTTAGGGACAAATTTCCTTGTAGCCGCCGTGTTGGCGTGACGGTGTGCTTGCGGAACTCGATCACGGAACCTTAACGGATCCAGCTGAAATTTGTCGAACTGGTCGTTACCAGAAACGTTTGATTTCTATTAAATCGACGAAACATTCAGTGACAAGCTTCTTTTATCCTTCCCTCGGGTTCACTGGTAAATTTTTTTGAAGTCTTCTGTTATCTTGTGGTTCTAGTAAAGGGTGTAGTAGGTTATTGGTGTAGCTTGTCAATTTGTTGTGATGTTTGGTGCTTCATTCCCTGAAAGTGTCCTTGTCATCTGGTACTTGTAGATATGTTTGTGTAGAGTTTGGTTTGACACGCACCAGGGTGATCACGCGTAGTCTGTTTCATATTGTGTTCTTTGTACGATGGCTTTATTTGATTTGCTGGCACAGAAACGAATCACTGTTCCGCGGGGATTGCGCCATCCAAAAACTGACGTTATTCCGACACGTCACTGTCCTAATTTTCTTTCACTCCGTTGAACGGATCTCGTGGAATCGAATCCTCCAACAAAACATTCTACCACTGTAGTCAGTAATTGAGAACAAGCGTTGAGTTGCACTGAAAATTTCCTCGCTGGGCCAAACGCTGAACCAATTGGCGAGATAACAAATGCAAAAATCGGAATAGCATCGGGTGAATGTTAAGGAATATACGTATTTTAAGATACGAAAGAGTTATTATAGTTCACTCGAAATAAAGCATAACTCGAGCTCTCACGATCCGAGCGCAAAATAATCGAGGAACCACGCCGAAATCTCCCCCCGGGGTAGTCCCCGCGGGACACCAAGAAATCGAATTTTCCACCGAGCAACTCTCCAGCGTTTTATCTCCATCTTCGATTACCCTCTTTGAACACCTGTAGCCACGTTCGACCTATTTTTCCAGACACCTTGGAGCATCGTTGGCCCGTGTCCCTAGGAAGTCCTTGGAAGGCCTCGTTACTCCTCTCGGTGACCCACTAGAAGATTCTGGTTTGTTCGAGAACGGGCTATGGAAAGAAAACATTCTTGCGCAGCGAATAAACTATGTATGTATTCAGATTTGTTTCTTTTTATCGATGTATTCCGCGTATTCATCGCACTCTGTCGCGCGGAAAAAATGTAACTCTGAAGAAAGCAACAGTACCGCATCAATTTGTCAGCGTGGTCTCGGCCATGGCCGTGGGACCAATTAATTATTAATTCGCTAAACAATCGTCGGGCAATCTAACGATCGATAAAGCTGCAGCCAGAGAGTTCCATCTATCTGTGTCTATTCATACCCGGTTAGTTACGTGCGAAAGGATGAATTCTATGCCCGAAATATCGACGAATTCCTTGTAATTAGCATTCGTCGTGGACGTGTTTGGGCGCAGCAACCATATCGCGATTCGAACCGGTGTCCCGTGAAACGCCACGCAGGCAGACCTCGTCCATCGACTGCCTTTTATCGGTGGAACGGGCCAGGCCGGTCGTCGATGGAATTTGACGGCTGTCAAGCGATTTTCGCAAATGCTGGTTGCAGTCCCGTCCCGTCGGTTTGTTAGTCTCGTGGTAGCCAGGAATCGTTATTGGTGGATCGAGAGCGAAAAGTAGCCCAGTTGCTCGGTCTCGAATAGTCGCGCGCGAATGGTCGAGATCAATATCGAGATTCTTTACTGGGTCATCGCATAAGCAACGCGGTTTTCGAAGATTATTCTTAAAGAAAGATAAAGTAGGAAATCTGTTGGCGATAGTATACGACATTTTGCGGTCTGTTTTCTTACAATGTCTTTCCATCGATAGGATTGGTTAACTGACCTGATAAAGTTGAGAAACACCCGTGTTCGTCTTCAAAACGTTCCCAAGTTGGTAAGTTACATGAAACAATCTGGCCACGTCTCGAATATACCGTCTACTACCAGGCGGTTACATTGAAATGTACTCGGTGTCTTCGGTATTCCAGTCGATTGAACGTAAACGATGTCGATGGACACAGGGGAGACATTTTCGTGCCTACGGTCAAAAGAATGGTCGAAGTTCGTATAACGCCGTGGAGAGAAGAAAAATGGGACGATCGGATTGCTCGAGTGGAATTCGGGCACCGAACAAATCGTGCAGTTCAGCTGATCGATGGATCCCTTTTTCCCGGGCTTAATATTTCAAATGTTTTTCGCCCGTAAACGACAAAGATGCTGACGTTGACAGTCCGCGTCGTTTGCTTTCTCCGTTTCTAATTAATTGACACGAAGCAACCGCCGTCGTGGCAATCGTAGATTTGTGTACGTAAATGCACCCGATAAATCGGATAGAACGTGTGTTGCAGTCGATATGTTCGCGTCTTTAGTTCCACGGCTTCACAGGGCCACCGTGTTCCAGTGACGGTGAATGAATCAAGTTGATTTCGAGATCTCGGCCAGATTCGAGCGCGCTGGTTCCGTTACTTAATGGAGAGTACTTCGCTCGTAAAACGGCGCGAATATCGATTGGTATCGCTGCGGCGGTAACAATACCATTTTGGTCGGTTCGATGGAAGAATTGGATACTCGTCCAACACTACGTCGGACACGGGGCGAAACGGTCTTATTGCTTGGACGTCCGAGTTATCGTTGTTCCCGTTCAATTTGTCGATGGTCCATGGATACGGTGTGCAGGACAACGTTGATCCCTCTATCGATGCCACGATACACACACCGCGGAACGTTCTTTAATAGAAAAAGATACGAGTACCGGCAGCTAGAATCGGGACAAGTGGGAATATAGTGGGCGGTGAATAGGCCGCTCGAACGGTCTCGGGGATACCTCGTATTTCTCGCATTTCTCGTATTTCTCTCGGTGTTTCTTCCGCTCGTCCGGTTCGATTGGCCGTTCCGCGGGAAAATGCCGATCGTGATATACCGTTTCGAGGGTTCGCTGGAGGATCATCGTCGATAAAGGTCAAACCACTGGCCTGTCCTGCCCTGTTCCGCGCCGCTCCAGCCGAATCAATCCTATCGGCTCTCGTATCTGCCCTGTTTCCGCTTCCCTCTCGACCTTCCGCGCCGCCCCTACCACGCGTATACATATACACGCGTCTTTACGCACAGCCTGGAATCTATGATATCGCACGCGACTCGACCGTTACCCAGAGCCCAAAAGTAACGAATTTCACATCGAGTCGCGCCGTCGTAATTGCTTCTTCACCTCCTACTTACCTTGTCGCTGATCTAATTTCTATACAATGGCACCCCGTTCACAGGGAAAAACAAGGGAAAATCAATTCGTTTCCAACTTAGATAAGTGGTAAGAAACGATCGTGACGTGCTTTGCAGCTTGGTAGCAACGAGAACTCTCGCTCGCAAGAGCCATCGCGTTTGTTGTGTCGGGCGAATTATGTTAATTAAGAACCGGCAATAAGTGTAGAGGTTAACAGGGAATTGATAAATGGTGGTTCAAGGGGTAAACAAGTCTGGCACGGTGTATATACAGACGAGGAAGTTTCCAGCGGATCATTAAGGAACACAACCGACGCCCTTATAAGCGTTAATAGCGCATGACGAGCGAATTTACCGACCGCTCCGTAGTCGCTGATAACGCACGCCAAGAAAATCTTCCGAGCCACGGTGGCGTTGATAAGGGGTCAAGAGGTTAATAAAGGTTCCCTAGAAATTCGGTACGTAGTCGCGGGCGAGTTGTAAATTCGGATCGTTGCTCCGAGGAGACCAACCGCAAATACGAAGATGAAAATAACGGGTATGCACGAATATACATATATAATTTGCTCGTGGAAACCAATTTTCACGGAAGTCTCATTCACCGCAGTCTGGAAGATACTCGAAGCATTCACTAGTTAATCCGAATATTGCGTGATACATATTCTGTTCCAGGAAAAGAGAATTTACTAAAGCTTAATAATTTAATAACAACACGATGCTTAATTTAAAGAAAAATCACGTCGCACCACGAAGATTTTCAAAGACAGAGTGTAATTGAAAGTTTCCACGGGGCGAATTATGATCGTGGCGATAAAGTTGGCTCTTTCAGAAGCGCACGGTTGTTTCCGTATACCCCGTTTGTAAATAGAATTCAGGCTGAACGCATTTCTTCCCGTTCGAACACAAAGGGAACCCTCGGCGGAATGATTTTCGCGTGTGCATCCACGGGCACCGCGCATCATTTGTACGTTGATGTACTTAATGAATCACTCGTCCCGTTTACTCCGATCGATTCCACTTATTCCTACCGTGCTGCGGGTTTCATTAGGGGGACCGTCGAGAAAGCAAAATACTTTCGTCTGGGTTTTCGTCGCATCGAACTCGCTTAATATTATTTCAAACATGACGGTGCGCCCTGTTTTTAAGTGATATATTCGCTGTAATAGAAACGAGCTCGTATCCTTTCGTCCGCTACAGGAAAAGAGTAATTTGCAACCTGTCCCGTTTCCCGAGAAACTGTCTACGACAGTGCCTCCAAACCTGCTTGTATTCTTCCCATTGTGTGGAAGTATACTTTAACCAACAACTTTCGATTCGTACTCAAAGTTTCCTACGAAATTAAAGTGCCCTTAAACGCGTAATAGAATCATATCGTTCGAGACAGGAGTAACACTGAACCTCGCCCATTAGATGTTTCCAACTATAATGCTTATTCTTGCTAGTTATTTGTCGTATGTGTTCATTATTTGCAATGAGAACCCACTAACGATAATAATAATTTTCAGCAATCATTGTTGCGTTAAAATTGCTTCTTCCACCGCAGTCTTGAAAGAGCTAACGCGATACATAGGGCCAGAGTTGAGCACAAGTTTATTCGAATAATACATAATGAAAAGCAACAGCATCTAAGACCGCCACCCTAACTTTTAAACAGTGAATGAGATCAATAACAAAAGATCAAATAACAAAAGTGTTATCATTCGAATGTATGGGTTGCAAGTTGCAACACATCTTCTTAGACGAATCGTTTGCGAAGTTATATCGTTTCCTTTAGCAATGAAAATTCTGTGAATGTATTATTTTTCTATTTCGAACGAATCCCTCCCTTCGGACGAGCGGATGACGTCACGGTTTCACAAACCATTTGTCTGGTCGTTCCGGACGTTCCTGTCACGTACACTCTTTTGATCCGTTGCTGACACCGTTACGAGGGGTGCGGCGGGGGCGGGGGGATGGACGAAATAATTTCGAGCCGCGTATCTCGACCGATACAAGAACACAGACAGGGTGGTACGAGGAAACGGCTGGATTATACGTGGCAAGACCCGGATGTGTCATCGTGCATGCCTTCGCTACGGACCTATCCCAGGCATTGTCGTTGTAATTTCAGCTCGCGTTTAGTCTTAATGGGACCAACACGACGCGACGGCCCGTAAGGTCGGTTCGTCCGTGTCACGAAAATTGTCGGAAACTTTCGGAATTTTCGGAAACAAGAACAACAAACGCGTCCGCGTTGATATACATAAATTGGTTACGGTCTCGTCGACATTGCCTTGCTTCCAGAGCCATAATGTCGATGAATGAAAAACGTTTAAATTTGAAAAAAGAAACAAAGAAAAAGCATCGACTCGTTCTTCCGATTGCAAGGAAAAGGATAGATTTACCTTTCGAATTACATTCCGATCCCCGTCCTGTTGACGCGACAAAGAAGTTTCCGGAGATCGATCATCGATAACAGTTCGGTGGAGAAGTCTTACGGAACTCGAATATTTCATAACTTTCGAATCGTGCGAGAGTTTTTGAAATTTTCGAAGCGCCAGTATGCAAATAATGTGCCAGGCAATTTGAACGTTTGCACGCCTAAGTTGCTTGGAAGTTCGCGGCGTAGGAGAATACGGGAATATTCATCGCTGGTTGACGGCATTGTTCCGCGCGAGCATTGTTCCGTGCAATTTTCCTTTGACTTTCGAATAAAGTACTCGCGAAGTAGCTCGGACTACCGTGGCAAATAATGCGCCATGCGCGAGGAACGCGCCGAGAAAAATACCGCTGATGCATGTTTGCGGACTCTCCCCGCGGGTCTACATAGGCAAATCTGAACGTCTGCGACCATTCCGAGGGAGATTCGCGTCACGATCAGCTGCCTATTAGTGAACGCCGCTGTTCGAATTTACCGGAGCGATTCAGTATCGTACGAAGAAATCTTTTTCCCTCTTGTTATTAAGAAAATTTCATTTTATGAAACCTACGCAAAAAAGATTGCTATATTTTACTATTAAAACATGCACATATCAACACAAAGTATGTGGTACATGGTTGTTAAGAGTCACTTTACCTTGTTCCAGCTTTATAATTTACTTCTAACTTCCCGTTTATTAGCACTTACTTTTTCACTCCGCAACGCTGAGTGCACGCGTATTTTTTTACAACGTCGCTGTTGAGCCATTATCTACAAAAAATACCTCTATTTTTATGAAAGTATTCGCTAGTTTTTCTTATGAAAATATAAGTAGACTCTATTAAGTAACCTAATACGCCGGAATAAGTAACGCTCCTTCCTTTTCCCATGACGCACGAAGTTAACCGTTCGGATCAAGATCTCTGGCTCGGGAAACGAGGCGGCGCGTAGGACGCGTCAGAAACCTCGAAATAAGAGTCGCGACGGCTCTCGTCGATACGCGTCGTTGCGTTGGAAAATGGGGAAACGGGGGATTGAAAGGCCGTCGGGTAATTAACAGCAAAATGGAAGTGGTGAGAGGGTTGCCAGTCGGTGAAAAATGCTACGAGGCGGTATTCTGTAATTCCCAACGTTCGTTTTGCATCCGGATCGTCGGAAATTTCTTCGAGTAGCGTAAATCAGGAGATAAAGAAATTCTACAAAAGATCGATCTCTTCGACTCGCCAGTGAAAAAAGAACAACGGAATCGTTCGTGATAGAATCGTAACGCCGCTGGCGTTCCACCGGGTCGGAGACCACCAGAAATGTCTGCGGATCGCGAAGACATCGGAGAAGACAGAATCGCGGAAAGAATGAGGAAAAACGAAGTGGCAAAAAATAGAGAAAAGGGGAGCCGCGACGTATGGCCCGAGGTTCCGCGACGCTGTCGTCGCGTGAATAGCGAATAGAGAGCCGAATAGAAGCCACGGTCGTTCCTCCTCCAATCTCGGGATCCTTTCACTTTTTAACCTAGTTTTCATTGTTAGGCCGACAGGTCGTTCCTGTCACGCCCGCCGACTACCGGACCAACCGTAATTAACGCTATATCGTCGAGTTCCTATCTCTTCCCTCGTCTTTGCTTTCTTTTTCGTGGTTTTCCGCGCGGAAACAGGTTCCACCGATGTCTTTCGCGGTGTCATTTCGGGACATTTTCATCGTAACTCGTATGTCATGTCTCTTCAAATTCGTGCCTTACGAGGCTAATTACTAATCGTCACGAGAGATTCTCGACCACCGGACATACGTGTACTCGGAACAATCTGAATATTTACGTGGACGAGCATGTTGTAGTCGTCTCTTGGAGATTACGATCACGATTACGAGCCAATTACCAACACGACCGCACTCGATGCAATCGCGTTAGATACGCGGCCAGGGTTGATCCCAAGTTTACAAAACACCCGCGAGAAAGCAATTAGGAGCGTTCCAGTGAATTTTCCACGCGGTGAAACAGGACGTTGCGCAAACGAGACCGAGTCAGGCACGATTACGAGCAAAGGCAAGAGAAAAGGAAGAAGACAGAACTTGGCGGCAGCGGTGGCAGTGAAGTCAAGGCGTGAAACAGCAGCCTCGGCTCTACGGAGATTTTTCCGCGCGAACGATACCGGCGGAACCTACGAGCACGCGTTTTGCTTGTGTTTCGTGGTCGTTAGCCAAGAATCCGTACGGCGGGTCGCGAGATGACGAACGCAGGGAATGATTAATATAAATTCTTGACGCTCCTTCGCGATCCCTCCAGCAAGCACGCCTTCGTTCCTCGCAACCAGGCTACCTGTCTCTTCTCCGCCTAGTCGTTGTGTCGTGGGCGTGCCTTCCTTCGTGTGTCCGTTCGCGTGATTCACCTTACGTGTCCCTTTACTGCCAAAAAACAAGATGCCTCGAGAAGAAATCGCCCCGTCGTCGATTACGGATTATTTTATAGAGTAAGTACTCGACGACCGCAACACGCCTTGTCCCTTCCATGTCTGACCAAGATTATTACACCGTCCAAGTCCACACGAACCTACGTGGACCAGAAATAGATATCTTATATCACCGTCCTGCCTTTATATTTCAATTCCCGATGTCGTGTGCTCTTTGTCGAATAATTTTTAATATTACAACCGGGTTTCTTTCGATACCTGACCAAGCTTACCTAAGTCATTAGATAATGACACAGGTGTACCGATTATTAGATCGCCGATCGTTCTTTTCTGTCTTCTGAATATCCCTTGGAAACCGTAAATAGGAATGTTTTTTCTATCTTCATTAAAAATTGACGAAGGAAAGTATGTCGTGAATAAACGAGGGAAAAGGTAGGGAAAATTCTGGTCTTTCCTGTTATTCGATTCATTGACCAAGCCGCACTGGAAATCCGAAGGTGTGTGTATTCGAAGCGGCGGAGAGCGGCAATTCTGTTGTTTATCCGCGGCTTTCCCCACTCGTGGCAAGTGTTTTCACCTCTTTAGTCTTTGCTCCGCGTAGTGCCGGTCCAAACATCGCCAAGACAAGCAACGTCGCGACGTTGTTCCGATCGATCGACTGTTGCCGCAACGACAAAAAAGATTCAACCGTTCTTCCAGAACGATGTCACGATTTTCGAGAATCCTGCTCGTCTTGTTTCTCGCGACGATCGCGATCGCGCACGCAAAACCGACCATTTACAAACGGAACCATGACAATGTCTTCGAGCCAGGTGAGTCTCTTACGTTCTTTAATTTACACGTAGTTTTCAACGCGGGTGTCAAAATTGAAAGACGAAGATGTTCCTATTTAAATTAAGAAATTTTTTCATTTGTTTATTGCGATAAAAGTTACGAAGAATCTCAGAAATTACACTGCTACACTGCGTGGCGTAACTACAGAACCACCCTAAATTTTTCAATCCTTATGTATTGCGATAAAAATAAAAACCAACCACTTCTTTCTAGGGAATATAATCATTTTCTGGAGAAACATTCTTTCTTAACATGATTTCTGACATGGCATACTTGATTCAAGAATTGAAAATTTTAGGGTGGTTTTGCAGTTATGCCACACAGTCTATGACATTTTAATAATTTTGTAGTTCTAGCGTTAAGCATGCGTTATACGCGAATACGCGAACTCGGTCGAAAATTCATACGCGTCGTTATCCTGCGACGAAATCGCGCGTTCGTTAAATTCTACTTTTTTTCAGTCGACATCGTCTAAATGTTCGCGCCCGTACGACTTTTTCCCGAAAGGAAGATTCTATTCGTTAAATTCTATTTTATCTGCTGGCGATGCTTCTACGAAAGTGTGTCACCACGCATAGATAAATTTTCCAGAAACGGCGCACGGTGTATTTTTTGCTGCAACCTTACACGTCCACATTTTTCTGTTTGCGCACATGCTGTAACGTGTACAGAAGTGTCGTTAGCCATTCCGCGCGATTATTCACGGTTTACGTCTGTATTACACACGGTTTGTTACATTTGCCGGTCGAGTGGGGGCCGCTATTGTTTCCTTTTCCTGTCGGACGCCCCGCGACAGGGCTCGTTTTCCCCAGTTTGTGTTTTTCTTTCTTTTTTTACCGACGTGTGTACAGGTAAACAAGTGAAATACCTCGTATTCAAGAATTTCTCGTCGGGCCACCCACTGTGATGAAAATATGTACACATACGCCTCGCTCTCCCAATTTCGCGCTAATTCCGTTTGTTACTTTTTACACCGCGATACCGTACGTTGCATTGTGTTAAGCTGATCTTGAAGTTTGTATACGCTGTCGTTGTTTATTTTAACTTCGTACAACTTTGTAACTATAACGCAACGAAAATGAGTTAGCTGATTTATAAAAGAAAAACATTCAATTTCATCGTGGTAATTAAAAGCACATGTTCTTAACGACCAGGATGTAAAATTTTTAAAGCGTGCAAATTTTCAGTTCGGTCTAGTATTTTAACGCAATGTTGTTTCCACAAATTGTTGGTTCAACGACGCTACCTATCCAGCAGTCTTCAGCAGATTTCGAATGGATGTGAATTTGAATTATAATTGAAATGTGAAGTTTCGAACTACGAGATAGCGAACTGGCTGGGGCGTCTCTAAAAAAAAAAAAAGAAATCGAAAGTTTCAGTTTCTCTTTCTCCGGTCCCCCTGGAGATCGAGATCGAGGTCTTGGTCGCGCTTCGATCTCCGCAGAAAAACTTTCACCGTGTTCTTTGTCGCGACGAACGGCCACGGAGATGCGTTTGGTGACTTTCCATCATTGCCGAAGAATATTAAACGAAAAGAAGACAGTTGTTTTATCAGATTAACGACCAACATAGCATTTATTTTTAACCGAAGAAATCGTTCGTCCATGTATCGTGAACAATAAATTAATATGTTCCTTGCAAATAGGAAGGCTTGTCAATGATTCTGAGCAGATTTTTTGAAATACGGGTTATAAATGTGTATAGCTCGTGTGACATAAGTCCCGATGACTAATCCGTGCAAAACACACTGGGTGTTTCCTGGTCCGTGTTTATCGTGTTAGGCAAGACGAGGCGAGTAAGGAGTAGTAAGTAAAAGAAAACAACTCGAGAAACAGATGACCCAGCCTGTGTAATAATTCAGAAACGATGACGTTTACGAAAAGATAGTCGCAGCAGCATGTCACGCGGTGCAATTGAAATAGATGGAAGTAAATTTTATCGCGTCTACCTAGCTCTAGCTGGTCTATCGACAAGGGCCTGGAGGAGTGTATACTTACATATTCTCGATGCATAAATTACGACGCGCTGTGACATCAGCGTTAAACGCGGCGAACCAGTAAAATATCGTCGTAACACAGGGACACGCGTTGCGTTCCGTCGTCGGTGTTTGCGCAGCGAGGACGCGACCACGGCTTTGACCAAATAAAGGGCGATCTCGAAACGGCCGAATTTCCTCGAGGCGACGTCGGACAGGTGGGGAATAACGGGAAGGTGACGTCAGTTCGCGTATCGCGTGGGTTTCGATTATAGCGAGGCCAGCATCTCGAGCGAATCCAATCCTCGGCATAGAGCACGCTCTGCCCGCGATAAACGCGTGTAACCTTCTGCCCGATGGGTCCTTGTTTTCCAGAATACAGTAAATTCTCGATGAGTGTTCGATGACTCCTCGGCGCTGACAAGGAGAGGTCCCTAGGTATAACGCTGACTTTTTAAGGAGGTTTAGCACAGCGATAAATTCTTCCAGATGATATTTGTTTCAACCGTACATGTCCATTAGTTTATAAAATATTTAATATTCAGTGCCGAGGAACCTTGGAACACTCATCGAGGATTTACTGTACTTGCTGATAAACGTGCTGAGCTGCCTCCGCGCAAAAAGGATTCGAAATTGTCCGCAAGACCAGGGTGTCGTTTAATTTATGCCACTAATGCGTATAACTGTATTTATACCCGTGCAAGATACAGCATCGTCTTCGTTCGCGGGTAAATAGCCTGCAGTTTTTGCCAGGTGGTAAAATGATTACACGGCGTGTGGTGTAAATAAACGGTCCAATGTACTAACAGTTTGTTTCGTTTCGCGTATACATCGAGCATTCCGGACGAAATAACACGTCGCAAAGTATCGAGCTCGTTAACTCGATTACACCGAGTGTATTAAGTCGTTGTGTATGAAATGACCGACTTCACTGATTGGGAATATGTACTTTTGCCTATGCTTCCATGAATGAAAATGATCATCGAGGTCCGCGTGTTGGACAAAGACAAAGAGTGGATGGTAATCGAGAACGAGTAATGTCAGTGCTCGCACTTCGTCTTAGAAATTTCTCCTTGAATTCTAAATTGATCTCGTTTCTCTTGAACCGAGACGAATTTTGCTTGGTAACTAATTTATTTCGTTCGCGAAATTCATAATAGCGAATCGATTTCACTAGGCTTTCGCTGTCCGCGTGTTCTCGGTCGTTAATATTCTAGAACGGGCTCTTGAACTTTGAAATCGACGCTACCGATATAGACACGGTAGACACGGAATACGATTCGAATACTAATAGCAATATACCTAGCGTAGCAAGAATCTCTGGCGAGAACCGCGACGGAATAATTCGAACGTGCGCGTCTTAGGTTCGAAAGGTTGAGGCCATTAACGAGGGTAAAACCATTGGGCGGTTAGGTTGTTAAGAAAACCGAGTTATCGGGTCACTGGTAACGTCGAGCGATTGGGTCATTACCGGCATCGAGTTATCGGCTTCTTAATAACGTCGAGGGATTCGATTATCAGTAATGCAAGGTTGCACGACGGCTAGAGACGAACGGACGGTATTAAAATTCCATAGGAGACTTCGAAACGTCGGGCGTAAGGATGAGAGATTACGCTGATCCCGTGTGATGCAGAGCTTCCATTAATCAAAATTTGCCGTTATTCAAAACGTTGAAAATTAGTTTCTCGACGGTACGTACTACGGCTCCTGGAGAATCGCTACTTGCTGTTTCGCGACAGCCTCCCCCCGCGGGAAACTTTATCGCGAAGTAGAAACGCTTTACGATCGACTCGTTCGTAATTCTCCGCTTGAATGGACGTAGATTAATAAACTCGTTTCGCGGACGATCCGCTATCTACATTGTACGCCCGCCCCTGCACAGACGTATCTTCTGGCTTAATCTCTTGTCTGACCGCGATGTGCAGGATCTGGAAGAGTAGATCAGTAAATCCTTCGAACGGCCACGTAAAAACGATTCTCGCGGGTTGTCCTTGGGGGCTGAATGTTGCAAAGTTAGGAAGGAGGCGGAACGATAGAGAGAAAGAGAGAGAGGAGAGACAAGGGACAATTGAAACCAGTGTCGGTGCCAGGTTATTTTGCGCTCTAGGCTAAGCTAATTACCGCGCCCACTATTTTACAAATTAATTACGTTTTCTTTTAAATTGAAATTATAAAAAAGGAAAGCAATAATTTGAATCCACATATTTATTATCAATTGCACAAAAAAAGTTAGTTCTCCTCGCAAAATGTTCTACTAGTTCCTTCAAATCGAGTGTTGAAGCTTGGTAGTATGTATATTTTTATTCATTGCGTTAAACGAAATGTTATTATTATTGTATCTGCTACACCGTTCAATAAGACCGGCTGGATTTTTGCACCTTCTCATGGTTTACGCCCTAGGTGACTGCCTAGAACGCTTTAATGGTAACGCCGACCCTGGTTGCAACAAAGTGCTATTGCAGAAGTGCACTCGTCACGCGAGCAGGCGATTCGAAAGGATTTAACTGTGTTGCGATATGATACGAGAACGCACCGACATCCCGGATAGATATATTTGTGTCGTCAATTCTTACGAGCACGTTTATTTACTTTGTAAATAACCACTTGGGATTGCCCGATGGTACGTAACAGCGGATTCGAATCTTTTCGAGTCGCTTCAACAAAGTTGAACGTCGGTTTCTGCTTATATACCTCGAATCGCACGTGAAATCGGATAGCTTAACATAGATGTTTACAGTTAGAAAAGTTTCGTACTTTAACCGTACATCGGTAACGGATATTCGATCCGTTTTCCATCCTACGTTTATTCAATCGAACGACCAGAACCTTGATGCTAGAATATCTCTCTTTAATTTCGTCGAATTTTTGCACGCGTTTAATCGCTCGTAATCCTCGAAAGATTCGCACAATTTCGCTCTCACGGTTGCGTACAGACCGGATGTGCTAAACCCAAACCTTGTAATTATCAGATTGACGTGATAAAGGTGTTACGAAATTTCATTCAGTAATACGAAAAATTGAATTACCACTGCTTTAAAAATTCATCCACGTTAATAATGTTAAATTAATTCTGTTGTTCGCGTTTAAAGCTTGGTTAGCTTTAATGACTTCATTAAGAAAAGTGCGCGTTTCCATGGAAGGAAGGATACGTATTCGTTTCCCATACGTTCCTCCCATTTGAGGACATGACTATCTGCAGAGAAAATGTCGCAGGTGTGGCGGGTAACTGAAATCGGACTCCATCGATGGAAAGTACATTCCACGGTGCGTCGGTTCCCCGATTCGCCCGCTGGTATGATAATTAATCCCGGTAAATACCAGCTCGATACAGTTCAGAGTGACATTCCAGCTGACGGAATGGTTGCCACGATCGGAAACGTCTGGATACGTTCACCGTGCACGCGTTTTGACCTTTCTATTTTACGTCGAGAATTCATAATCACTGCGACTTTCAGCAGAACATTCAATTCGCGATTATACATACTTGTTTCTGTGTTCACATTTCGGACAAAATTATGCAATCTCCGTTTATCGCGTAATTAAACGTATCGCTTGACGAGCGCGCTGAAATTCAATTTTTGCGATTGCATGCACAAGTCGAAGTTGCATGTGCGATTTATTTACACGTGAAAACAGTCGTGAAATTGAGTATGGAATAATATGGAAAATAGTAAGAGCGTACTCTTACATACTGAATAATATACATATACTCGTTGTCTGTATTTGCACAAAATTATGTTTGAAAAGTACGAGGTGATTCATTATTGGCATTACAACCGAGAAGGAGTGATTCTTCATAGAGAAAATTGTATCTCGATAATCTAGAATAATACTAACATGTCTGTTCATTGCTTGCCATCACTACTTATTGTAAGAACAAGTACATACGTATCAGATTCACTTTCAAAAGAGGTTTCTTCGGGAACAAAAAGCCTTATGCGAATAACAATTTATTCCAGACTTTCAACTTAATTTTTTATGAAACTCCTTTCAGTTGGACCATTAACGGATCACACTGTGCATTGTAACAAATAAACTATGCAGAACTATCTCAAGTTTTGATAATGGTCCCACTCGTAAACGTTAAAACAATAAACCGTGAGCGAAGATTCTCGAACAAGTTGTATTACACAGTTATCTGCTTTGAAAGGAGACAGGTGTAACTAGGAAATATCAAATAGCGTTTATTCGTCGATAATCGAAAAACTGTGATCGTTTCGCTTAGCTTGCGGGTATTCAATCAGTAAACCGTTTCGAAGCGACAACAAGCGGCAGAGCGCGCGATCGATGAATCTCGCCGATCGAGCACCACAGATTTAATCGAGATATCACGGCAACAAGGAGAGACGAGAGGATCTCGAAATAACAGAGATTTTCACGTACCACTGCTGCACGACCCGATTTTCATTCAACTGCCAACGGCCCGTCGAGAGCCAATAATTAAACAACGAACCGACGCAGACGCCGACGCCGGCTGTTTAATGAATCGATATTCGATTAAGAGTGATAAGCAAATATTCCCCATTCAGTCTAGCGCGGGTGAACGTTTGATAGACCGCGATACGCGTTTCGCTTCGAACCGTTTCTAGTTCCGCGCGCGCGCGCGCGCGTTAAAATATCGTGCATGATCTATAGTTATACGATGCTTGAGTATTTTTTTGTGCGTGGACAGACTTTTTATTCCATTAACGCGTAGTTACAAAGATGAATCCCTAATTTGCGAATAACAATGAAACAGTATTGCTGTAAACGAGAGATTAAACGATGTTTCAGTGATGGTACCAGTTTCGTCTACGGTAATTCCTCTTCCTGTCTACAAAGTGGTATACGGTCTAGGAGTTCTACCAAAGGATAAAAAGACCCAATCCTCGTTCAAGCCTGAGGGTGGTGTAAAACTGATAACGAGTAAGTAAAGCAGAAAACGCTCGTCACGACAAAAGCTTCGAACAGCGCTAACCATTGATCAACTTTTTGTGTCAAAAGTGTACTTCACAGTAGAATTGAAACACGTGAAAACGTTCTATTTTTTAGATAAAAAGGGTCAAGAAAAGAAAACGTAAGATCGTCGACGACAACGCGAACAAGTTGATCTTCCCCCGATCGCAGCGTGACTTCCGTTGCAAACGAGACGATGAATATTTCCAATTTCCGTGGTCGAGCGAAGGTCCATCATCGACGAAGCGACGTAGATTCATTAACGTTACGCTGTGATATGCGAGAACATTTCGTGGATCGTAAGTTAAATTTAAACCTTTGAAATTCCAGAACGGGATTTTCTTTGAAAACCACTTGTGTTACGCAATTACAGAAACCTTACGCCAAAAAGTGACATATGTACCTCTGTTATTTGATTTAACGCTAGATAATTGTTTTCATCGTTACGAATTTATTAGACTGTAACGCGTCGAACAAAATCAAACGTTGCGAAGCCAAACTGTAGTCAGGATACAAACGGAATTTGTTAAGTTTTTTTTTTGTATTTAATTCGAAATATATAGCCATCGTTCCTGAAATTGCATTTACATTCAATGCGTTTACTCGACACTTGGATAAAACTGACTGACACTTCAAAGGTATATCATAGAACCATTAAGTAAAAAATTATGAATGTTTATTGAACAATGTCGGAATAAGGGCGATTTATTTATTTATTTATTTACCTATTTATCGTTACGATATTTCCATCGATTCTTCCGCTGAAACAAAGGTAGGAATGATCGAAACAGTAAATAAAGCCACCCCATGCGATTATAAATTTACTTACGCATTTCATTGAACATAAAATCGTCTTGATATTCTTTGAGGAACTGTGCAGATCTATGTTCATCGAGAAATAGCGAATACACACGCTTCACGTCATCGATATTCACCTGAAAATACACGTTTCAAATAGCATTTGTGCAACTGTGAACACTACAATAAATTATGAAAGATCGACATCATATTTACTTCGGTACTCTTTCTTCGTCGACTAACGAGAGATGCAGTAGTTATCAATTGAATCGCGTATCTAAGCGACGTCTCCAACGCGATTCTCGTGAGCACTGTTAAAGCATCGTCAGCCATTTCGCAGTCCTCCTCCTCGCACCTAATCTTCAAAATCTCCTTCAATTCCTTCTCCTGGTATGGACTCGTTGGAACGATGATCATACGATCTAGCAAATCGATAGGAATACCATGGGGACTTTTATAGTTTGTTCCTCTGATCCTTGTAATACCTACAAAGTTGAGAAATGAATCTTTCATTATCAAAGTTTAGAAAACGATGATTGCCCCTTCTTAGAGCTGTGGAATTTACCGCGAACTCAATGAAGGTAAGAAGAATCAAGAAAGAAGTCAGTCCCGATTTTAATACAAGCGTCTGAAATGTTCAGTGGGTATACCTCTGTTC
This sequence comes from Dufourea novaeangliae, assembly GCF_001272555.1. Taxonomy (NCBI): domain Eukaryota; kingdom Metazoa; phylum Arthropoda; class Insecta; order Hymenoptera; family Halictidae; genus Dufourea; species Dufourea novaeangliae. The sequence continues at coordinate 563,022 of NW_015373973.1, forward strand.
GTAGCCATAATTACAACTGGTGCCATCTCGTTTTCAAGTGCCCGATTGAGGAAGGAGAAACATTCGATGTCCAACATGTGAACCTCGTCGATGAACAGGACACCAGGTACGATTTCTGCCTTTCCTTCTTCCCGCCATTCTGCGACTTTAGCGTTTATTTGATCTCGCACCTCTGATTTTATTTCTCCCGTGTCTCCAGAGAATAATGCCAGAAATCCATGAGTTCTACTATTTATGACGTCGACTTCATGCAACGTGACCGTGTGCACTACTTCCTTACGTTTCTGTAATTCGCCCTCAGGGCACTGTACGAAACGAGTCTGCGAACCGGTCGCGTCGTAGTCACGAGCTCTGGTGAAAGATCTACCCAGTCTGTTGATTTTTCCTGTAGCTTTATCGATCGTTATTACATCCCCTGCTTGTACCTTGAATAAGCAAATAATGTACAAAGTTAGATAAGAATATTAGAAATATATACATATGTATATTAAGAATTTACTGACTTTTTCCTTCATTAGACTATCAATCATCTTGTTTCCCAAATCATAGATCGTTTCCATCTCTGTTGTCTTCAGGGTTAATTTACCAACTTTGGCACCAACCCCTGTGGCAGGTCTATCCACCTGAATTTCAACCACCTCGCCTTCTATAATTTCTGTTTCTTCCTTAATTCTAACACCGATAGATTTTCTTATAGCCTGAGTCAGAGCTTCTGTTTTACTCATTTCCAGAGAATATATCTCGGAACCAGCCATCGAAGTGAATGGAGTATCCATTCCAAGAGCTTGAGCCATTCCCATGGCAATAGCAGTCTTGCCAGTGCCAGGTTGACCTGCTAATAATATTGCTCGACCTGCTATCTTTCCATCTTTAATCATTTCAAGGACAACACCAGCAGCACGACGTGCCGTGAGCTGACCAACCATCCCCTGTGACACCTAAGCAATTATAATTGAGCAATGAGAACCTAAATAATCTTGAACTTTCAACAGCTATATGTAGAATAAATAAATTAATTACATTACGTGGTTCTAAGCTATCATCTAAGCCTAAACCTCTAATATGAGAATGGGCACCAATTCTCTCTATCCTAGTGATTTCACGAACTTCTTGAACTTTCGCAGCTGCGACAGCCTGAAACATGAATACATTAATGTCAGCATAAAGTAGTAATGTACATTTATACATATAGTACCATAGACATAGAGATGTAAAGTGCCCGTCAAGCTGGGCCGGTGTCCCAACTTTAGAAAGTGATGGGTTACTTTCAGAAGACTTGCTATCTCTTGCTAATATAGCTCAGTCAACCACTCAAAATTCAGACCTCTAGAATCTTACTCCCCACTACTTAGATTTAAAAAGAGATACCAAGTTCTCCGAAAACTATCTACCTCTTTCTAAAATTGAGATACCTGTTTCATAGAGAATGTGCAATCTATATTTCTATGCTATGTATAGTACACATGCATTGCATAAACACAGAAATGGATCAAACAATTAGTTTCCATGGCAACTTGTTTTGCTTCTGTTAGAAAGATATGGAAGAAATTACACAAATTCATACTATAATAATTTGCATTGTAAAATCATAATACAACAGAAAAAAATAACTTCTCAAAAGTTACGTTATTTATATATAAGTTTAACGTATACAGGTTAGCCGGTGTAGATACAGCAGACACAGTCTAGACTATATCATATCTTTGATGTCATTTACAATTATACCGTAAGACGCTAAAAGTAATTAATAATTTTTATTTTTATACAATATATTTACCGCCATGATTGCAAGTTTTCCACGTGTTTATGCTCCCAATATCAACTGTAATTAACTCTAATACGATTATTTGGAATCGCGAATTGCGAACTGCTGCATGAAGTGTGAACACCTGTTCTGTAGAAGGGAACCTCGTCGTTATCGGCGATCTATGAGTCCTCTATCGAGATAGCTTTGAAATGACTAATCTTTGCGATGATGCTGTATTACCACAGATGAGATATAAGAATAGATCTAACATGTAATGTAACTTTCTGTCCCATGCTTCGAGGGCGTCAGAAGCCTCCTTACCATTTTAGTGTCAGTACCCGACGTTACCGATAAAGCATGAAATCTGAGTATTATTAGCACAAATGAAGTGTTATATATTCAATTCATATTACGTGTATCTATACGATTTGACGGGAATAACAATATCCGATGCTTCAGTTTAAGATTAAGGGATAAATATAACAGTCAGGAAACATGAAACGGAAAAGTATATATTTTTTCACTTAACTATAAGACAATTTATTCTAAATGCATCGTTAATGGACATTTTATTAATGTTACTTTTTATATGTTCTTGTTTTATTCGTTTTTATATCTTGCCTTACATTTGTATATTGGTAACAGATAATGCCGCGGTACGGTGCCCTCCGTCGGTGCCGACGTGTGCCGAACGGTGCCGGAGATGGCCGGAACGGTCGAACGGGAGCGAGCGAGAGCGGTAGAGCGTGCCGCGGTGTCGGTGCTCTTCGTCCAACGCGCTAGTGATGTTGCGTCACACAGTTTATTAACCTAGCCGTGTACGTCGTGTACCATGACCGTACCATCTGGTGTTTGGGTCGTTCAAGCCGGCAAAAACAATTCAACAGGAACAAACCTGCGTACGCCCAATACATAACGGCGTTAGCTTCCTCACTTTCTCGTGAGCCGTCGCGGAGGGTGGGCGCGTGTCTCAACTCGTCCTTTCTCTTGTTACTAACCTATTGTTTGTTGCAGGCATTCGACAACCATCAATTTATTTACTGTGCATATTGTTGTGTCCCCTCTCTTGTTACTAATCCCTTGTATGTTACAGATGTTCGAGAACCATTGGCTTCGATATTTATCTTCTTATGTACTGTGATTCATTTACTGTGATTTATTTACTGTGCATTCTATCTGTGATTTCTATACTGTGATTTATTTACTGTGCATATTATTAATCCATCTGTCTGTTGTGTCCCCTCTCTTGTTACTAATTCCTTGTATGTTACAGATGTTCGAGAACCATTGGCTTCGATATTTATTTTCTTATTTACTGTGATTTATTTACTGTGCATATTATGTATTCTATGTGTATTGTATAATGAAAAATATTTTTCCAAACAGTTATTCCATCGAAAGAAGACATCGATCAACGTCTACATCTTCAAAGCGTGCGTCTACCACTGCGTTAAGTTACTGTAAGTTAAACTTAAATCATAATTCGATATTCATTGTTATATTCATATTCATCATCACATCGTTTATTATTAATTTTAGTCTATCTATTAATAGACTTAAATTGTGATCAGCCATTGTGCATACCAAGTTATTATTAATTCATTTTGCTCGTTGATTTCTCTACACAGACTTGGGGTATGGGCAGTGGGTCTGTACCTATTATGGTACGGGCAGTGGGCCTGTGCACTAAGACTGTTTGCCGATCCCTCTGGTTTCTATTGAGAAGCCAGATATCGGACGTGTTTAGTCTTTGCCTGGTAAGTAGGATTTGGAGTAAAGGCTCGTGCGCGCCTGGGTACAACGTACCCGCCTACGGAGTAGTCGGGAGTCTGCTCCGTAAAAGGACTCTGTTTTACAGGGGATCTCGCTTGCACTACCATACTTGGTCATGACCTGTGCTCGGGTCTGGTACGTAGGTGACCAGCCCAAAGGGCCTGGAAAGTGAGAGATGGATTCGGGTTTGCGAGGTTGCGCCCGTCTTTCCTATTTTCTTAAACCAGGTTCTGGCGACAACACTTTCATCGCGATACTTGTTCATACTGTAGTTTAACGTGGTTCATCGTAGAATTAATTTTTGGCTTGGTATATTAGGTGCGTAAACGAAATGATCGATGGAACTTTTTCCATTCCGTCTATCTCTTTCGTTTGAGTATTAGCGACTACATTGCGTTAAATTTGTTATTTCGTATTACTAGCATTAATTCGTATTAATTAGAATATTAAGATAATATTAGTTCTAAGCTGAAGAACGAAGACAACCGACGAGGGAACTTAGTTTTTTATAGGTTTAGGCTCAAGAAAGAAGTCATCCGCCGAGGGATTTTAGTATCGGTAGTATTATATAGTTAAGATTTAAGTAATTTATAAGGTTTATTGTGAAAGGTGGGTAGATGTAGAACTTGTGATTCCATCTACTTGCCTTGGGCCTCCACTCGCAGCAACCTCCTCGTGGTGAGGCCTGGGCAATCGGTATTGTCATCGGTAAAGTACTGTAAACTGAAGACAATATCGAGCTAATGGCTGCGAACTTCTAATCTATTTCATAAAACCACGTTCTATATTACATCGAACTAGGATTATTTTAGAAATCGATATGAAATTCAAAGTGTAAAAATGTCTAGTACTTTGAATGTTTTAGACAATTATTCGAGATAAAGATGTATGGAACTACTGAAAATTACTTTAGATTCCTTTTCCTTATTCTGTAAATTCATTGATTGGAATATGAATGCTAATGGAAGTATGAATATTTTCACAGGATAATGATATAAATGGAACTTTCACACTTTTTTAAGTGTTACAGTGATATTTCGTTGGCCTCCGTATTAGCGCATTGCGCCGAACGCGGATAGCATGATGTTGTAGTCGCAAGGGAGCAATTGATTCGAATAGACGTATTGTACCGTACCGCATCATATTGTATTTCAAACTTTTATATCATTAGAATTTATATGTATACATATGTATATTCCTATAAACATGCGTCAGTTAATATAAGCTTCATTTCATCGAATTGTCTTAAATATAACTGCATAAACAGTGTACAATCTTATACTAATTATAGTTGTCTGCTTCAACAGGTTTCTACAGAAACTAACTACTGCCTACGTCTTTTAAACTTGGGCTGTAGTAGTATCTGCAGAAACTGCCATGGGTGCTGGGGTTATTATCTAATTTCTTCACGGGAACACGCACAAGCGTCAGTCCCAATTCGACAGTTGCACGAGCAACATTCGACCGAGCTCGCGAGTTGTACGAGCAACAGCGATAAAGGATCACGTTTCAAATGGTTACTGACGCAAGCCATTTCAGTACCGTTCATTGTCCCGTAATCCTCATTTAAAAGACCCCGTGTGGCGATAGTGTGAGGTCATAGAACCCCGGGGGAACATGGAAGAGATCCGTGCGTTGCAAGAGTGGGGTCATAGAACCCCAGTGGCCAAGCGTGAGCGACCCATGCGACGATAGTGTGGGGTCATAGAACCCCCCGGGAATGTAGAAGGGACCCCGTATGGAGAAAGAGAGGGGTCATAGAACCCCCTGAGTTTTGTTCTGCGACCCCACTGTGTTCTACCACGGGGTCTGTTGCGCATGCTCCGGGGGTCCTATGACCCTACCTTCTTACACCCACGGGTCTTTTACGTTTGCTCCGGGGGTTCTATGACCCCACTTTTTTTTACCACACGGGGTTTCTTACGCATGTTCCGGGGGTTCTATGATCCACTACCAAGAAACACAGTTCATCCCACTTGCTATTCTTATACACCTCGTCTATGCCTATGGATTTGTATTTCGTTTGTACAGTTACCATGGAAACAAAGAATAGGAATCTTATCTAAGCTGCATTAATTGGCATGGCAACTAGCTTAATCCAATCTCCTAAGTTTTGATAAACTCCAGTAATCTGCATGGAGTATTGCAGAACCCATGTAATAAATAGTCGATTTCATGCTACATATACATATGTATATTAAATGCTTAATCTCTTATCATTTGAAATTCATGCTACAGTTAACTTTACACTGCCGTATCGTGTTTATTTCACATACATAGCTTTGAATTTATATTTTCATAACGTTTTCAAGCAGTACGCTTGCAATTGTACTTCTTTTATAATTTAAACTTAAACGAATCCTTGCTAACTAGACAACAAGAACCTTTAAATACTCGTATGATGCTTAGGTGTCAGTAACGTGGAGTACTATTCCTGAAAATAAAACACTGTTAACAGTTAAATCGAAAAATATTATGTATTTAGGTATTTGTGTGAATAGCACGTGATTATGTTGTGGTTACAAACTGAAATATGTACTCAAAAGTACTTCCCTACAGATAAGGTCAATGACGGATATTCATCAAATGTTCTATATTTTCATATACAAGTATAATTTATGAATGTAGTATAATTTGTCACCGTATCAATCTATCGATCGACCTTGTTCGAACAAGAAACGCACGTTGCGTAGTAGTAGAATTCGAGTATTCATATGAAAGAGACTTTAGCATTTAGGCAATTGTCGCACGCGCGTGTTAGTCGGAAGAAGTAGCGACGGAGAGGCTGATCACGAGCCAAGAAGTGGTGTGGTAGCCCCGAAGAGATATCTCGTGCCATCTGTTGCGAAAGAAATCTAAGTAATGCGTTTATCAGCGAACAGGGCGAAGATTCGTCTGTCGGGTTCAAAGTAAGCTGAGAAGCCGACTCGAGGCCCCGTCAAGCCCTTGTGACCTTTCGTAGTTTGTGGTGACCTTCAAGCGAGCTTGGCCGTGGAACTCAGTGGAACTTACTCGCTCCGTCCAGGCTAGCGAAACATTATTTCCAGCAAATGTAAGTGAATTTTTCCTGCTTAAAAAAGCCCCTGTATATCTCGCAGTTTCTTTTATATTTCGAGTAAGTTTTTTCTTATCTTTTTTTTCGTGAGCGTCGCGTGGTTCAACGGACCCGGCAAACACTAATAAAAATGGTAATACCTCGCGCTGTCATTGACCTTTGATAAACTTGTAGACGCAACGTGCTTCTTTCGAGAACGATATTTCCTAGTCGAACTTGACTCGAACTCACAGCGGATACTTAGCGCACATCGAATTCTGATCCCATCGATCTTGATCTTGATCTTGAAACGGTGTGTTCACGGTTATCAATATTATTTAAAGGTGAAACAAAACATTTTACGTATTTGCAATTATTGTAACTGTGGCATTTGCTATTCGGAGCTGCGATCATTTAAATAGTCGTGAATTGGATTGATTTTTAAAGTGACCGAATAGTGAATTGAAAATATCGGTAGCTGCACAGACCGGAAACTTCCGATATATAAACGTGAGTTAGGTTCGATGGATGTATCATTGTAACGATAAAGTTTTATAGTATAATTAACGTCGGTCTTTTATTATTAAATTCAACGGATTCAGAAAAACTGTAAGTATATTTTGTAAGTTTAAAACAAGGAGAAGTTATTTAACACAAATTGTAGAGAAGTCAGAATATAAAGTTGTGTACAAAGATCAAATTTTGCGTTTTGGAGTTCATATGAACTCAGGAAAATTCGTGTGTACCTCAAGGCACACTATGGCATCAATGTAAATATTCACTGACTTAAATTTATGTTGTACAAACATAGATTGAAGAGGAGCCAGCAAAATGTCAAGGGAACGAGCATCAAGAAGATTTTATCGTGTAGATAGCAGTAATGACTTGCTTGAATTTATGGATCGTGGATATACTGCACAACATGAGAATCGATGGAATTTTGAAGTTGCATGGGAGGCAGCTAACAAAGGTATACAAAATTCAATAAACTGTGTTTTAACAGAAATAGGAACATTGAAGATCATTATTTTTACTATTGGTGTTTTTAGTTGGTGGTATATATACAGTCATACGTTCCAAGGCCTTTGTCTCAACAGAGGAAATGGGAGATCAATATTGTCTAATAGGTCCCTATAAAGAAACCTGTGCTAGAACAGAAGTTGAGGAAGCAGACTTCCCACGTAATAGTCCATTGCATTTGGCTGTTCAAGTTCTACGCGATCAAGGATTCAAAGTAAGAATACACAGTACTGAATGAGAAATCATTTGTTGATGAAAGTTGAATGCTTATGACAAGGAGATATTAATAGAAAAATACAAACAAATTGTGAATAGATTGTTGAAAACATTAGTTACTTCTGCAGAGGCATGCATCTAGCTGCTAAAATTGTTTATTATGTGCTAAGAATAATGATTTGGCTAAAGCCCAAGTGCAAGGCCAAAATTAATTCAAGGGCAGTTGATCCACTAGGTGAACCATGTAGTTCCTCCTTACTTTATCAGTGTGTTGAAAAATTGCTAAAATATAAGAATAAGTAAAATTTATATTATTTTAAAACAAGAACCCTTATTGAGGTGGTAACAGGGACCTGGCTAGTGGACGGAAATCCGCAAATAATTCTTTTCGACATTGGAAGCGCAGCCTGGAAGTTAGACGAGTATAAACAGGAACTATGGAACACCTGCAACCTTGGTATTCCGCATCTCGATATAGAGGCTAACGACGCAGTTATTCTCGGTTATCTCGTCTGTCAATTTATTTCTGAATTCAGGTGGATACCCCTTTGCACGATATCCAATGCGCTTTTATTTCCTCTGATCACTCGTTAAATATGATTTTCTAATTTTAGAAAAGCCGCTGAGGGGTACTCTGACGTACCACCTCGTGTAGTTGTCCATTGCCACGAATGGCAAGCTGGTGTGGGCTTGATCGCTTTGAGGACCAGGCACGTAGACGTGGCCACAGTTTTCACTACGCATGCTACTCTTCTCGGCAGATATCTTTGCGCGGGAAAGACTGACTTTTATAATAATTTAGATCAGGTATCGTACCGATGTCAGAGATGTCAAATTAAAGTGTAATTTTTGTTTCTGGCTGAACGTTGCTCGGCAGTATCAAATCAAGAATATCCAATTTTTTTAGTTCAATGTCGACGAGGAGGCCGGAAAACGACAAATTTACCATAGATATTGTATGGAACGAGCAGCTTCGCATCTAGCGCACGTGTTTACAACCGTATCAGATATAACTGGCTTCGAGGCCGAACATTTATTGAAACGAAAGCCTGATATAATTACTCCCAACGGACTGAATGTAAAGAAATTTGCCGCGCTGCACGAATTCCAAAACTTGCACGCTATTAGCAAAGAAAAAATACATGAATTTGTTAGGGGTCACTTCTATGGGTACGTATGAGTAACGAGATCTCGGTTGCAGTATTTTTTTAATAGCATTACATCACGTGTGTATGGTTTCTAGTCATTATGACTTCAATCTGGATAAAACTTTGTATTTCTTCATTGCTGGACGTTACGAGTTTGGCAACAAGGGCGCTGACATATTCATCGAAGCTTTGGCTCGATTAAATCATTATTTAAAAACGTCCAGACCCGATATGACGGTAGTTGCTTTCCTTATTTTCCCAGCAAGAACCAATAACTTTAACGTGGAGTCGTTACGAGGTCACGCTGTAAGTTGAATGACTTCGTACTTAGAATTAGATTAGTAGTTAATGCGACGAATCTATAGGAATTATTCCATTTTCTCGCTGAAGGTCACTAAATCCCTAAGAGATACTATCAGCGATATACAACAAAAGATTGGAAAACGTATGTACGAACTGTGCCTGTCTGGTCGTATGCCTGACGCTCAAGACCTCTTACAGAAAGAAGACACTATCAAAATAAAACGGTGGGTAGCGTGCATGTAACGAACAACTGCAATGTCAATCGGAATCCAACAAGTAGTAATTGGTTTTGTCGTTTTTCGCACAGGTGTTTATATGCTTTGCAAAGAAATGGTTTGCCACCAGTTACCACGCACAATGTTGTAGATGATTGGAATGATCCGGTACTGAATGCTATCAGAAGATGCAATATGTTTAATACTATTAACGATCGAGTTAAGGTAATATGACACATTATTATTATTATTATTATTCAGATCCACGCGTCAGACACGATGAGTGTCCGATTAAATTCTTGCTCCGAATTGCAGATAGTATTTCATCCAGAATTTCTCTCATCCACAAATCACAGATCCACGCGTCAGACACGATGAGTGTTCGATTAAATTCTTGCTCCGAATTGCAGATAGTATTTCATCCAGAATTTCTCTCATCCACAAATCCATTATTCGGTCTGGATTACGAAGAGTTTGTCAGAGGATGTCATTTAGGAGTGTTCCCGTCCTATTACGAACCTTGGGGCTACACACCTGCAGAATGTACTGTTATGGGTATCCCCAGCATCACCACCAATCTGTCCGGTTTCGGTTGCTTCATGCAAGAGCACATAGCCGATCCAATGAGTTACGGTATTTACATCGTTGATAGGCGATTCATTGGTCTAGAAAATACTGTCCAACAACTGGCGCAGTACATGTTCGATTTTGCTCGACTTAGTCGTCGACAGCGCATCATTCAAAGAAACCGTACGGAACGTCTTAGCGATCTTCTCGACTGGAGAAATCTTGGCATTGTAAGTGATTCAGCATCATTTTCTTCGATCACATTTCCTACCTTACCCCATCTAATCTCTTTGTTTATATCGCGATGATACTTGCAGTATTATCGCCAAGCCAGAATAAAGGCTTTAATGACCGTCTATCCAGAATTGGCGTCAGAATACGCCGAGGGTGGAGTAGGTCGTTTCAGTTATCCCAGACCAATCAGTGAACCACCATCGCCTTCTTCGTCAAGACACACTACTCCGGCTGCTTCGGTTCACGGATCCGATGACGAAGACGAAGACGAAGTTGACGAAGAAAAAGAGGTTTGCGAAAGGCTTCTTTGCTTCGCCACATTCAACGAATTTCTATAATTAAAATATTTTTATTTACAGCTAGAGGAACTCCGCCAATCGAACGGCAGATAAAAGGTGTTAAACACATTGAAGAACTGGAGTACGACGAATAATTTATGTATGCTAGATGAGTGCGTGGAGACTTTGCAACAGTAGTGCCAAAAATCTCAGCAATGTGGTCCTCCGTGAAGAGTTAACCAACAGCTTATTCATCACATTTTTTATTGTATCAGTAGCACATCGTATTATTCTCAGTTAGTTCCACACCATGCATCGATCATGACAAACGACAGTATATAGAACAGTATTTACACGACACAGAAAATTATTACGAACAACAGTCTTCCACGAATGAAACTTGCGCGTATAAATGTTCCATGAATCAAGTGATGTTGTATGTTGAAAACTATATTTCATGTTATGCATATACATATATGTAGTGAGCGGAATGTGTTCCTATTGCATAGAGAACGGTTATATTTTTATGAAAATTAGCCCGCGAATGAGAATTTCGTAACATTTTTAGTTATCGAATCACTTTGATGATGCGTTGTTTTCTGAAAATAAAACTTTTTAATATATGAGTATATATTTTAATTCGAACATTTGTTCTATAAAGAAAAAGAAAACTAACGTTTCGACTTCGTTTCAACTTCAGCTTGTACGAATTATTATATTATTAATCGTTAACATAATATACAAAACAAAGTGCTAAAAACTTACACAATTCTTTTACGGCAAAATTATTACATTTGGCGTTCACGATTACCAAATATGTCTTGCTTCCTGCGTGATTCGAAATAAATATGTACACAATTAAGTAAACGAGTAACACATTACATAACAATACGCCTTAATACAACAAGTACAACAATATACAAAGCCACTAATAATCTTTGCGACCGGTTAAAAGTATCTTATTAATGTCTTTGATGATTATTACGTTGAGAGAGATAGAGGGAAGGATGGGGGGGGGGGGGGGGCAGAGAAGATTTATACGCTAACGATGATGACGATGATAATGATGATGATGATGATGATGATGATCACGACAATGATGATACGTTACAAAAATGCTGACATCGAATACAAAATATTCTAGTCTCTAGAGTATGTAATGATATATTAAACGCGATCAACACCTTCACCGTCGAAGCCATAGGTCGGCCTCGATTTCGGGAGACGGTTGTTTGAACCGATAAGGAGTAACGGTATCAGTTGTCATGCCGTATTTGTAAGCTTTTAATACCAGATTCGGTAAATGATACTTTTGATAATAATCAAATTAATCTCTATTAAGCGAGAACGCGATTACGATCGTTTCGACGTTATTTATTGCTTTGATGATTGGAAAAAAAAAGCGAGAGGATGGGCACAAGCGACAAAGGTGTTGATCCGTATCATTCGGGAGTAAAGTCACCTCCGTAAAAAATTATCTGCGCACTAGAGAGGGTTACACGATTAGGGAGATGTACGGAAAACCACAGACGCTTTTGATCGAATCGTTAAAAAAAAAAAAGAAAAGAGAAGTGATCCTCGCGAAGGAATACTATATTATGATTAGTCGCCAGGTCGCTTTTATCCGGTGCAACTCTATGAATTATGTAATCGACGTGAACCAACTTTCCGGTCGTGGATTCGCACGTACGAGAGACTAAAGATATGTTACAGGTTTATCAACAAAGATTAACGATACGCTGAAGAAGCAATGAAAAAACGTCTCTCGCGGAGGGAGTACATGAAAACGATTATGAATCGTTATAAACCTAAATGGCACGTTTTATACATTACATACAATCCGAAGTAACTCTACAGAGAGAGAGGATGACAGGAAAGTAACTATGGTATGTGTTTAATGGGAGGGAGCGAGAAACGAATCGCGCCTGTCGCGATTTACGTTAGAATTCGTTAATAATAATACGTGTTCGTAATACTTTGATTCCTCGATGCTAGTCCTTCCTTTGAAATATCTATCAAGCCCGAAGTACTTCACCTTCGAACTCGGCACAACGATTCAACGAAAGTTTTACGACGCTTTGGAACTTTGTTTTTTCTCCTTCGTCTCTTGACATTATTCATGGTGTAAAAATATTTGTAATCCCTATGACAAAATATGCGATCGTTATGTAGCACAGCTTCTGAGTTGAGTATCGATTTCGACTCAAATCAATCCGTCCAAGAAAACTTAATTCCTCGCACCTATTGTTCATCAATCCATAGAGGTTTTAGTGTTTTTAGTTCAATGGTCAGGAATTATACTCTACCAGATGGTTCTGCGAAGTAAAATTAGTAGGTGACAATATTTGTGTTTCGTACATTGATTTGAAAATATAAAATCACACGTTTGAATTCTACACGCGACGCACCGAATAGGTCTACGAAGCCTTCTTTTTCTCTTTCCTTCGCCTAAATGCGTCGACTAATTTTGGCTAGATAGAGTGTTCTATATCTTTCGTAGTGGCAATTTTACACCGCTTGCTGTTTACTTTAATTACAGTTTCGCCGTGTAGAAGCTTTTTAAACATCGGGGAAGGTAGGTACGCTTCTTTTAGACCGTAGGTACAGACAGCCTTTGGTTACACAACGAGAAGACTAATATTATGATATAATGTCGCGCAATAGTCGATATATATATATATATAATATATACTCGTTTGAAAACTAGTCTAAGAGTCTTTAGTTAATTGGCATTTCACGGCATATGGCCTCAAGATACGAGAGAGTTTCACGTTGCTGGTTTTCCATTTGTTATTGTTCAATGGTGCAACTTAGCTTGAAACACGGTATTCGAACCGAATTATTGCAAATTAGCCCGTCTGGATTTTCGCGAATCTCGCGGACTTCTTTGCACGAAACTGCTGATAAATATTCGCTAACTTTGGCTACAGACACCGTCCAGTACACGCACATACGACATTCACGACTACCCACTTAAATTCTCGTTCCTCCGCTGTTTTCGGAGCTTCCAAGCGGAAAATCGTTCACCAGCAACTGGATTAAACGTAAAACGCATGCTTGTCTTTTTAATCGGAAACTGAAAGATCTCTTGTTCAACAGAACCAAAAATATATCACCCTCTTAACGTTAACGTTCGATTAAACTCAAACTTCGAAGTTTCGATTTTGATATCGACTCTGTGGATGTGTGGGAACCATCTGTTTCCTCCAGTTGCTTCACACTCTTCGATAATCTTCGTGTTAAAATTCATCGCGCGACTCTATCTCTCTTCGTCTTGCGTGATCGCGAATCGCGTCTAAACTCAGGGACACTGAAAGAGGTTCGAGATACAGTAATCAGAGAGAATAGGATTTTGGTAGAGTGAGGGGGGGGGGGGGAATGCAAAGTGTTAGAGGCGTAGGAATCGACGGAATCTCGACGACATCGCGGCTGGACGTTCTGATCGTTCTTCTCCACGGAGAACTGGCAGATGGACGGATTTTACGTATGGCTCGACTGCGTTCCCCCCATCCTCTGCTGCATCATGGTCAGCAGCAATTCGGAGTACTGTTGCATCATGTTGACCACCTTACCCTGATCCTGTCCGGCGAGCAGCTCCTGAAACGTGGCGGTTGCCTCGTTCACGACCACGCTGTCGCTGCCTGTCGCTGACGATCCGTCGGCGTTTCCCTGTCCACCGGCTACCACCAATCGCAAAGTGCGCATGGTCTCGTTAACGGAAGATTGGAGGCCGCGCAGCATCGTGTCCCTGTCGATGCTAGCACCCTCGTCCTCCTTGTCTATCGTTAAACGTTTATACAGCTGCACCACATTGTCCGCCGTTCGCGTCAGGTCATCCGCGATCGTGTTACACAGCTGCGTCGACACTGCGAAAAGCACACGTTTCTCAGTTTTTGGAAACCAGACGATTTTACGCAACGTCATCAACGCGTTGTCGAGTGCCGTAACGACGTGCTTCGATCGAAGGAAATTTTTCTACATCGAACTTTAGTTCTCGACAACGTGTCGCAGGCGTTATCGGACGCAAGACGGTCCGAGGAACAGTAGCATCCGTTCCGAAACAGAAGAATCGATAAGATGAGATCGTGCAGCGTGCAGGTTACATCGACTCTAAAATCCGTAATGAGACCATGCTATTGCGATTGTGACCTAAAGACTTGGGTAGTATATCCTAACCTGTCGATGAAGGATCTATTCTGGGGGTCTATGCGATGATCTAAGTATCGTGTTTTAATTGTTTCTCGTGACACTTCCTTTTGCCGTCGACATGATAAATAGCTTTGAATTTTCGTAAAAGTTTTATATACATTATTTACAGATTGGTCAATGAACCAAATCCAAGAAGCGAGAGAAAGTATTCTAGATGAGTAATTCTTGAAACTGATGAAAACGTACAAAGCGGGGAGGGGAAACATCGACGATACGACGATAATGTAACGTTCGATATTTTAATGACACTATTGTATCTCCCTCGAAAATTCTGAATGCGAGGGGTGTAGCGTGTTTTATGTACAGCGATCTACAGACTAGACTCTAGTCTGTACTAAATCTCGCGACTGATTCTGTTTGAATGTTTGTTTCATTTGGTCATAGCATGATCACTTACAAATTTTTTAATACACTCAAAGACTTATTATTTTCACAGGACAGCATTCTCAATAGGCGTCTTTAGTTTACCTAATGTATTATCCGTGCCTACTGCAAGAGTAAAATGTTTATTAGATGACGGTCTTTCACAGATCGACGAAACAAAAGAAAAATTAATCGATCAAGGATCAAGAGAAATATCTCAAGCAAAATTTTCTTTGTACCACTTTCGGATATTGTAATGATTAGTGGTTGATAGTTGCAATCTTGCATGCTTACACTTTGATGATCGTGAAACGTGATAAATAAATAAATAAATAAATAAATAAATAAAACAAATGGAATAGTAAAGAATGAAAAGGATAGTTACATTCGGCACTGGCTACATCGATGGCACGATCAGTATCTTTGACTGGTAGCTCTTGTGGGCTGGGATCCAGTTGACTCCGATTGGCCGTCGATAGCCTATTCGTGCTCTGTCCTATCGAGTTACTTCCGTTACGGCCGTTAGCGATTACAGTCGTTGATCCTGATCTCCTCACCGTCGTAGTAGGTAAACTTAGACTGGAAATTCACGAGTGTAGTGTAATAAATTTCGTCGCAATTATTAAAAGAAAATCACTCGGAAATATAATCAAAATTTCGTAACTTACTTTGTACCAGAATGATCGATACTGATGCTTCGAGGTCTCGGAGGAAGAGCCGGCTTTCCTCCGTTCCCATTCGAGGATGTATCTTCCGAACTCGAATCTTCTTGGTTACCCACTTGACTTAGATTTACTGAAAAGGATCGAAGGAAGAATGAATAGAATGAAATACGGTCACCTTAATGCGAGGACTCACCACTCGAATACGCTCCCTGCATGCCTCTTCTCCTGAGAACCGACGGTAAATTGCTGTTAGAAGAGGAGCCGGTCTTTATCTGATGATTGATTTTATTCTGCGAACTGATCGTCGGTCTCATCAAACCGCTGATCCTGTTATTCGCAATTTGGTTGTTCCATCCCCTTCCGGTTCCAGCTCCAACGTCCGACTCGGAATCGCTCTGCAAAACCGTCGATCACAGACTCAGTAAACTCTCGATTCTCGACCGTGTCGTGTAAGAAAAAACGACTGGCAAAGGACTCGTACCTGATTCAAAACACCGACGCTACTGCTCCTGGTTATATGAGAAGAATGATTCTTCGTCGAACCGTGCCGAGACTGATTTCCGCTGTTCGTGTTTCCTAGCCCGCTTCGCGCCGTAGCGTTTGCGTTCTTATTACCTACTTTTCCTGAAACTATGAGTGATCGTTAGCGAAAATTCCGGGTAATTCATGAATGCCAATTAAAAGATGAAATTTCGATTGAATGGATTTCTAAGAAAAGTGTTCCGTTACACATAATATTCGATGCATTGAAAATACTAAACGATGCTTGCAATACATGTGAAAAAGAAGATGATGAAACACCGAATGATTATTGGATACTTTTTAAAATCGATTAGACATATTACGCTCGGCGAGGGCCGTTCCAAAATGTACATTAACGCGACTTTCGGTGTTCATTGCACACTATACACTTGTAAAACTTTTCTATGCGAGATGGAAAAGTTAGCAAACGATGTTTGGTATTGGAAAGACCCTGTGAATCGTGGTACACAATTAAAGGGTACCTTGTATCGGGCCATGCAGTAACCTATTTGGCGGGCTGACGGAAAGATCACTCAGCGAGCAGGCACGTCGCATGCCACCCCCCTCTTCTTCGCTGTCAAAAACTTTTGACGAGATTCGCCCCCCACTACTGGCAACTGTCGACAACAACACGCACACACATGCACTATGCTACATATTGTTTTCTCATATTTTGGGTTAATTTTTTGTTTCACGATATCCGTGTCTTTTCTTTCTTAGTAACTTACCTCGGTCTGGCCGTTCTTTTTTTTCGTTGATGGCATGACCGTTAAATTTTAGATAACAGGATTAAAAACAAATAAAATTCAATTGTACTGTATGTCTGGTATGAATATTTGTCTCGACTGTGTTGGTATGAATCGTGAGCTATAAGTTGGCAGATTTCGAATAGCGCAAAAGTAAAGTGTGGGCTCTGTTGTCTTTCGTGCGTATTGCCACAAAGCAATATGGATGAAATAAAAAATTATCGCATATTTCATTTCTTTAGTTGATAAATAGATTTTGGACAGCTCTACACGAAAGTTAGCGATGTTGAGCGGTTTTAAGTTCAGACACGCTTTCTTATATGATTTCGTGATTTATCAAGACAGTCGAGTCATCGCTAACTGTAGCGTTCTTGTAAACAATTAAAAACGATTAATATGTAGATCAAGTGCTTGAAAGTTGTATATATGAAATCAAGGCCAAGTTGATCAGACTTTCTTTACGGTATTTAAAACGCAATGTACACCTTCGACTATGCTAATTGTTCAACAAATTCCGCGTATATCCTCGAGTAAATGAGTCTGATCAACTTCGACCATAGATTTCGTTAACAAAGTGGAATGCAAAAGGGCGGATGAAACCAGGAAGCAGAAGGAAGCAGGAATAAACTACATCGTTAAGGACAAAACATGCTGCGTCGATCGCGCGTCATGCTAAAAGAAAAATAACTGAGTATTCATAAAGCGGTATATATATATATATACCCATCTTTATGAATACAAGCATTCAAACTGAAAAGTACATGATCGCTGCCGTCTCGAAATAAAATGATCAACTAATAACGTCTTAAATAAACGGTAATAAATATATATACATACAATGATCCCTAACATCCATGAAGATGATACATGGTAACGCATTCACATTGAAGATACGATAATAAATATAAACGAAAATACTTGTTATCTCGTGAGTCGTGCTTTAAAAGTGTTGTACCGGGACACGTTATCCGAATCGTATAATCACAAACTCAGACAGTCTAGGAGTATTTATAGATCCAGCGGTATTTAAACGCTCTAATAAAATGTTATACTTCACAGATTTTACGATAGAAAGTTTGAAATTTTCACCGTTTCAGACTGGCATCGTAACTAGTTTTCGTGTAACAAAATCATGAAAATAGTATTAATACTATAGAGCGCTAGCCGAGTGATTTCAGTGCGCGATATGGACGTACTACCGACAAACCTATACGCCGCGTTCGACTATCTGAGAATGTTTCGTACGAGAAGACTTCCCGTTGCAAGACTCTCATGGTCGAAGATCAAGCAGCGAAAAAAAAAAAAAAAAAAACGTCGTGATACTCTGTTTCCCGACATCGAGATGCGAGACACCACTACACGATAAACCAAAATATAAGACAATGCCGTTCGAGACTCTTCGAGCTTCTAATACCTGCGTAAAGATGCTTGGATGGTAGTATAACTTGATTAATAGTCGGCAAAGTTTTGGTCCATTTCATGTGACTATGACATCTGGAGGCCGGCGGCCACATCCTCTTTGGCGAATTGGTGCAGCTCGATGCCGACGTCGAGGATCCGCTTTCCATCATGGACTTATCCATTGCAGACGTGTCCGCGCAATCGCTATCTTCTCCTCCCGAATGGAATCTTATGTCGCGCTTCATCGTGAACCTACTGTCCCGCTCGGCTTCCAGTTTAGCGAAATTTTCGCTCGCCTGCTGGCAATGCGTCATCCTCAGGCATTTCTCTTTCATAATGTACTGTTCCCTCCTGACCAAGTTCTCAAACTCTCTGGAAAGCAACTTTACGGTTCCCTCGATCGCTCTGCTAATTCTAAGATCCACGTCCAAATTATCGATTCGTTCGTCGGTCGATTGTAAATTTGTGGCAGTCTGCATTCCACCGACCGGCTGCAAGTCGCAGGACACGCCGCCAGGTTCCAACGAGTCGTACGTCTCTTGCGTGTCCTTTGTCGGGATCTGATTTTCGAAGCAGCAAACATGGGAGCCGTCCCTCTGCTCCCCTCCTATGTCGCAGCCTCGACGAGACGACTCGTTTGGATCGAAACCATAGTTGTCCATTGGACCACCGGCGTCGTAGGCCATGCTTTTGTCGGAGGAGCGACGATTCTGCAAGCTGTAGAACTTGGTCTTCGAGTCTGTGTCGTCGTTGAACTGTAACGAATAACCCGGCGATTGTAGAAATTGCTCGATTCTCTTCGAATTCTCGAGACTCTCCACTGCTTCGGACTTCCCGTCAGTGTCGTCTCGTATCGGGCGATCCTCCGCGCGTAACTTGCTTCCGTAGTCATCGGATTCTGATTTTGCACGGGAAGACTGAGAAGGTGTGTCCACGTTGTACTTGTTCCAGGCGGGACGAGCCCTGTTTCGCATGCTCTGCGTGCGAGCAGAGTTTCGTTTCGGTTTCGGTGGCTTGTGAGCCACGAAATCGTTCAGAATCAGCATCGAGCGGGGCTCCTTTGGCACCTTCAGGCTGTTACTTCTCGGCATCGTGTCCGATTTTGTTCCTATTTGCATCTCGACGTTCGCGTCGTTTTGATCGTTGAAATTGAATTCGTAATAGATGCAGGTTGCCGGCTGCGCGCTCTCTTCGGAATAATTGTTCTCATTCTTTGCTTTGCTTATCCTCGTGTCCTGAAGAGATTTAGACCTAAACACCGCCCGACAAGTCGTCGCGTCGTTCGCGACATTTTGAGTATCGTTCGAGGGCTCTACGACGTTATTGGGATTGCCGCTGTACGTTTCCGAATTCTGTCTCTTTCGTCTGTAGTGCGAGTCGAACAACATCTCGAGGGGCGCGGATTTCACGAGAGAGTCGGAATCGTCGGTCAACACGCTTTCGGTACTTCGATGATCCATATTCTCCTGCAACGGGAACATCTGTAAGTCGGACTCGTCGGTCAGAATGCTCTCCTGACTTCGACCGGCCTGCATTTTTCGACGGGAAAGGAAGAAGCTCGCGCTCGAGTGTCGATCGTTGTCGTAGTGGCTGTAATCGAGAATCTCGGCGCTTCCTTTTGAAAACGACTCGACCGAAGCGTCCGACAGTATGCTCTCCTGAGAGCCGGTAAGCACGCGTTTCGGGAAAGTTTGATAACTCGTCGAGTAAGCTCTGTGACCGTCCTGCTGACTGTCGACGTGAAAGTTTATCTGATAGTCGCTAACGCATCGTCGGGGTGGATTCTTGAAGTCTCCCTCCAAGGAGTCGTCGCTGAAGTTTCCATTCCCCTCGTCTCCGTCGTCCAACGCGTCGTTCAGGGTCTCGATGTTCCGCTCGTTCATCGCGGGCAAGCTTTCGAACGATTTCGCTATATTCTCCATGTCCTCCTCGTTGTCGTTCAGGCCGATAAAGTAACTGCAGGATCTTCGTTTCTGCGCGAATCTCGCGAACCGACTGACGTTCTTTTTGCACTGTTCCTTGAGGAGCTTGAGCTCCTCGCACACGGGCGACTCGGGTAACGATTGATTCGGCTTATTCAGCGATAGCTTATACTTTTCAGTTTTTTTTAGGGTCAACGTTAACGGACGACTAAGCGACGGTCTCGTCTTGTCACTTATACACGACGTAGTCTGGCTTTTGGACAAGCAGTTGTCGGAGATTGGAATGTTTAGCTTAGGTATCGCATTCCCCACACCCGACACTTTGTTAATTAGTTGAGGTTTTAACGGAGGCTTTGGGTTCGGTATTGGTTTGCAAGGGTTAATCGGTTTCGAGTATTGGGTCCGTTGACCGGATTTGTTGTTACCTGTGCTCAGCCTGTTCGAACGATGATGCTTCTCCGGTATATGGCTGCTCAAGTCCGATATGCTTTGGCTGGTTTTTAGCGACGACTTGTAGCCGACCTGGAATGCAAGGCACACTTATGCTCTGCTCGGGACTCAAAATCATCGTTGCGAGTACGAAACTTACGCTTTGTAATTTTCTCCTGGTTTCCTCTATTCTCCTCTGCAATTCCTCTCGTTTCTTCACGACGTCCGCATCTCCCCTCGCCTGTTTCGTTGCGTTCACAACGGCCTGATTGCGAACCTTCTTGTTGCTAGTCAGATCGACGCCGCCGCCTCCACTGAGTCTACAAAAGTGCGTGAACCGTAGGATCAACACGAAGTGAAACCTTGGTACAATTAAAACGATTGGTAATTACCTTCCATGAAACTGAGAACTGATGCTAGTTGTTTTAGGACTTCTATTGGTGGGCTCTTCGGCCCCACTGAGAGATTCGAAAGCGTTCTTGAGATACTTTTCGCGATGGCTCTGCTTTGCCAGCTGGTCGAAACCTTCCGAGCTGGCTTCCGATAATATGGACAAGGGATTTCTTTCAGCGCTAGGTGTCGAAGCTCCACCTTCGGAATCCGAATCGTCCTGACTGCCGGATGCGGTCAACTCGCTAGTTCGACCGCTCTCTCCGTTTCTAGGTTTCTTTTGTCGCCTTTGAGATCTACGAAGTAAACGTTGAACAACTACGCCTATAGATATCTATTATTACGTGAAATTCGAGTAATCGATCAACGAGACGAACCTTCTAAGTTCTTCCACATCCATCGCGTTCACGGTGAACTGATTCGATATCGTGTCCTCCGGGGCAGGATAATACATCAATCTATGATGAGACTTTTCGGAACCAGTCGTCCCGTTTTCCCCCTCGGAATAATCCTCGACGTCGCCGTCGTGCTCCGTGCTCTCGTGATCCTACACGCCACGCCGTATTAAAGTGTTTCAACGAGAATAGTGTTAAAAGTATATGTAACTGTTGCGACAAAAATGTAAGCGGCAAACAAAAATAATTGAAAAACGATATATGTAACACGTATGGACGACGAGTGCACGCGATTGTTCGGGAGATTCGATATTAATTAATCGTGTTTCTTGTTTCGCTTGTGTATTACTGTTAGACGATGCTTTGGTGTCGGTGTCTGAGGCGTTAATGAGATGTACCTCAAATTTAAAGCTGCCAAGACTGCTATCGTCGGTATGATGACGACTCCTCGACTGACGTGTCAATTCCGTGATATTGCTACCTCTAGTTACCGTCACGTTACCACCGATCACCTATGCCATATCGGTTGAAATAAAATAGAATCAACGAAAACAAAAGAAAAAGACCACTTGCGAGCAGAAAATTCGGTGCGAAAGGAACAACAAGAATGGAAATGTCAAAAGGAACGCATATAGTGTGCGAAAGCTGATTCGAAACGAAATGAATGACAAACAACGAGCGATCTCGGCAACTCCTGTCTCGTTGTCGTTTCCCTTGGTTCGCAAGCGCACACTAAATAACACTCACGGGGGGTACGAACGATTATTTTGTTACTGGGAATCGGTTAGTACCTGTTTCGACTCATCTGCTAGTTCTCTGTAACTATCTGGACATGGTTGAAATATAGTCTCGTCCTCTTCCTAGAACGAGTTATCGTGGGTTAGCTTAATGTAATTAATTATTCATAGGACACTTATCGCAGTATTACATTATTATTGTTGTTACTAATATTAATTTAGTTAGTGTCGAGTCATCTCGAAAGTAACAAGAATTACTTCCTGGATGACTCGACATCGCCCCGATCGTCCAAATTGCGATAATGCGACGTCGAAGGAATTAGTACACGATCTTGTTACTTCGGCTGTATTCGTGAATAAAATAAACCTACCCTTTTGATGATGATAGTTTCCCGTCGATAGTCACTGCTACATTTGGTCTCGGTTCCACTGTCTATCGAGCTGTCTTTCGAACCGCCGCCACCGCCACCGCCATCGGAATCGATCGCGCCACGAGGCGGCGGGAACGGTATAACCTCGTCGCTGTCGTAGACGGACTTTACAGTTATACCGTCGCCTTGCTGCACCCTTTGCGCCCATCTGCCCTTCGGCAGGTCGACGCCCAGGGACCTGGCGTTCGAGCCAAGGGTCGTAGTTTCGTCGGTGTTCGCGGTGTTTATTTGTTTTTTCGCCCAAAGCGGCAGCTGACCGACGCTGAACCTATAATCGACGCCCACGTTCTGCGGCGTGGGATTCGCGTTTGGATCTAGAAATTCCGGCGGCGGCGATCCGAAAGTTTCGTTATCCACCTGTATTTCGATTCCCGTACCGTTCACTTGAGGCGGCCTTCTGCAAGAATATTTTTAACGCCTTAGTTTATTCTGAAATATTTTGGTGCGTCAACGTATTTTACGTGTGGGGATATTATTGGAAGTCGAGACAAGGTTGGACCTGAAGAGATTGTAATTTTCGTACTCGTCTATCCAAATCCATTGTACATACCAAGCCCAATCTCGTTGATTTTTACTATCGAATACACTTACTTTCCAGCTCGCATTGCTTGCTGAGCGAGACGGGCCTGCATGGTTACAACCATGTCACGGGGAACCCGCCAGACGAATATGCATCCGTCTCCGCTGGCGGATACGAGGTTTCGACAGTCTGGACTAAAGCGTAGCCCTGTCACCAATTCCGAGTGGCCGAGCATAGTGGCCATGCATTCCCCGCTGTAGTAATCGTATACGCACAATGTCTTATCTGTACACGAGGTAGCTACGTAAATTCCCGATGCGTCTGAAACAGTAGGAATCGTTAGATTCGACGAGGATTCTCTCTTTCGTAGCGACTATATGTATTACACCTGGACTATACCTGGAGCTTACCTAGAACGACTTTAATGAGAGATCCATCTTCCCCGACGGATCCTTTAAACGTTTTACTATGTTTGCCAGTGGTCACGTTATAAACTCTTATGTTTCTATCTTGGCAGGCAGTTAAAACGTGCTTTTGCCCGGAATCGACCTCCATGTCGTACAGAGTGGTCTTTCCCTGAGCGTTGTGACCCCTGGAGAACTGAGGCATCCCTCCTGGTGTCTGAAACGATCAAAGCCGTCGACTAAACCGTGAAACTTGGTTTAGGTTCGTTGGTACTAAATTCGAAGACCGTTATGCTCACCGATTGCAGCTGTCTAAAAATAATACTCTTATCGGCGCCGCAGGACACCATCTGTATCTGATTACCCTGATTGCTCTGATTGAAAAATCTCACGGCAGTAATGGAAGAACTGTGATCGTCGAGCGTCTGCGAGAAGTTGTACCCTTGGTCGACGCTGAACACGTGGATCAATCGGTCCCTGGACGCGCTGGCCAACAGTCTGGGAGGCTCGGCGGAGTATCGCGAGAATTTCGAGTACTCGAGACAGAGTACCTCCGCGTCGTGGGCCTCTATGAGACAGAGCTCCTCCAACGAGGAGAGGTCGTGAATCCTGATGTTACCGGACCGATCACCGGAGGCCAGATGCTTGCCGTCTGGGCTGACTCGGATCGATCGGACGCCGTTTCGACCGTCGTACGACGCGTCGCTCTTCTCCGTCGAGCCGGCCGCGGCTAGATCCAGGTCTTTCAGGTATGTCAGCTGCTCGGGGTCGATGTAGAGGACCTTGAGAAGCTCGTTGCTGTAGATGTTACGTTTGTAGAGCGTGTCACTGGGCGACACGTCCTTCTCGAGGTTCCAGACGCGGATGGTGTCGTCACTGGAACAGGTGATGAAGCTTCCGGCTGGCATCGCGTCCACGGAATCGGAACCGGTCGGGTACATCTCGACGCCCCAGATGCACGCCGAGTGATAGAGGAACGAGTGCGATTTGCCGACCCGCCTGATGTCCCGCACGTCCCACACGTAGATGCTGTGGTCGTTGTAGACGCACGTCAGCTTGTGGTTCCGTTCGTCGAATGCCAGCGCGATCGCGTCCGGGTACCTGGCGTTCGGCGGGTGCTGGGACATGTGACTGCAATCGTACGTCGTTAGAAAAGTCTATCCACGAATCAAAAGTATTTGCGTAATCGTTGGACGGAGAATGCACGCGTACCTGATGGACAAACCCTGGGCAACATCCACGCCTAGGTAATGCGTTCGCGGTAACGTGGTGATGAATTGCAGTGTGGTAGGACTAAAACACCTGACGATTCCTTCCGCGCAGCCGATGAATATATACTTGTCCCCGACAGCCATGCAATTGGCGCTGGTCGTCTAAAAAGAAACGTTCTTTGGAATCGATATCGACGGAATATATTTTCTTTAATGCAACCCGATGAAATATCTCTTCTATACTTATCCTCGAAGCAATAGCTAGGGTTTGCGAAAGATTCTAGCATAGATCCCGTTGAAAGAAAAATGTTTTAACGGTCATGCATGTAACGAAGTAGTTGTTAGCTGTTGGCTACGGAACAGCTCTGAATATAGCATACAAGGGAATGCCTATTCGGAGGAAGGGGTACTTACACGCAGCTCCACCCATTTGTCCAGAAGCCTCCTGTTATTAAATTCGCATAAGAGGCCGGTTTTGGTGATCGCGTACGTGGAATCCGCCATTTCCCCGCGGCCGCAGGCTACGTCCACGAAATCGTTGTTTCTCTGCTCTCCTAATATGGCAGACCGACCCATCAAAGGCACAGGTTCCTTATACTGTGCAACAAAATTGCCTCTATCACCACCTTCGGCGTTACCGTTACGTGCCTCCGTCTCCCTTGCTCTCGCCACCATTTTATATTCCAATATCGCTATGCTCGTTTCTACGATACGAACAGTATCACCAGGAAACGTTACTATTTCCACAGAGATTCATTGGAAAAGATTCTTCAACGAACTGGGAGAAACGTTTATGCTAATAAATTCTGGAATCTGCTTATCCTTCCGGGCCACGAACCGTACAGTCGTCGAGAGCAAGGATGGTTAGTTTGTTAAGAAAAACCGTTTCGTTCCCAAAGGCTCAAATTGGTTCGTCCAGGTATTAATACCGCTATCTTAATCGTCGTTCTTTATTACTTATAGACCCGTACTTCCTACGTCAAAGGTCTTCCATCGATGAACTCTTTTCCAACGTCTTTTAGCCTCCCGTTTTTTCTCACGTTTGCACGCGATCGACGCGGCGGAAGTACGGGTCATGCGTAAGTAAATAAACAATCGACAATTAGATCCTGGTATGTCGAACGAAAGCGAGTAAGTATTGAGATCCGGTCGGCTGGATCGTAGAGACGAAACGAGAGGACATTAACATCGAATTACCTTGGCGCTGCGCGAGTACTCGAGATACCAAAACTTGACGTGTCTGTTGCCAACGGTAACAAAGTAATTGCCGTTTTCCGCGAAGCAGACGGCCTTCACTTTGCTCGAGACTTTGTTCGACGCCACCTTAACATTGTTCCTCCAGTCCCAGACGTTGACGATCATATCGTGCTGAGAGCCCACGGACACCACGTACTTGTTGCTCGGTGAAAATGCCTTGGGAAGAGAAAAGCGGAAAAAAAAAAGAAAAAAACAGATCTATAGAGAACCGTCATTTATCTCGTTACCGTATGTATTCTCTCTGGTCGCGTGTTACTATACTCTAACACAGGCTACACACGGTATTCCCTTGTATCAAAGGGACCATGCACATACATATATGTACACTCGCGAATGGCGAGGTACAACGAATACGAGACCGTTCCGCAAAGTACAATAAAACCGTGTTACACCGCCTTGAAACTCGAACACCGGAACGGGAAACGCATCTTCCAAAGCGGGTGTAACACGCGACGAGAGTAAAGGCTCTCTCATAGACGATAAGATTTGTCGTACGAGAAATTGCACAGGGAATTGGGCAGACGGTTAGGACGACAGATTTTTAACCTACCGTATTGTCTACAAGTCGTACGACCGTGACACAAACGTTACAACTGTCGTTGAGATGGTTAAAGCTAGGTTGTAAGATCAGTTGTACGACAAATCGTATCGTGTATGGGGCGTTTACGTAATACAAACGCATCGTATCGATCGATGGGAAGTTGACTAGTGGATTCGATATAGCGTCGTTATAAAGACGGGAATTCGTTGAAGGGTTCGGCGTAACGCAGCAGCGGTGGCCCGTGTTTCGGAGAAAGATCATCGCACTCTCGAGGTGTATCGGGAGAACGCTGGAGAACAATAAAAGCGGTACCGTTGTGCGTTCGGCAAGAACGCTATTTCGTATTCACGCGGTTCCGCCTGTCGTCGACGCCTTGTAAACCGAGGCGCGGGTATATGTATACGTGGATAACCGTGACGCGAATACCAACGTTAATTCTACGCCGGAACGCATTGCATCGCATCGCATCGCATCACCTTCGAGAGGTTTGCTTTCGTTAGTAGAGCAGAATGTATTCGAAGGATTGTTTGTCGCGCTGGAAACGGAACGAGAAAAGCACGCCGCAAATGAGGCGTTGTTGCCCGCCTACCGTTTATGAATCAGATTTTCATAGCAGCTGGACCGGGTGCGAAAGTTACGTACCTAAAGGAGACCGCGTAGGCGAGGAAGGTTGAGTTAATTGTAAATAGACGTTACGTTGGCGTGTGTGAGACGTCGTTTCCATGCAGTTCAAACTTTGATATTTATATCGTATCACATCGAAGAGAAAGGGTTTGACAACTACAGACACAGGTAGATGTCGATTAATGAGAGTAATAAATCCCAGGAATTGATCGTGTTATTTGAATTCGTAATATTCGAATATTTGAAATACAAGAATTGGTTCTAATTTAAAGAAACTATGCAATAAAAAATTGTAAAAATACCTTGTCATACGTATTTTATTAAATTGTAATGCAAAAAGGTACGCATAAAAGGTTAAGTAGAACGTAGTAACGCAGAATACGTTAAGAAGCTCGACGCGTTGTGACTATGTAAGTAACAGAAGTTCAGAGACGGTTTACGCATCATTTCTGCGAAACAAAAGTGTAAAGACCGTTAAAACAAAAGGCTAATTGTTTCTACAGTTGTACCGAATGAAAGAAGTCTCTATCGAAAACAGTAATGCAACTTTTCACATTATTTTCTTTTCCTCGAAACAAGTGATATTCAACGGGGAACAAAAAATTTTGGAGAACAAATAAATTCCGTGCCAGAACTAGGCAAGGGAATTGCTGTATTTTTCTTACGGTTGAAATTTCACCACCGCGGAAACGACTTGAAACGACGTCGTCGCTGGCGTATCGTAAAGATAAAAGCCGCGGACCTTAATTAACATGCGAGAAACGGTGTAGCCGTCGTAAGCTCGTCACGGTCATGCGAGCGCATTGGGCGCGGCCCTTTTTTTTCATCGTGAACATTCATCCCGGGCTCGTTCGTACGTTCGTTCGTGGGGAATGCGGCTTGGAAAGCTTCTGACGTTTTT
This sequence comes from Dufourea novaeangliae, assembly GCF_001272555.1. NCBI lineage: Eukaryota > Metazoa > Arthropoda > Insecta > Hymenoptera > Halictidae > Dufourea > Dufourea novaeangliae. Next base: position 591,225 of record NW_015373973.1, read on the forward strand.
GCAGGAAGTAATTCCGCGAGGAAGCAGCGTTGCGCGGACCCGAACGCGAAACAAGGTAGCCGAGTGTCACGGTCGACGTTGCGCAGTCTCTCTTCAAATTAAATTACCTTCTTATGGAACAAAAATTGCTAGTGGCGGTATTCTGTCGACACCAGCTGCAACTTTTAATCTTTGATCGGGTAGTTAATAACGCGAGGAAAGAATATCGGATACGGGGTGAAATATACTGCGACTAGATAATGGTAGAACCTTCTATGAAAGTTTTGAGAAAGAAAGGCAATGCCTTGGAGTTGACTCGAATTCTTGATTTCAAATGAGTTCGCAATTTCTACAACCGTCTTCGACTACCTACCGATATTATATGTACACCTATTACCATCATCCGAGCTGGTTTCTGTTTCTACTGTAAGACGCGAGTATTAGCTAGCTGTCACGAAGGGAGACACGGTTATTGTCTAAATGACTTTGATAGTAAATACAATAATCCTCCATTGTGTTTTCTTGCTCTCTGTTAAATGGCTTCGGTATCCTCGTTGCATCATGGAACTACCTTTCCCTCCTGTTCCCTTATGAATGTCCTTTGTTTTCGTCGAAATACAGGAGCAAGTAAAGTTGTTTCCAATGTTCTCTATAATCGCGTTACGTGAACCCAACGACGCGAATATACATACATGTAAGTGATACCGAATACTGTGTACGCATATTAAAACTGACGCCATGTTAATTTTGTCGAAACCTTTTAATTGTAATTAATGAGCGAATATCCAAACTCGGATAAACTTCTCGGAGAGAAGAACGAGGTGAAAAGCGAGCGAGTCCCGGGTAGAAACTACGCAACCGAAGCGACGCGACGTACGCAATTGTAAATCAAAATCTCGACCTACTTGCTTTTCCACGTGAGCCTATCTTTTGACACGAAAACCGTTTCTGTCAATTTCCCGCGCCTCGACTAATTGAAAGCTGCTAAATGCCACAAAGTAGAAAATATTTCGTTCCGGAGTAAAACGCGGCCAGAGGCTCATCCGATCTTGTGGATCCAAAGCTTTTTCCGGGCTCTGTCGCTTTTCTCCATTTTTCTCACGCGAGCACAACGAATTTACGAGTAATCATTCCGTGAATAATCAATCGAAACGTTGTTGGGAAGGAAAGGTTCGTCGTTCATACTTACCACACAATTGATGCCGTACTTGTGCCCGGAGAACTCGGCGATCTGAACCGCATTGTACGGATCGGAGATGTCCCAGACACGAACATTCGGCATGTGACCGCATTCACCGGTCGCCAGCAGTCTACCGTCGCCGGCGAGCGCCAGGGAGGTGACCGTTTTGCGACAAGCGTTCAACACGTGGGCCTGGGTGTTTTTTCGAGGGTTGAACAACACCACGGTGCAGCTGCAACAACAGTTTTTATTATTCATTGGACGCTCATAGACAAGGAGGACAGTTAATTACAAAATAATAGAGACAAACTTTAACTTGCGTCGTCTGTGTCCCATAGTTTGCATATTAATTCTCGTACAGGGAATATAAGGTCATTCTGACCCATCTTTAGCTACTGCCGTATTCTTGGTAGTTACATGTAAATGTAATATACGAACTGGAAAATAATTTTATTCGCGGCTTTATAACGAGCGAGCAAAACGCCGCGTAACCGGTGGTACACGATTTTACACTCTTTTGGAGAAGTTTTTCGCGCGCATACCTTGCCGATAAGATACGGCTTTTTCCGGGGTCGTTCCACGAGGCTCCCGTCACGGTGGTAGAGCACGATACCAGACAAGTAACGACGCCGTTTTGTAACGGGCACTTCGAGGTTTTGACGTGAATACGAAAAAAGGCAGAACGAATCGGGCGAGGATTGAGCAGAAGAAGAAATAAAGTCGGATGAGGTTCGAGCTCTACACGTGAATAAATCAAATTTTCCCTATTTCACCCTCGTTGTAAAAGACCTCAATTATTATCTTATAGCTTAATATATTTATCTTATAGCTTTCAAAAAAATCTGAAAAAATTCTAGCATACTTTCGACGGTCTCTACTACACGATCCAATAGTTTTTCAAGTTGAATGTTAAAAGGTTTTGTCTTTAATAACAATCTCTTCGTTTTGGAGATATTTGAGCGCGAAATTTCGCTTGCGCCATAAAAGACCCAGAGGGTCATGGAGGGTTTATTGCCACCTGTATCACTGTCTTTGACTACTGCCTGCATCCAACAGTGTGCATGAATAGTCACTGACTTGAACCCCTGTCAAAGCTACGAATCGCCCTGTTTTGCTCCACCACAAGGTTGCCATCGTTGCTTCTCGAAGACCAGCAATCTTGTGCTCAGTAGCAAGGTACAGATTAGCGTGTTGAGGAAATGACAAAAAACATTCGAGACGTCAGTCTTCAATTTTACTCTCATTCATTTTGCGACTCTCGGGCGATCTATGCTGTTCAACAACTTTTCCATTTGGATAGGTATGATCTTCTTCGATCGCTTTGTTCCAATTTCAAAGCCGTAATGCGGTTTCAATTGCCACTCTCGAACGCGAAAACGGAGGCGTACGATTGCACGACTGTGATGCTTATCTAGCCGTAATCGCAATTACGGAGGAGAGAAGAAGAGTCCAGGAGCGGATTCCGGGACGGATATTAATTATCGCTCGTAACACGAGGACCGTGACACGCGAAATTGGAGTTTCTTTGGGAACGGAACGAACGGATAACTTAATCTTCGATCTGTCGGCTGTCGGTGAAAGCGAGCCGAGTAATTGCGGGCACAAGGTGCTCCTCGATTACACACACGATCTACCTGTCACGCGCGCGTAATTCAAGCTGGACAGAATTTTCGGTGGAACACTGGAAACAGTCTGGGGAAACTTGTACGGTCTCGTCGCGATGTGCAATTAATCGGATCAGATGCACGTACGGATGATTAAATTGTCATTTACTTATGGCAATTACGATCAGCGATACAACAAAAAACCGGTCCTTGGAGAGAACATTAACCGCGGTTAATCTGCGTTACTCTTCGTGACTCGCGGTTAATATTGAGCCTGCACGGTTATATTTAGAATCGTTGGCGAAATTACGATCTCCTGGAGTGTACGATCGATGTAATATTTGTTCGAACATTTCTTAAGGATGAGCATTCATTCTTGATGATATAACCCATAGGTTCCCAAAGTGCTTACTGCCGGTGGGCACTGAGGAGACCCAAGGGGACATTCTAGTGATTTTATTTTTTTCAATTTCAATTTCAATTTCAATTTTGAAGATTCAAAGATTTCATAGAAGATAATATAGAAATAGTTTACGCGAACGGGGTATTGAACCAAAAGAAAACTTTGAAAGGTGGTGGTGAATCAAACAAAATTGGGAAACTATGGTATAACTCGTAACGAAATGTCATAATATCGTCGTTTGAACAAAATGAGAGGTCATGTGTTTACGAATATTCGAATCGGTACAGTCGCGATGCGGTTAACGAAGCAATATGCGTCGCGATTTCAAGTCCACCGCGTAACAGCGTTTAACTCGCGATCGGCTTTCCCGGCGAGAATTAGTCACGCTCCTTTGAAAATCTTGGAGCACGCGCGTGTTTCTTGGTCGATTTGATAACGCGCTGGGATTTTACACTGCGTGAGTTTCGAGCCAGTGACGCTCACTTCGAAGTAACATCAACTTAACTTGGAAATTGAAATAAGGTAATGAATTTAATGAAGTTTAATACTATCTGTGTATTATTATTAACATAGTAAAGCCTCTAGTACAAGATTTTACATTCTGTTCCATTTTAATTCTTAGATATTCGTGTCTGAAATTGTCAATTTGCATAAACTTCCGCAGTCTACTTATAAGTATTAGGATAGTTATCGAATATGTAGTAAAAGTTACAAGGTAGGTATTACGAAATCGTTGAAAATTTGAAATAAATATTATTCAAGGTATATTAAGGCCCAATGAACAACTAAAGAGAAAATTAAAGGTCGTTTCAAGGACAGATTAGAAGGTGGATAATTAAACCGTTTGTTAGCAGGTGAGTACCACTGAGGCGATATTCAAGATTCAAGATTTGAGGCACGCGGCTGGTTTTGCGGTGACACGAAACGCGAAACGCGACTCGTGCGGCTCGTTGCATCTGGTCGCGGCCGCGGAGCCGATTTATCCCTGCGCTGTCCACCTTAAACCGCAACGTGTCAATAAACTCCGCTCGGACGATCGGCATTTCTTTCGCGTGCTGCCATTTGTCCCCATATTACGCTAGCAAAACACCGACATAACGTAATCCGGCCGCAACGAGGTCGCTCGACTTAGCGCGCCCGTTAAATAACCGGACTCGTCCGAAGAACGGCGCGACGAACGAACGAACGAACGAACGAGTTTCAGTCTCTCAACCTTATTATCCTCGTTCACGCTCATTTGAACATGAGAATGAGAAATGAACTCATTTGAATTGAGCTGCAGAAGCAGCTGCAAACGTACCTCGAAAATCGATTGGGAGTTATTTAGTGTCTCGTCTAGAAATGTTCGTTATTACAGGTGATGCAAAGTTGTTATTCGATTGCGTTATTGCGAGTCGATACGCTCGTTGCTTCCTCAAAACGAGCATTTACGTGTCTCCACAACTTGTACTGGAAATTGCGAAACTTGGCAGATCGACATATAAATTGGTTGAGTTTATATGTTGTGTCGTTCGCTACCGTAGAAGAGTTCAGACCTCGAAGGGGCTCGACTCGAGGAAGAGGGAAGAGCATCATCCCAGGCAAAGTTTCATCGCGGAGGACAAGTGTACTCTCGTCATTGGGACTGGAGGAATCGTCGCTTACGCTGCCTCTCGAGATTCTGCTCGATCAGGCGACCCGACCGGGAAACAGTGCAGCAGCAACGATGTCGGATGCTGGGGAACTGAGAGTTTATTGACACGGTCTGCTCGACCGTGCAAACACGGTCAAACGGAATAAATCTAGACGCGCGACAGACTGCGAGGATGCAGGTTCGCGGAACGATTAACGACCGCCCTCCTGGTTCTTGTTTCTCGCGGCACTCCTCCGTCGTAGTATTTTCACGTCAGTTGACTACGCGGCGAGCAACTTCCAGGAGAATCGGTCCGATCGATAAACCGATACGCGCGGCGACTTCCTCGAGAAACGAGGCGCGATCGGGAAGGCTGTGCCTCACAGTAGTTTGGATCCGTAAAAGTACGAACTAAATTCATAGAGCTTTCATTTATAGGATATTTATTATAAACCAAACATTTATAGAGGCTTTTTGACCCGTAAAATGTGATTCTGGTATTATCTTTTGACTTTTGACTTTTGACTTACGAGATCAGCAAACATTCTCTTAGAATTTAGAACAATTCTAGTCGACTGTCTTGCTTCCGTTTGTAAATGGAATTCTCGCGTTCGAGCAGCGTGGCGCGGTCCCGCGAACATTGGCCGCCATTTAGGTTCCCGCGCGCTTCCGGTTCGCCAACATCGAATATACGGACAGCCGGAGGGGTTAAACACCTTTATAGCGGAAGTTATTCGACGTAACGAAGCAGTCTCTGGCGAACATTGATAAAATCGCGAACCATCGACGTCTTTTGCCACATTTTTTAGGATCGACCTCCCGCAATTTCCGCCGTTCGACCGACGATTTTTTTAGAATCGGAAAATCAAGAAATCGCGGGTGGTAATTAATGAACGCAGCCTGGATCCCGAACGAAGCAAGCTGGTTGTACGTACATCGGAAAGGAGTGGTTGAGATAACGCTACGATTGCCTTTGTTACACACACGTTTATTACCTATAATTTTCCTCGGACGGGGGAATGTTATGCATCGATCAGGGGGAAATTCGGGCTGTGGAGGATGAAGTTCCTTGAGAAACATAGCCCCGAGAAAAGTAAAATGTTTGGGTCGAGAAAGGTCCCTCGTTAGCCGCGGCTCGGCGAAGTCGTCGTCACGCGCGCGGGCTACTTTTGCTGGTCTCTCGAAAACTTCGCGTGGGAACCGTTGCTTCGAGAACATCTCGAATTGAATTTCAATCCCGGCGCTCGATATAAAACAGGCACGAGAGAGACGCGTGGAAACTGAAGAGAAATCGACGCGTAGTCTGTATTTTTTCCTTTCTCTGAAACATCGAACGCGTATCGTGTAAAACACTCAATCCGTATCGAAAGACAGGTGTCGGGACTCGAAGTCACTCGACTAATCTCGTAGTGCACTTTTCTCGCGTTAAGACCACGCTTGGAGGTTCTTCTCGCCGAAGAACAGATTAATTCGGGAGAAGATCAAGAAGTAAAGGTGATCGATCAGCGAGCGCGAGGCAATAGACGTCTGAGCTCCCGAAAAGCGTGCTTTCTGTGAATGTCGCGGGGGCGAACGATCGATTTTGTTCCCGTATTAAAGCAACGCGACTGTGAACGCGGCATAAGTCGTTTTCCACGCGGAGACCTCTCTTGTGACGAGAAGAGACTCGTCGACGCGACGAGGTCGTGCGAAGGAGGCACACTCACCGTACCTACGACCTACTGAAACCAGCACGCTGGCCACGAGCTATGGAATCGAGCTGAATCGAGTCGAGACACGCGAGCCTACGCGGAACAGAAACAAAAATACATATGTACACCCGAATAAACAACATCGTGGCAAAATCTTAGCGTTTCGAACAACGAACACATTTAATCTGCACGAATCGAAACGAACAGCCTGTATATTCAGACTGCGCTCGTACTTACCGCGTTATTAATTGTAGCTCAAGTGATTGGGAAGAATAGAAACCATCGTTTTTGCTCTGCATCCCAGAATCTGAACTTCGCGGACTCAATCATGCAACGAAAAAAACGTTGCACGGAAGTTATCATGACTCGATTGCTTTCGAGCGGTTTTCTCCACGTGTGAATTTTTTTAAACGACTTTGGGTTTTATAGCAACACTTTCCTCGCGTTTCTCGGTGCTGTACATTTAATTCCTTCAAGCTTTCTCCTTGTATTTATGAACGCAATTTTTTGTATCGTGGATAGTCTAATATTAATCGGTTCCTACCTCACCGCATTAATCCGATCGATCGAGTTAATAAATGTGATTTGAGAATCTGATATTTGGAGTATACCATCATCGCGAAGTCGAACGTTCGAAACCAAAAATTCCCCAGGAAAGTCTCACGCGGAGTTCGTCGAACGTTGCACCAGGAAGGCTGAACTGGTGATTTCTAGCCGTGGGTTGCGTGCAAAAGGAACACGTAAGGTCGCTAGAAGTATAAAGGTCACTGGGTCGATTATCGAGCATAGAAACCGGTCGGTCGACGGCGTGTCTAATAAGTTTCCCGACGGTACCGGCCGATTTAGAACGGTCGAACGATCTTTCTTATCTCGACGACAGGGACTGGTCACGATACCCCTCCACCGTTAACGAATAATTCCGGTCTCACGGCGGAAAAGTCGATCCTGTCGCGTGATAGATGAACCCTTCTGTCATTTCGAACGGAAACGAACTTCAAACTTCGGAGACACCGACAGAATATTCTTGTAGATTGGATGGCAACGTCGAAGAAGTTTGTAGTCACGGCAGAATGCATCGACGGTTATTTCCAATTCTCGGATGTCAGAACTGTCACGGAACACTGCTCAATTTTTTTGCATGTAATCATGGACTTTGAGCACTCGCATCTAGGCAGTACATATATATGTATAGGCTTTTGTGCGTGACGCCTGTCTTTTCGAAAAAATTGCAATACCGACATATTGTCGATGTATTAAACGACCGCTGTTTTGACGTTCCAACGGAAGGTATATGTACACTGCGTAGCATAATAATGTTTATTCAGAAAAGGATAGATTATATTTCCTGGAAAAAAGTGGTTCGTTTTTATTTTAACTACAATACATAAGGATTGAAAATTTTAGGGTAGTTTTATAGCTATGCCACGCAGTGCACATCAGATTCGCCAGCCGGGAAAGATTGTGTCCCGCTGTCGCTAGTTCCAGCTGTGCGTTGCCAGAACAACAACAGAGTCAATTCCGAGCAATAGCGAACAACATTGTAAACAGAAGAGACTTTGATTCGTTTAAGAGAAATATTTAAGAAATTACAAAGTATCCTCGTTCTTGTAACATCGTGAAAAAGCAACCGTCTTCCGCGACTATTGCTTCATTTACGACGCAATTACCGTAGCGATCGAGCGAGCAACTCTTCGATCACGCGAGGATGCACCGAGGAAAACGTCGACCTGGATATTTCCAGGTGGCCTTGGAGGAAAGTTCAATCTCGATTTTGGAGCGCGCCGATGGGAAAACGCTCGGTCGAGCATCGTGTAATTAGCGTGAAATGAAACGCCCGGAGGTTTTCGCGAGCGATCGTTCCGATCGCGGTATATGCCACCCAAATTCGTGTGCCGTGGCCCTCTACGATCAGATTGAACTTCCTAGTTTGAACGGAATTCACGAAATGTTTCACCGTGTACTATTTTCAGGGATACCTAGAGAGCTCGATACTGTTGCTGGAAACAAATTACGCGGCTTCGTGAATCCAGAAAATTCAAAACAAACTCATCATTGAAGCGTAACTACCAGCCCCATAAAAGTACAAACAGTGTTTTCTCTGAATATACTTTCCAGGAACGGGAGGAGAGTTTACTCTGGTCGGTCGGTTAATGGCATCCGAAATGCATCCTCCCGGTCCGCGAAGCTCGTGAAATCAACTTGAATCGCATCCAACGGCAACTTTTCCCCGGCTATTTCATTCATCGTCGAGAAAAACTCTGGCCGGGTAGGTACCAAACAGAGGACGAAAAAACAGCTCGACGAAGCTACCACGACTAATCGAATAATTTGAAACAATATTGGTACGAGCAACACTGTTGCAGCGACGACGGGTATAAAGAGAACGTAATTTCGCGGTAGCAAATGCGAATCTCTCCCGAGATCTCGTGAGATCCAGGCGACTCGTGACCGTGGTCATTGTACGATCACGACTCTGGTAACCTCTACGAGCTTCTTCTCGCAAACCACTTTGTTGTATTTAGAGATGCTAATCTTCCCAACGCAATATAAAAACTGTTCTTTGTCCCCCTTAATCATCGTCGACTATTTTCGATCATTTGCATCAGTACTGTGGTTTTCTATTGAAAATTCAAATTACGGATCTCAGGACGCATATCTATATGATAAATTTTATTCGTTCTCGAAGAGATAATGAAACACGATGCGTTGGACACGTGGATCGTTTGCAAATAAATCACTACGATGAGCAATAATCGAAAGTGACAAAATAACAGCATTCGCAATGGATTTCGCGGCGGCTGTCCCCGATGCAGCCTATAATCTGCGGCCAAGAGTTGTGTACACACGCTCGCCGCATAACGGTGAAATCTCAGAGAGTCGCGATTACTTTTCTTCGCGCGAAGATTTTCTCCGTCGATTAGCGGACGATCGTTCTATCGCTCTATCGTCAACCTCGATTGTGTCCCGTGTGTCTGGAGCCGCGAAACTGGGAAACAGAGTAAATCGAGAAACCGGGAAAGCGGAACTCGCCTACTTTGTTCCGAAACATGGTGCACGCAATGTCAAGCACTTTCTAACCTCGGAATCGCGCTCCGGACACCGATCGTGTCGTTCGCGATACAGGATCGGGACACGGGAAACCGAGCAGTTCGATTCCAAATTACACGAAGAAGAAAACGAGACCATGTTTATACGAATGCGCGAAGAGACTTTCACGGCCTGAGTTCTTGTTTAACGAATGATAGGAGAGAATAGAGTTCAAAGTGTGTTTCGAAAGGTTACCAGAGTTTCAACAAAAATAAACGGAACAGTTACGCGTTATAGTGAAAAAAAAAAACATACATAAACTCGTGGGAGTATTCGCTATTACAGAGGAGAACGTTGTTAAACCGTTCGGTTGACTGTGTTACCTAAACCTCTACAAGCTGTCCGAAATCTTTTGGTCACATTAATTCTGAAACATTGTACAGAGCTACTAGAATCCCTGGAGTGCAAAGAATCCGCTGTACAGACGATAAACAATGTCTGTGCGAATATACAAATTATTTTTCGTACAGAAGAAAAGGCCCTGTAACGGGGGCCGAGTCGATGCTCGCGGAACACTGAACCACAGGCGCTAGGTTACGAACAAGCGATAATTAGTCGAGTCGCAATTAGCCAACTCATGGCACAGATGATTCGCATAGCACCGTCAACAACGATGCGTTCGGGTTAGCCTTAATGCATGTAACTGGGATTCATCGTGGTACCGATAATCTCCCTCGAATTAGGAGGACGTGGTGGCTAATGAGTCGCCTGATGCATTAAGCTTGATTCACACTAGCAAAGTATTTACTCGGTATAGTATATTTTCTCAACCATATGCACACCTATGTTGATATTGTATTGTTTTTTCTTTCCTCTGAATTTTTACGATTATTGTTCTTATTATCACCTTTACGTAAGGTTCAAACGCATTACTCGACGGAAAGGAGACCGTAAGATTCAACGATAGAACGATGTTACGTGTAGCGGTCCTTTCGACGAACGTTCGTACGGTCGAGCGCATTACGCATAACGCGATTCCACTTCGCCACTTTCCATTCAATGGGGATCCCTCGATGGACATCGACGCGGCGTGTGAATGGTCCCGTGGATCCGTGAATCGGGCTGAATCGAAAGCAAGCTGACGGGCCGATCCAAAAGAATGTTCTTAAAAGCGATGACATAAGAGACGGTGAAGTAACAGCTCGAGCGATACAGTAACCGGACGCGCGAGGAAAACCGAGCACGCGACTTCCAGCTACTACTTTCGAACCCGGCGAGTTTTGTTCACGCACGCGTAAACGCGCGTACACACACGGATCGTGGTTCCTCGTCGAGCTCGTTGTAACTTCTATGCAATTAGAGTCCATTACTGGAACGAGAAGTACCATAATTCTGCGCCATGGTGGAAACGCGCATCGAAACGCGCGTCGAAAATTCCCTCGTGAATCAACAACGAAACGTTCCGCGTTAACGATCTTTCGGTAACTATTTCTGCTTCGTGTAATTGATAAATAATCGAGGAATCGTCGTGTGTACGTAGATCCATGCGAACGATAACGATCGAAAGATTTCAAAGCATTCTGGAACCGGTTTCTCGGACACGGTTGAGAATTCCTGTCACGACGCGGAAATCGCAGACAGAACGGAGCGGTGGGACGCAGAGGTTGTCGGGTCGATCGAGCGATTTAATTGTCGTCGATACGTAAGTATCGGCCAAGGCGGATCTCCGACACAGAATCTTTTGGTCCATTCACCTCTCTCTTGACCCGATTTCCGTCCGAGTACCGTACATAGGTTCGTTGCATTCGACTTTGCCGCGTCGCCACGATCCATGATACGCGCCGCGTCGTATCGCGACACGTCGAGTCCGTCTGATTCGATCGCGTCGCAAATTTAAGCGGCTTAACGATGCCTCGAGCAGCCTTCGATCCTCCTAGCGATTTTGAAATTCCAGAGTAATTAGCGACGAGCTAGTAACGAGGATACGATCGATCCACGTTGACAATCAGAGAAGAAAATACGTCTCGAACTTTTAATTTAATCTTCCCGTCTGTCAGATTAAGAGCAGGTACCGTCCGTTTTTGGATCAACGCTACTTATGACGGAAATGGTGATATTGAAAAAATGAGTTACACTTACTTAACCCATTGACGACCGAGGGAAAGAATGAGATGAATTCGCGAATGACAGTTGGCAAAACCAGAGCGAGCCAAGATAATAGGAAAAAGATGAAGACAGAGCTCGACAATAACGCGATGTGGAGAGCAACGGCGGACGAAACGGTCTTCTCGGTATGGAGCACGCGATAAACCGGCATACATAATCTCTTCATCGCACTTTCGCCATTCTTCCATTCACGCGGCCGAAGAAGAAACGAGCCGCGAGAGGCTCCTTTTGTGCCGTCCGCGTTTATCCGTGACCGAGAGAATCGCGCGCGCGCATTTTTTCCTCCCGCGCTGTTCGCGCTAACGAAGAAACTGAACTTTCTTTCACGGCCGCCACAATCCTCCACAGCCGGCTTGACGCGCGTAATTTATCTACCGTATAAAGTAAATGTCCCATTTACTGCCACTTTATTCATTTTACCTAACAAAAACATAATGTATAAAGAATTGCGTACAAAACATTTTATTCTTAAATTGGGACTCGTAGGAAATACATGTACTTGTATATACCTGGTGTTTAAAAGTTAATGTTGAAAAATGATAGTGCAATTTCAGTGTCAAAAACGCGACTACGTAAGCAGGAAGTGATGGTGGTATCGTACTAAAGAAAGGGCCGTACCTTTACTGTGCAACCTATATTTGTTGTACCAAATAAATTGCTAATGTATAAAACTATTTTTTTAGTGAAAGGTGTTAAATAATATTATATACCAAACTAAGACGATTTGTAGGTTAAACGATACGTACAATAATTAAATGAAGTTACGCTACAATCTTACGGTGGCAGTAATGGGGAGATTTATCCTAGCGGTTACTCAATTCGCGTTTGGAATCTTCGGAACATTCGATAAATGAAAACAAAATTTCATTCTCAATAAACCTGCAGTCGTCGCAGAAAATGGAGCTACAACATTCACGCGATCTCCTTTCGTTCTTCCGAGGAGTCAAGCGCAACTCGATGAAGTCTTGCACGTCAAAGAAGCGACCCCGACTCGATCGCGTTTCGCAAGCGTCGATCGAGCATCTTCATCGAAATATCGCGATCCGATATCGCGGCCCGATCGGGATAATCCCGCGCTTCCGTGTGCCCCGTTATGCAAAGTCGATCCTTCGTTTCTTCTCTGCTCGTTCCCACGAATATCGGCCGGCCTTTAACACGGCAGATTTGTAATACGACTCGTGTCGTAAAGTCTCTCGGCTCTCCGTCTTTATTCTAATTATGATCGAGAGAAATGTTTCGCTTCGAACACGAGAATGAAGTAAGTTAAGCACGAGCATCTGGAAACTGATAACGCCGTTTCAGAAACGGAGGTACAGTTCATCCTCTTTGTGTAGGATATATTTTAATTAAAAATTTGATTCGAGTTGTTAGTTGGAAAATAGTAAGGCGAATTGAACTCTACTTGCGGCAACTAGATATAGTAGGTAACATACAGATAGGACATAATTTCACAATGAATCGCCACTTGTGCTCTAGTGCTTCAAATTTTCTTTTCCTTTCAATTCCCTCTAGTTTCGATAACAATTTGTGGCTATGGATCACAGAAAATGTTTCACCCCGTAGTTATAAGATTGATGAGACTGTAATCCGTTTTTCGAAGGAATCGACTTTGCAACATCTGCTGCCGATTATCCCTAAATCGCGAACACGGGTAATTGCGTCGAGCAACTTCTGGTCCCGTAAAAATAAATTCCAACGAAATTTCCGAGTCTCGTAACGCGTCGCAACGAGCTCGCGACTCGCCCTTTTGCCCAGTTTCTGCGTCCGCTGCACCCAGTAATTATCTTAATTTTGCAATCGATAGCGACCATTATCGGGAAATCATTTAGAGCTCCACGAACGACATAATTCAGGTGCTCGATCGAGCTGCGGAGTGAGACACAAGGTGAACACGAAGTAAACTGCCGTTTGGTACTTAAACAGTCTACCAACGATCGCGTTTCAAGGGACGATCAACGCCAAAATACCATTTAAATTTGTAACGGAGAAGAAACTTCGAAAAGTTCATGGTTGTAATTTCCCGTCCATCTTCGTGTTAACGCGAACAATAATTTTCAGAGAGGCGTTGCAACACGTCTCGCGCTAATTATCTTTTATTTACAGTATGACTCCGCGGATGTTGAAACTTACCGCGCGGAGAACGCAAAGAACGTGACGTCACGCATATTTTATCGAACGACGGAGTTGCGATTATTTAGCCAAGGTTCTTCTCTCGCATATCGAGCTTGAGTAGTCGATCGGCGAATATCATTTGAAAGGGTGAAACTGTTGTTCCATCGGATCAGATGTGGATCAAAAAGGTGTACACACGCGGGGCACAGGAGTGAACGGCGGCGAAATGGCATGGGATCGAGATCCGTCGAAGGCATCGATCAAAGAAAATGAAGAGACCGGTCTTGAACTCACCCAGCAGGATACGCGACCAGCTCGCTGGTCGCATCGCAGTCCAGGGCTGCATTGCTCGACACGGTTACGCCGAGCACACGTTCCAGCTTGATCTGCAACATATCGAAACCCAAATTGATCGTTAAGATGCTCTGAAATGCTCCCGAATGTTCGTCAACCCTTTCGATGGGGCGATACTTTTGTCGAATGGGTTGCGTGTGCGCGGAATATTCACGAAATACTCAAGCGATTCTAAATTAAAACTTGCAAAGGCTTTAGTACATACACTACCAGCCAAAAGTATGGGACCAAAGTTCATAATTGATGGAACAGTAACTCATTATTCTGTTACGACACAATAAAAGTTACGGAATCAGTACATACACAAATCGTTTCCAATCAGTTTTAGCATATTACTGTTATCAAATCTTGCTAGAATAATATTTTTCTCTCTGTTTAATCACCAGACCTGGTCCCATACTTGTGGACGGTAGTGTTTACGCACGAAGAATATTCCACACTCCTGTAGTATAAGAGATTATTGAGAAGCTAACAGAGTAGCGAAACAGTTATCCAATAATCCTCAAGACGAGTACTCTAATCTCGGAGGATAGCGATCCAAAGATCCCAGAAGCGCAATTAATTCGAACGGTATTAGCATCGTTAGAAACAACGGGCACCTGTTTGCTTCTGTTCGGAGAACGGTGATTTGATCGCGTGAAAATGCCGTGAAAGACGAGAAACTCGGCCTGACAATCGGCAATCGAGCGGCAAAGAGAGCAAACGAAAGGCATTTAAAACGGCGGTAATTCCGGCATGGTCGTGCGAGTTTCTTAACGACGCTCGCGTGAAAAATCGGTTCGCTACTGGGGCATCGATCGGATCTTGAAATGCATCGCACGAAGGCGGGGTCTGTTAATACAGCGTGCTTCCGTTTTCTTCTTCGCGGTTCCCGGGCAGAATTTCAGAGAAACTCGCCCGATCGGTATCGGTAAGCAGCATTGCGTGGCGGTGGGGATAACGAAGAGAACACAACAACGCCATCGGTCCCCTGCGCGGTTTCCTCCTGGTCTCGGCGAGCTTTCGTTCTCGGAGGCGATTCGTGACAAGGCCATTGACGCGGTTGATTTGCAGGACGCGTGAAATATTGCCGCGCGCATATACCCGCCACACGTAATTCATGGACCAACGTGGGCGACGTGGAATGAAAAAGCCATTAGCTTCTGAAAGGCATACGAAGATCGCGTTCGCTCCACGTTATCGCTAATGGATACGAAGAGATTGATTTAAACGCGCATTGATTACCTCTTGATATTACGTGTGGCATGGATTCCGAACGATTTTCAAAGTATCGCTAAAAGCCTTCAACGTCAATTAGTGGACACGTAACAATACTTTTCTGACCCATTCTCTAATTCGGATTTATAGACAGTTTCCTCGAATTAACCTTAGACTGACAACAGTCCTATATACATTTCAATTCATCATCTGTCATTTTCCATGAAAATGGTATTGAGTTGTTTAAATTGAAGGAAAGATTCCTGATAGAACGGAGCTGATAACCCAAAAATTTATTCTGTTAATGCAAACGACACGTATATCTTACATGTAGGATGTTAAGCTTTTTAGGTGATTTTTTTGGTGATAGGAATGGAGAGTCAATTAAGAAAATAGCAGCACCTTGAACAGAAATAATACGTAAATTTTACTTAGGTTGGGAATCTAAGGTTAAGAAAAATCATCTGTCAATGTAGCCACTGTTCGATCACGAAGATGAACGTTTCCTCTCCTCGCTTTAATCCATCGGCAATGGATCCATTAAATTTAGAGAATTACGATAAACCACCAGTCAAGGTAGTTTAACTGGGCAAATCTGAAAGCGAGTGTCGCCCTTGCAAACAGTTTTATCGTCGGCGTAAATCGTTCGATTACCGCACACGCGTCGGATGCTAGAAAGCGGCAGTGCCTCATATGAAACCGAGAAGATTGCTCGTAGCGATCCCCGATTCGCGACTTTTCTCCGAGCCCCGCGATGAAAAGACACTTGCGCGCTCTCTCTCTCTCTCTCTCTCCCCTGTAGAACTTTCATCGATCATTCGTTTGTAATTACGACCCACTGAGCCAATTCCCTGTAAATCGACGCAGCGTGTCGTCGTTCGATCGCGAAAGCGAACGAGCTTTCTTTGTTAGCCTCTGTGCGGTGACTCCTATTCGTCATTCTTCGTGGTCTTGTCGATTACCCTTTTCCTTTCACGTCTTGTTAAATGGTGCGTCTGTACTTTATGCGTTATTACTCTTATCATAATACTACATACCTACACAGAAGCATCCTACCTCCATTAATAATCTTTAATACTATCATAAGTGGACATGCGTTTCTTCGTTAGTCGAAAGCTGCATATCGAAACCCAGAAACGAAAAAATCGGAGGGAAGACGGAAGGAAATCGACTAGGCCTCCTGCGCTCGAAACGAGGACACGAGGGGAAACGTTTAAAAAAGAATCTCGTTACGTTGCCCCAACGCAAATCGGATTCGCAGCCGTGGAAGGATCGTTGGTCGAAGACTCTCGATGAAAGTCGAACGTGCACGGCGCTGGAACGCAGGAACGGGGAACGGACGGGGAAAACTCCGTGCACAGTGGTTTCTGTCGATTCCTAATTGGCCGTTTCATATTTTATGCGGATCAGAGCGGGGTACGGGTTTTCCGGTGCGGCGCATCTGTTAACCGGTGAAAGAAGATCGGCGAGTCGAACGCAGAGTGTGCTGGTTGGTCGAATCTCATTAGGTCGAGCCACCGTGGCGTTACCTACCGCAAGCTCACTACCCTGGAATTCGTGGCGATTCGAGCGCGATAGAGGCTAATTGCACGACTGATTTTCTAGAATGAAGCGTGTCGACGAAAAGCAAGTACACCCTGGGGGAATCGAAGGGAGAAAAATCGACGGATCGTAAGGATCGGTTGCGTCAGAACGACTCGAGACGATCATCGTCGAGCCTCGAGCAGTGTGACCACCACTAATAATTTCGTGCTAAATCCAGTACTTTTTTTTTTTTTCAACATTTTTAGTGCTCTGATGCGTTCACCAACGGATTTAGTAAATTCTTCCTTCCGAATAAGAATAATAACAACATGGGAGTTAGACATATGGGGTCCCTTGTGGACACAGCCAAGTGTGCCCAGTGGTAGGGATGACGTTTCAAAGCTCAATGCTGAGGAGCCTTCGAACACTCATCGACGATTTACTGTAACCACCTTTTTATCGGTGTACAGCGTAATCTGGTTTTCATTATATAAAAATTTGACTTTGCATGTAAAAGTTAGCACGCAACGATGGAATTATCGGGATATTTAAATAGTTCCGTTCGAATGTCGTGGCCACCGCGCGCCGATTTACACTGGCGGAAGTTACGCGAAGCTTGTATTGTATGTATATGGTCCGTGGAGATTCGAGATCGGCGTAGGCAGAGACAAGGAGAGTTATGCCGGTGTGTCCCGGCTACGAGTTTTATCCGACATTGATTCGTTACGCGGACGACTAGTTCGGTTCGCGTGGGCGATCTAAATGATATTATTTACAAAAGGCTGGCTGGGAAAAATCGTTGATAAATACGACCGTATTTAACGGTGTTCGCTGGTCGCCAAACCGCGAGAGAATCGTTGATTGTTGCGTCGAACTGTGATTCCAGATTGCTCGAACTCTTGATTAGGGCAATTTGCGGGATCGGAGAATCGTTGAAATTCACCGTGAATCCATCGAATCCCAAGTCGCTCGTCCGTATCGTTGAACGAGATACGCTTCGCGAATCTGTTCGAATGTCGGAGAAAGTATAATTAATTTCTTCGGGGTGAAACCTTCTATCTATGACGGTACGGCTGATCGAACGTTACAATGGCTGGAGAAAATCGGTAGAAACGGGTAGAAGATGGAAAGGGACAGACTGCGTCCGAGTTATTAAAGGAAGAATTGCAAGGCCGGGCGCTCTTGCAAATTCAAAGCGCAGCATCCTGCAGTAATTCGAGTCCGAGGTAGCAATTTAGACTTCTCTCGGTTGAAAATTAACGACAGGTTCGTATATCTGGCGCAGTTTATATTAGAATAACAAAACATGAGAACCAAATCTGCAATTCTATCCTTCGTAAAACATTGCTCTACGTTGTAAATTAATTTATTATCTGTAAAGTATGTTTTTGCTCTTAACTTGGGGTACAGATTAAAACAATACCTCATCGAGCATTGTACGGCATTCTGAGACCATCGTGGGTGCCAGACGCTGCTAATTGTAACGATCAATCTGAACTGACTTGTAGCGGAACCCGTGATCGTCGTTTAAACGAATCTCGCTATGGTCCTCGAACGAATCACTGCAACCGAACCCGTTTGTCCTCGATTCAGTGTGTTTAAACGGTTACGTATTTGGGCTACTAAAGTACTTAATCGGTCGTGATCATGCTGAAAGAGAACGGGACAGTCGCGGTACAGCGCAACAATGAAATATCCGTTCAGCGACTGGGACACCTTGGGAGGAAAGTTTGCGAACAAGGCCCAGAAACGAAGCGGGACACGTGTGTTCGGTAAGGCTCGAATCGACGGGAGGCGAGGCGTTTCGAAAGAATGAGAGGGCCGTGGCACGGCGTGGACGCGGATCGACGATCGCTTTGAAAACAACCGGCGTTAATGGGACCGACCTACACACCTACCGAGATCACGACGCAACCAAGATCCTTGTCCAGCGTCCGCAGCCGCCGCGCCGGACCATGGAAATCGGTAACACGCGCTGGATGTGGGCACGAGAGCGCGTGCCACGGATTTCTGTGTATGTACATCTATGGTCGTTGTACGGAGAGTTTCGTAACGACCGTCGTCGGTTGCCGTCGTCGTTTCGCGGAACACTCGCTGTTAACCCATTAGGACCAACATTGCGTTAACGCAACGTTTCACTGGCATTTTTTTGTCAGTGAATTTACATTATTCAATTCTGCTTTTCATATTGCAGTTATGAAAGAGGATTTCAATGATTTGCTTAAGGTTTTTTTCGTCACTGTTTCTTCTTCACTTAGAATCTACGACGTTTCGAAATTTGAAGAAATTCAAGTATTTACAGCACTAGTTTTTTTAAATCATGGAAATTTTTTGGTGTTTCTTTCTCAGGGAATAAACTTCTATAAGATGATATCTAGTAATATAATATATTTTGTATATACACTATCGGCACAATAATGTATGTTATTTTATTCACGTTTTCCGATATAAAAATTGCTCAAAGTTGCATAAACGCAACATTTTGTTACACAAAACGTACTGACCCAAAAATTTATTTGGTAGCTATTATATTCTTTCTTACACACTTGTATAAGTATTAAATAATTATATGTATGTGTAAAAATCGCCTTATTTCACTGCTTGGGACTTAATGGGTTAACTGCACGAGTGTCGTAAGATGCACGATGACCGGCTCCATAAAACGGCTGCGAGACCGTGCGACGATACCGATCGACGCTGATCGTTTCTTATCGGGAATAACGACTGGATGGTTTAAGTCGCGAAGCTAGTCACTTTCGTTGTCTAGGATCGAATGGATCTTTGGTCGCGTTAGGAACAGCTGATACTTTAATCGAACTATATAATTTGCAGGTAAAATTGAGTGGAACATATGATCGAGAATTAGCACGAGAATAATATTAGACTTGAAGAATATTGACTCTTAGGGATAACAAGGTGTATGTATTTTATGGACAATGTCGCGGATCGAAGCGAAATCTGTTTCCTTCGACAAAGACAGATTCGCGGCGACTCGTCAAAGTTTCATGGCTGAGCATATCGAAAGGATGGGACCGTCGCGGAAAGAACGATATCTCTCGCGCGTCCGCCGCCGTTAACGATCCAGCAACGCGTGTTCCGGATGGAAGTTCCATCATGGAACCGGTTGCGATGCTTTTAGCGATGATCCAGCCGACGTCCTTCCACGAGAACCACCGTTGACTTAATGCACATTAACCGACTTTTTGCACGTTTCCTCCTTCCTCGCAGGATAGTTCTCTAATCGATCGTTTGCACGATATATGTACTATGGTCTACTAAAGCTTCAGCCGCATCGAGAAGCACGTGGTTCACGAACGAAAATGAAATTCCGCTCCTGTCAAGTTGTTCGCGCCCGCAATGATTCCGAATGTTGGAGATGCACCGAATGTAGAACGTACCGAAATGGTTACACAAACTCGGACAGTAAATGAGGAACTTGGTTCAACAAAAATAGTGGACTGTATTTAATATGTAATAACACTTGGACGCGTGAATATTCAGGGGCTGTCCCTGCTCAAGAAACCAAGACTGACTTGTACACACACAAGCACCAGTTTGGTTCTATCAGTCACACTGACTGCTCAAAATGAGATTGATCTTTCTCCCTTGGAGTCCTGATTGAATCTGATCTAAGTTTGTAAGACTGAAAGCCTCCTCGGTGAAGCCCTTGCCCCCCACTCTCACAGTCCGCCCTCAGCGCACCTCTTCGTGGGGGTGGAAATGTAAAATGCCCGCTAAGGTGGACGACAGTTTGGCAACCTTGGGGACTTTCCTCCAGGTACCGTACGCGAGGCTCCCTGCGAGCCGAAGCGCGAACAACAGCGACCCGATACCCTTCGGAAAGCCCTGGTTTATGACATGGACCGTTAACTAATTTGGCGCGAGGGTGACTAAAAACTGCTGGTAGTATAAAATAATATCGTACCGTGCACATTTGGCGACCAAATGTGCAGGACAAAGCCTTTACAAATCCTCGCTCGCCTCGTCGATGCCATAAACCAATTCCTGGAACACGGTGTTCCAGAACACAAGTTCTACATGTACGCGGACGGACGTAAAAGTCCTCTCGTAAACATCGAGAATTTTCCTTTCTAGTTGGATGTACGAGTTGGTTGGGTGTCGATTGCGTTAAAGTTCGTTGCAAAATACACGGCATCGTACGCGCCGCGCAAGGACGATGCATAAATAAGTCGTTCGAAGACTGCGGATGCATATGCAAACGCACGCGCGCACGCATACATTTTCAGTGTTTTGCTTGGGCAACCAACACGTCGATGCTTAGCACATTCGTGTCGTAAACCCGGTTTTATTTGTCCTTAAACTCTCGACGATCGATCAACCGGCCAATTGCAATTTCCATCGCGTACCAACGACGCGCAACATCTCCAGTACCTGAGATTTCCTAGAAATCCGTGACTTCGTTCGCAACTTTATCTCTAGCTCTATCCTCTCCTCTGGTATCGAGAACTATTCAAATGTCCCTGTATAGGCCACGATCCTCGATACAATTTCGCGAACTTCTTTTGAAATCTGTCGGTGAGAATGACAGGCTACGGACGCCAGCTCGGTGAACCGAAAAACGTCTAGCTGGCAACGAGATCGGGTCCTGGTAACCGATAGGCGATCGAACATGCAAAAATCGTCGGGGAGGATACACGCTCGAGAGTGGGAGGATCGCGAGTCGCGCGCCGATTTCTGGCAAGGTGGCTGTTGGCTGGCTGCTAACCTCTCCATTACGCGGTGCACCGCGCGCGCTGACCGAGATAATGAGAGACTCGAGGAACGTTTTGTCGGTCGATACAATGAAAAGAATGCAGAAATGCACGGTTGGTTGCAGCCAGGCGGCTGCCACCGCTGTGTGCGTCGCTCGGTTGGTAGGTGGGCACGCGCCAAATACGGACACAGAGCCAAACCCAGCAAAGTTACCTGCTGCCACCGTTCTGTTACAATACCATCACGAAGAACGCGTTTAACGTAATCCTCGCATAGTTTTTCAAAGTTACCTTTGACGTAAAATGTTTACTTCCACGCCATTACAGCTTATTTAGAATTTCTTTAGCCTCTTCTATGATTCAAATCACTTTCTGTAATTGCGAAAATTGACACTGCGTATAGAATGTATTGTATTTGCATCTTTGGAGGACGATTGCATTTCTACTATAAAAGAATTTTTAGAGGAAGAAGGGGAGAGCTTTCAGACGTAGCAGCGTTCGCGAGAGGAGAGGAACGGACTGTCGAGAGGTAAGGAAATATGCAACTGCGCGTACGAGGCGCAATTCGCGAGATTAACGCGGGCGTCACGGTAGAAACAGCACCAGTAGTCGGTGCATCGCGATAGTCTGAGATGACGTAACGTACGACCGATGGAAGGCAAGGTCTCCTTCGCATAATACGAAGCCTTACGTAACACCGGCTTGGGTTTGCCGTGTCTGAATGAAGAGAGCTGGAGGAACTTACGCGTGGATCTTTTCGTGGAAATGATACGCCTCAAGGGTAAGATCAATCCTTGGGCGACAAGAACCCAGTGAATACTTCCGAAGACAATACTGTCGACCGCGAAAGTCATTTAAACGTTTCAACAGTGACTTCATTCGCGTCCTGCCCTGTCGTTTATTTGCCCGGTAATTAACGATCCTTCAACCATCCAATTAGAATAGGAGGTCCGCGACTATCGAGGGACATTACTAGAAATTCTTGTAACTCGAAACGTGAAAACTATTTCACCATTCGAACTAATGGAAATTCTAGCTTCTACGACTGCAACACTCTTCCTTCAGGCTACATTCTCGCAAAGGTAGTTCCTGTGCAAATTGCATCGTGTTTCAACGGAAAACTTCTCTGCCCGAGTTAGCAACGACTTTCATCAAGAATTCTGATTGTTTCGCTGAGCACTCGGCGCTTCCGCAGAGTCAATTTCTACTGTTAAAATTTTTTATAAATTCACATTCACGCGCGACAGGTGAATTCGTGACAGAACTTTGGACGCAATTTCTCAGGTCGAAGTCTGGAATGAAAAGGTAAATCTAGTCACGGCAAGGATACTGCTCGTGCATACGCAAAACACCGTGCATGGAGATGAATAATGTGAAGGACGCCACTGATCTTCGTTTGCGATGAATATTTAACGCGAAGAACCAATAATCCTGAGCACGGCTCCCATTGATTGTACGGTTTCAAATTCAGAATTCTCCTTAATTGAAATATCAACAACTGAGAATCACATTGTGAGAAAAAAACGATTTGCAAACGTTAAACGTTGCTCAAGGTAAGAAAAAACTTCCATAAACTGTCTGCGCGAAAGTAAAAAGTCATCGTGTAACGCAACCAAAATATGCGGTGTCTAGCACGTCCTCGGTGGAAGATACCCGACGAAGGACGTTCAAGAATAGGGAGTTATTTGCGATAAATATTTATCGTTAAACTCGTTCCAGGAGGCGTGGAGGAAGGCTAATTAACCTGGGACGTGAACGGCGGGCGACGCCAGATTGCCGCTCAAATAATTCATCCGCCGAGTCCCCTCGGAAACTATGCTCGACGCGATATACGGGCGACGCGTGCAGCCGGCGCTTGAAAGACTTGGCCAGTTTAGCGTTTTTCATGGCCCAACTTCTTTTTTTCCCCAATGCTTTTTCCCCAAGATCCATTTTTTCGTCAAGGGCGATACTCTCGGTTAAAGAGATGTAGCACGGTCGTAAGATCTGTCAGGAATTAAAGTACACCGATGAACTCTGTTTCAGGCACACTTTGACGTTTTCAACGACTACAATTCTCATTGAATTTGATTACGACTAATCGAAGAAGGGACGTCGCGACGACGATCAATGCAGCGTCAACCAGAGTGGAAACGTTAAATTCATACTCAAATTCCTTTTACAATAACAAAGGGAAACGTTCGTACACCCTTCGCCATCGGGATATGTAAAACAGTGCTCGCTGAAACGCATGCACGATTCGTATCAGCCGCGAACGGAATTTTTGCACCGATGTCTGCCAGGAATATCGCGGCCGGTAAATCAGCCGAAAGTACGCGATGAACACGATATCTTGGAATCGACGAGGTCGTTTGGAAAGAATCGCGAGACGGGGAACGCTTCTCTGGAGGAGATTCTTCAAACGGATAAGTCTCAGTTCACACCGTGCATTCAGTTAGCAGTGTGTAACAAATTGGTATCGGGTTTTGTACTATTCTTTATTCGAAATGTATAATGGACTTTGGTTAAAGACAGAGTTGGGCAGAATTTTATTCGAATAATGCATAGTAGTAAGTACAGGTATCTAAGAAAATCATTCTGTTCTCTAAATACTTCATGAGATTGAATAAGTATTTTCCAACCGTCTAATCACTCGAAAAGAAGTATGTACATAATGTGTTCTTCTGAAAATTGGAATTCCCACGTTTGATCAATTAAAAACGTCGAAGTACCATTTCATCTTTTATTCGAAAGTCTATACAGTTTAGATAATAAATATGCCCATCTCTGGTTAACTCTTTATAAGGCCGAGCTAGATTAATCTCACTTTCCTAAAATAACCTATTTCTCGAGCAAATGTGAAACTCAAATTCACAAAAATGAAAAGCTGCTGGCAACTAACTGATATCTAACACTTAGTTCAGCTTTCCTCTGAACGTGTACTAGCGCATGCCATACTCGTTCGAGTACAATGTTTTATGTTATCTTTTGGGCGTTAATAGGTTAAATATCGGCTCGCTATATCAGACCTGTAAAAGTGGCTGTGGTAGATCGCGTGGACCGAAGTCAAAGCGGCGACAAAGGTCGCGACTCGTACGGTGCTCGTAGTCGCATATATGTATACAGGTATACATATACATACGTATGTACGCGTAGCGTTACCATAGCAGATCGATCTAACGGGCTATTATGAGTTTCGTGCGAGACCGTTTCCCCGTCGCGGCGTGTAAGCCACACCCTGGTACAGTTATACCGCATCGCCCGAGAATAAGAATAAACGATCGAGCGAGCCCCGACTAGCGCGTGTCTACGAGACACGATATACAATATACATAGAACACAGGAGGAAGCCGGTTCCCGTAAAGGTGCACCGGTTAAACGGCACCCAGAGACGCATAGGGTAAACGCGCCAATGAATGAACACTTCTGAGATTTTGTAGCTATTAAAGTCGAATTTTAAATGATAAGAATATTAAGAAATACTCGGCTCGTGAAAATTAGATTTTTTTGAAAAACTATGAAAATGCAATGAACTAAATTAAAAAGAAAAAGAAAAGATTTTTACCAGTAAATGAACATGTCTAACCAATGGCGCGTGAACATTGTTGGAATATGAATGAAGGTATTGAAAAAATGAATATTTAATCATATGCTTATTTCAATAATTTAATTGACTCGTTTTTATATATAATGTTAACTCACTGGTGCATCCACTCTATAGTGTAGGTTTAATAATCACCGGTTCATCGAGTTATCTACCGAAATCGATGAGCATATATTAGTCGCTAATCGGGATCGACCAGAACGACGGAACCAGGGCGTGCATTCAACTTACTATTTTTTTTCACCTTTCACCAGATCTTTTCGAGACGCGCAATTATCGTATCAACGTTTGCGGCACGTTCCGACAGGGTCCCGAGATAATTGAGAAGTTTATACGGTGCTCATGTTTTCAGCGCGAATCAGGAAAGCCGAGCGTCCTTTCGTCGGCTTGATCAGTCGCGATAACGTTTCCAGATGATCGTGGAGCGCGTAGAGATGGAGGGGAACACGCTTAATTAGTTATTAGTCGGTAACCGATCAGGCGCAATCCTTGCTAGAGGAACGGCCTATAATTAACCATGAACGTCGGAACTCGGAAAGGTGAACCTTGCGACGTGTTCCTGATCGTTTACACGGTCTACGGTCGTGAGAATGGCCTGGCCGAGTTAATTGTCAGCCCTGTCGGGCGATGAAAAGCGTTCGAAAAATTCGATTTCGACAGAATAGGAGGGAACCACGTCTACCGACTCTACCTATTTTAATGTACTTCTAGATATTTTTGAGTGTACACAGTAATAGGTAGCGATGTTCGATTCCGATTCGATCCTTTAGAAGGTCGGTTCTACTGGGTAACACGTCACAGGTACGTATAACACAAATACTGACGGCCAAAACTATGGGACCAGGCCTGATAACTAAAGAAAGAGGAAAATATTATTCTAAAAAGAGTTAATGAAGGTAACGTGTTGAAACTCTGGTTCCATACTGTTCGCCGGTAGTGTATGTGTTATACAGTTACCCAAGAGAATCGAATCGGAATCGAACATTCCTAGTACACTAGTATTATGCTTATACATAGTAAGTTTTCAGAGATTCTGTAGTGTTCCGAAACTTCGAAAAACGACTCGTTTCATCGAGGAGCGATTAATCTTCCGAAGAGGCTTTCGCCACGTCGCGAAATCGACGATGATAATGGAAAAAGTAAAAGCAGGTTCGAGTTACAGCCGATAATAATGGCCACGTCGCAAGAGGCTGGTGTAATGACTTTAATTAATGCTAAACAGCCTTATATAGAACGCTAATCCCGTTGACCGCGAGAAACCTGCGTACCGCGAGCCACAGTCAACGGTTCGTAACCCGTATTTTCAAATTGACCGTCTCGCGAATTCTTCTATACTCGCTCGTGGAAACGTTTACGTCGATTACACGGGCTGCTGGCGCTGGAATATGTATACCTACGTGTCAATTCACCTTTAACGGGAGCTCGAAATTGTATACTGTAGGTAACAGCCTATTGTCTAAAGCGAGGTCGAGTTAATCGTTGCGCTTAGAATCTATGTCTCCGAGCTGGGTTGCAAGGTTAATTTTAACGAGCTGTCGGAAAGTTGATATTTTGCGATTGCTAATGAACGTTAAAAACGTTCCACTAACGAGTTTTTTAAAACGATTGATACGAAAAAAATTTATTCGCAGACTGCTGCAGTTACCTAATCTTTGATCATGTATTCAGTATCGGAAAGTTGACTATTATGCCTAATCTCAAAACACTATTAAACTATCATCTATCGTGTTTCGTTGCATCTATGGAACTAACTTCAATAGTTTGTCAGCGAAATGGTAAAAATCAAAACGTCTCAAGCTCTAGCAACTACATAGTTCTGTATGTACAATTGTCCTCGTGATGTTCGGCTAACTGGTTCTGATCGTGGTAGTGGGCTAGCCAAGATAACGCTAGATCCGAAAGCTCTGGGACTGCGTGCACGTTTAGCGTACGGTGCCGTTGCACGAACCCGAGAGATAAGCTGCGAATAGAAACTAGGCAGGTGGTCACAGAGACCGGTATACTTCTATCGTTCCAGTGTTTCCGCTGCTGGTGAAAAGGTCTATCGAGGAAACTGTGCCACGCCGATGGTCCGAGAGCTTTTGACTCGACCACCGACTGGCGTTCGATGAAAATGTTCGTTATGAAAGCTTGTTCGGCCGTTACTAACAGGTCGAGAGAGACACGTGTGTCACCGTGATCCAATAACGTTTTCTCTATCCACAGTGATCGTTATAAATTATTTTTCAAAGTACAACATCCTTGGCCATTGAATTAGGACAATTTGTTTAGATATTGAAATATTACTCACACATCTACATGTTAATAAATTATATATTATTATACATGTTATCTTATTATTTATTACTATTGTATGCGATACAATACGTGACGTGCGGTTGAGGACCGAGTGGACGTTAAAAAAGTATGTGTGTAATTTACAAATTAATAAAGTTTATTATTAAATTACGTTCAGGCCCTTCAATTTTACTAAAAACATTTTTGGGCTGTACAGCCACTGATTACTCGAAATTCGGAAGAGACACCTGATGCGACTTTTAATTTTAATAACTTCGAAGGCGTCAGTAATAATGCCGGAATATTTATTATTCGTCAATTTGAATACTGTTTTGGAAAGAGAATCGCCGCGGGAAACGCAGGTGGATGGCTCTCCGACGAGATGAAGATAACGATTAAAGCCAGTGCATCAGAGCCGGTAAGGTGCAGCGTCAGGATTTTTCGTGTGGTATGAATAGAGGTGGAACTGCGAACGTAAAACGGATGCAAATCATGCGAGGTGCGGTTGCTCGAAGCTACTATTAATGCGCCGTCTAGGGGCCGTCCAATAAATGCGTTTTTTCGCGGTACGAGATAAATGTGCCTTGTATCGTTAGAAACCTGTGTAAAAAGATTCTTGATGCAGGAATATCTCATCGATACACTCTAAAGCAACTTCTAACTCTCTTTCACTTCTAACGTTTTGTTTTTATTTAACCATGCACCCACCGTCGAAATCGAATACTAAAAAACTTGCTTGGTGTATGCATTGTTACTAGGATTTCTGAAAGTCAGCGCCGAAATACAATAAAGAAATGGTCTTAAGACGGCGAGTGTGTTGCACGTGATGTGCAGCTGTCCAGGAATACCCGTTTATGACAGTTTGCTGGTCGTATGGACGGCCCAAGACGCGACGGAATGCAAATTTCAACACGATTGTTGGGAACAACAATGCGCGCGTTAATGTACGAGAAAGTGCATAAGATAATACGCGTGCACCTCGAAACCGGTATTTTCCTTATCAGCCCGAGAGAATAATTAACCTCGTGGCATCGGCTTATTGCGCGCACGTAATTAATTGAAACCGTATTACACGAGTTCTATATCTAGCGCGGCCAGATTCATCCAAATACCTTTTTTTTTCTCAAATGACGAACCAGTCGTGCGCCCAGGCAAACAACCTGGAGGTGAACGGGATGATTGTAGACGAAACAGTTGAATGAAATTTTATAGAAGCACGCGACCGAAACGAACCTAATAGTTTCCTCTGTGAGCGCTACTCCTTACGCAGGACACGAACTCGTGATTCAAAACGGGCGTCAACAACGACAAAAAGGAAGCATAAATACATAGAGTACGATCAAATTCGGCCGAAGAATCGACTACCGATCGTCTATAGTCTATCGGAAGCGTTTACGTAACCGTGTAATGTTTTGATAAAATGCGGTTATCTTGATGTATGACACTGACACAGAAACGTAACTCGGTGATGCGCTAACGATACCTGTCGACGGTTAGGAATATTGCGACGATTTAGTTATATCGTGGGACAAGAATCGTGTTCTTGCGCCAGCACAAGGAGCAGTATTTTGTGGCAAAAATCGGTGCATTTATAACGAGACACACTTACTGGTACGAACGACACGAGGTAATAGCAATTGGGTTCAGAATTATCGCGTAGAAAACCGCGTTACCGAGATTCAGGTGTACACAATCTACACAATCATGGGAAGTTCCTATTATTCAACGTCTGCTCGTTGAATTCAATGTACGGTTAATTGTTCGCGCTAACGATATTTTTCACCGAACTGGAAACAATACACTGAACTTCCGAATACTCGGAATCGCTCTGTCGAAACAAGGTCGAGGGATCACAAACGCTTAGATCCGATTTATTCATAATTAATTTATACAACGTACCAACTACTCGATCAGTGAATGGATCAGACGTATGTGCATCGTAGGTATACAGTAATTATTAGACTGCGGAAGTTTATGCAAATTCAGAATTTCCAATACCAATATCTAAACATTCATATGAAGCAGAATTGTGACTTCTGTACCAGAGGACTTATAACGTTATTAATAACATATATATATATATATACAGTAAATCATCGATGAGTATTCGAAGGCTCCTCAGCACTGAACATTAAATATTTCATAAACTAATGGTCATATGGGGCTGAAACAAATATCAATGGCTTCGTAATTCCAAGCTCCAAATCTCATTAAAAAGTCAACGTTACACTTGGGGACCTCTTCTAGTCAGTGCCGAGGTGCCTTGGAATGCTCATCGAAGATTTGCTGTAGTATTAAACTTTATTGTAATCTTTTTCTTATTGCATTCTCC
The DNA here is from genome assembly GCF_001272555.1 of Dufourea novaeangliae. Lineage (NCBI taxonomy): Eukaryota > Metazoa > Arthropoda > Insecta > Hymenoptera > Halictidae > Dufourea > Dufourea novaeangliae. The sequence goes on from NW_015373973.1 coordinate 620,978, forward strand.
AAATTAAGAGACGCTACAAATGCATGAACATCCGTAGTCTAGTAATTATCTGTTACTAAAATTAACGCGTTAAAAGCAAGTGGAAAGGTGTTTATCTCGATGAATCGAAATATTTATCAATGAATTAATTCTTAAAGAAGGACAGTCGTGCGAGGGAGATCGTAAAGAAACGCACAAAAGTTGCGGAACACGGGACAGGTGCAGCGCGAGTTGGCAGTCAGTAGGCGCGAGAAGATAATCGCAGGGAGAAATCTCCGTGTACATAGGTGGTAAATACGTACATCGTAGGCCGGTATACTCTCCTTGTCACGCACAACGGGCGAGTTGTTTCTGGACGTGGTTAGAGCCATCTTTCGCGTTCGAACACCGGTCGTTTTTCACCGTTTTTTTTTTCCTCACGCGACAATTACGTGCCAAAGGTTTGCGTGTCGCGTTTCTCGGTCACGGGATATCCCTTCTCGTTTCCCTCATCTCCCGTCGTCTTCCTCCGGTGATCTTCACTTTCCCTCTTACGTCGTGGGACGTCGTTCGGCGATGACCTTGTCCCTGGTCACGAAACACCGATCGAGATCGCGTTTCTCGGTGCTTTCGACGAGATCCACCACGCAGGGAAAAGCTTCTGTTCCATCGAAACCTCGAAAGAACGATCGCATGGTTTTCTTCCTGTGCGATGTATAACGACTGGACGAGAGTTCCAGTAGTTTTACACTAGAAGACGTTCAAGTCGTTCGGCTATCGCGTCACCGTTCGAGGGTATCGACTTCTTCGACAGAGCACGCACCTTTAGCGCACGTAACATCCGTCGAATCGCGTCTAGATCGCACGCACACTCTCGAGTAAGAAGAACGCCACGATCACTGTCGCTCCGAAAAGTGTTTGTAACGTGTCGGTTCGAACACGCGTGGATGATTCGAAGCGTCGTACACTGCTGCCCACGCGTACGTGGCAGCTACTTCAAATAAAAACAGTCCTGGTTGTACCGATCGCGTTTAAACTGTACAGGCAAAGTACACAGCGACGAAGGAGTTGACTGGGACACCGGCCGGTTACCTCGCGCGTCGCTTGCACCCAAAGTAATTACACATTTTCCCAACAGACCAGTTTCACGTCCCATCGATGATATAACACTTCGGTCGAGCTTCTATGCACGTTTTCACGATTCGAGTACGTTGCTCGAAGGAGTTCCGACGCGTTGCAGAGTCGAACGAACTGTGCAGCGGTTAGAGGAAACCGGCTGCGTTACGTAACGGCTCGGTTTGATCAGCGAATCGCGGTAATTGCTCGCGCACTAGCCTCTTCTCGCATGACCACCAACAAGCCGGGGAAACACTGGCAAAAGTAGAAGACAACAAGAGGAGAGCCGAAGGAACAGCGCGACGGTGGACGTCCGACTCTGAACTGTGCTGTTCCACGCTCTACTCCTCCATCGGACTATCATACGACCCCCACTACAAAACACGGTGCTCGCGAGTATATCCTGCCTACCTGCCTGCCAACATGCCACATGCCACCGATGCATGTTCGATTCTTTATTCATCCTCCCGACCGACACTTTTTTTTCCTACAATTTCCTAGCGCACACTTATCCCCTGTAATATTGTATTATATTTAAATACGGACAAAAAGTGCTGGCCTGCCTGCCTGCCCGAGGAGTTCTTGGACAGCGGCCGACCAATCACCTTTGTTCTCGACCATCGATCACTTCGCTGTTTCATGCCGCGAACGTCGGATCAGCTTTTTTGCGACTTATTATTTACAGGACATACCGATTAGACAAGATACGGAGAGGGCCACAAGTCTTTGATGCACCAGATAAAAATAAATATTCTCGGTGGTTTCGAGGGAAGAAATCACAGAGCATAGATGTACGTTAATTTGAAATTACAGGATACTATGTATTAGGGTAAGGTATTTTGATCATTAAAGTTTTACCCGGCAGTCTCGAGACAGTGAAATCTACTACACAATACACATCCGTCGAGGCAAGAGGAACGAAGGAAGAACAGTAGAAACGTGCGGTCCTGACACAGAACTTTCTTCTTTTTTTACGGCGCCTGGTGTACAAAAAGGATCGTCACGGTTGCATCGATATTCATCTCTCGAGGCAGCAGATCTCTTCCATTTTTACGGACGTGCTTACGCCAAGTCCCACGTGCGTGTCTCGAACGACATTCCACGGTTTTTTCTAGGCTGTCGAAACGATCGCCGATAAAATTTCCTTCCAGCGCGGGGGAAGTTCCGCGGGCGCGTTTGTTTATGCCAGAACGGTACGTGGGCACTCCACACACTTGTCCTCGATCGTTAAGGTCGGCGAATACGAAATTCCCACCCACATACACGCAGCGCGAAACGATTTCAGCCTTCACGGCCGGTGGAACCATCGTCGTCGGCGCTCGCTCGCACGCGACCTTCTCCCGAGCCGCGTGAGATTTCGGAGGCGTGAAACGAAACGATCGTGGAAACCTGTTAATTGGCGGTCTGCCGTGGAAATGGCTGACGCATCGAGTGAAATTCGAGACTGCTGCCAGCACCGTTGCTCGAATTCGGCTTGATTCGTTCCACGCGGAATTTTACGCTATCGATCCGGACTCAAGAAAGTAAAACACCGAAAGCGAGATCGCGATACCAGATTGAAACGCTCTACGCAACCGGCGAATCGGGAACGACCACCGAAACGCTGAATATGCATGCCCGAAAAGTCGCCGGCGAACCTACGAAAGCGAATCTGAAATTGCTGCTTCTGCCTGCCCCCTATCGTTAACGGAAACTTAACGACGAGAAAACCGTGCCTAAACTTTATCTTAAGGAGGCAGGATAAAAAATAGTCCTGGCAACGCATTATTATTAAAAGAACCCAATTTTATTTCGAATACGTTATATGAATTTTAGAAAAATGTTTTCTTTTTCTCCGGCTTTTACCTTTTGTGACTGCTCTGATACCAAAAAATAATCACACTTTTTCAATTGCGAGCGATAAAAGAGGAACCGACCAATCAAAGGAACTTGCAATTTCGTTGAGTGGTTCTGGAGAAATGTGTATCTGATATTACAAAAATATGGTTTTGTAGGACAGCCTTCCGAAGTTGACGTATGTATTTACCCCTTCATACGTCAACAGGCTTTTGAAATTAACTTACTCTTCAGAGTCTCTCCTCTCAGAATTCACTGAGCCAAAATGGTGGGCATGTCCAGGAAGACTGCCACTTTGATTGCAAATTCAAAATCGAAAGTCCATTTTCCATGATTTTTTTACCCAGCCCCCTTAATAAAATGGATAGGAAGAACAATAAATCCTTTGTGTGAATTCGCTTGCTATTCCATTTGCAAGAAGAAAAATAAGCTTCATGCCTATGGAAATTAATCGTTGGATAAACTAATTAGCCTACTTGAATACAAATTACACAGATAAGGATGGATGAACGCAAAGAAATAAAGCGGATAAGCTGTGTTGGTTAATTGAAACAGAATGTAGCATGAAACTAAGTGCACTTGTAACGGCCATAAGGAAATCCAAGTGGAATGTAATAAACCTTACGTATGAAAACGTTCGAAATATAGGTTCGGTAAAAGTGCAATAATTGGAGTTACAGGGAAACGTAACGATTCTTGCGCAGACGTTATCTTTCACTTTTCTTTTATCTCTGTGCACAGTTTTAGAATGCGTATACACCTTTTTTCCCTCACTCCGCGGCAATAAAAGCGTTATCGCAACTTTCCCTCGCCTCCGCCATGTCACTTTATGAAGTAGATTATTCTGTTTTAACAAGCAGCAGCAGCGGACACCAGTGGTAATCTTCGTATAAAATGTGGGAGTCGCCGTGTTAATGTAGCCGATAAATATTTCGTCGCTCGAAACGCTACGTTATTTCGTCCACGTGCCTCGTACGTCACGCTATCTGCGGTTGTATATTTTACAATTGACGCGACGATGCGGGCGCGCGCGCACAGAGAACCGCGGCGGCAAGCTATTTCGTCGGGATGATGTAATCGAGTTGTTGGTGGATGCGCGACGACGGTTCGACAAACCCAATTTCGTCGATGTTTTGCATACCGAAGACGGTCAACGTGCGACGTCGCTAACGTGAGAAGCGTGGAAACAATTGACGCACTCTGGTGATCATTTATCGTCACGCGTCATTCGATCGACAGTCTCGACCGAGTTGCGAGAGCATCTCCCGACTCTGACGGCAGTGATTTTGGTTTGTGTCGATAAAAAAAAAGTGAAATCCTGGTAATTCATCTAGTATGCTTGCCTCACGACCGAATATACACCCGAGAGCAAACTCGACTTCCATTAGGGGAAGAAGTAACGTATTAGGGAACAGGCCTCCTACTACTTGGTATCGGGAATTACTGAAATTTATGTCAAATTAACATTCGATTTAACATTTATTTCTGTACTTAAAATAAATTTACCGAGTGGTAGAAGGCATGTAGAAGGCCTTTCTTCTACGTCACTTTTTTCCCTAGCGAAAGCCGAGTTTGCTCGCGAGTGTACATACGTGCATTTTAACAGAAAATTGCATCTTGTCTGTTTCCACGCACGTCAGCCGGCAACGGATGGAATTACTGAGTTTAGTAGTAAGGGATGTTGAGCATGAATAAGGGATGAACTCCGATAGAAATTGTCGGTGGAACTGGCACGACGAAAATGGAACGAACGAATAATTCATTCAAACACTGATCTTCGTATCCGTTCCGCGGAGGCAACGTCTCTTCCGCTTCCGCGATCGGATATTGCCAGCTGCGAGATGTATGATCGACCAAACCACCTCGGGATTCGTTGCTTGTGTATTCTATTGGTGTCGCGAAATCATCGATTAATTTGGAACCATTTCGAACCGAAAATTAAGATCCTACTCGTCGGACGGACAAGTGAATTAGACTCGTCAACTCTTTGTTTTGTATACACCGCGCCTTCCGTAGAATGGTGGATAAAAAGCGAGAAGCATAGCGGGTCGCGTGATAAGAAGCAATCCTATTAAAAGCCGGCGCGGACGAGTACTAAAAGCCCGCGCGCCATATCGGAAGGGACGTAAAAGGGCCGTTGGCAAGCAAAGGCGCGGCGCTCCGTATTAACCATTAACCCCAGACGTAATAACGCCTAAAAGGTTTATAGAACCGTGGCTATGAATTACGAAACATCCACCGTACGAACATCAATTCCGTCAGCATTTTATTCCACAAATCTGCGTTTAATATTTCCAGAAAAGAAGTCAAGGGCTCTTCGATTTATCAATCTACGAACAACGTGTGATCCATGGCGAATGCAGATCGAAGTGGGAATGAAAAAACTACGTGAAATTTTGTCGAGTCATAGATCAACGTTAACACTATCAGCGATGAAAATCGATACTCCTCACTTTTGACCCCGCCCAGAGGCACGCCAAGATATCGCGGCTTTAAATTAACGAATTGATTCGCAGAGAAGCCCGCCGTGGAGATCAAAAGATCAGCCGCGATGGGAGCGTCAAGGAAGATTCACCGGTGTGTCGTACCGTTAGACAAAACAGGAAGTCGTAGCTAGTGATGGGCATCCGATTCTCTTTCTCTTTTTATCTTCCTTCGGCGTTTCACTCTGTTGCAAGTTTTCTGACGATGCCAACGGATAGATGTTTCGCTCGCTGTATGTAATTATTCGAACACAGAATGAGCCGTATAACAAATTAGAAACATTAAAAGTCTCTCCGACAGATTCCGAAAGAGGCTCGAAGCATCTTTATTCTATCTTTGGTACGACAAGCGGTTAAGAACGCGGTTGTTCGAGTCGTTGCAGAGGACGATGACATTGGCCCTTTCGAGAAAAAGTAAAAGCAGAGGGCTGTCTGGCTAAAGTGTGTCGAACACGGTCAACGACCCGCACCAGCTGCGACCAGTACACCTGTTTCCCGACTGCATTGCAAATGAATTTCGTCGAGGTCTCGGTCAGTCGGGAACGAGTTCAGAATTCTGGTGTCGAACTTCCGATTTTTGGGCGCTACACAACGTTCCCGGTACGCGACCAGAGGTTACAATTTAGGAAATCGATCGTAACTCGATCAACGGAGGTCGAGGACCTTTCTTGTACGGGAACTTCGTAAATGGTTAATTCAAAGGTATTCTCGACCCACTGGATTGGACAGGTAAACGACATTAAGCGAACACTTTTTTCGAATCTAATCGAACGAATCGGAACGTCACTCAAATATTGCCTACTACTTGATGGTTACGCGTCAATCTGAAAAGCTCGAGACGATAAATCGTGGTGTTGCGCATAACCGATAATTCCTCGGTTGTCGCCCACGGGTTCATTTGCACACAATCGCAAATTCGGGTCTCGCGTGGGTGTCTACTGGTTTTTTCGCCTACAAACGTGCTTATAAACCTGAAATCGCGACTTGAAATCATCGATTTCATCCTTGGGAGATTTGTATAATCACAGGCCAGATTTCGAATGCACCGTGAACACACTGGAATTTCAGTTTAGACGCAGCTTTTAAATGTACACCCGTTAACATCTACTAATACAGTAGGAAATAGTACTCGACTCGACTGACAGGGAGCGCCTGCCAACATAGTCTTCGAGGCTACGAATCAACTGGTAAGGAAGACGGTGCGTTTATCGACGACCACTTGTTCGAACGATCAAACCGATCTATGCCAATTATCATTTTGCTCTCTCGCTTAATACTCTCATTGCTGATCAAGTTAACTGTCATGCTACTGAAACGTTATTATTAGTACTGTGCTTCTAAGTGAACCTTATTGTTATTGGAACAGGTGGTGGCATGTAAATGCAATTGATTCACATAAATTGCGTTTGTTATATTTGATTTGCAAAACATAATTTAATTTATACTAATCACTGTTACTACAATTTCTTACAAAATCCCCAGTTCTAGTAACAACGATGGTTCACTAAAAGGCATTATACTACTCGAAGGTCTCACATTTCGTTCGTGTCCCCTTCCTTTTTTGGCTTTCAGATGTGAACGGTCTAAACTTCTGAAATAATTATCCCAAAGTTTCGTCAGGAGATATTGTAGCCAGATTGATCGATATCATAGATTGGAATTGTTACAAAAATTTGATACAATTTTTCCCCTAAGAAAAAACTTGGGCCTTACGTAACGTTTCACAATCAGCATTACCATTAGAAACACCATAAAATCCTATAATCAATGCATATTTCCTCTGGCCCCAATATCAAAAATGCATCTGAAAGCCTCGTACAAGAAATCAAGAGAACGCGTAACACAAGGATGAGGAAGATTGACACGGTGTTGTTAGAGAAGCGATGCAACTGGGGCATCGAGGGGAAGCGTAGCGTGGGGCGGTTCGCTCGCGTGCGTATAGGTAACCCGATCCGCGAGCAGGAGCATTAGCGAGAGGGAAAGTGGCGTGGACACGAGCGGTAGATTTTCCACAAAGCGCCACGGGACGCGGAATTCGGGCTGCAAGTGCACGCCGCCCACGCACGCGCGCCTTCGCTGCCTGACTGTCGTCGCCGAGGGAATGCAGGAATCGAATCCTCGAAAAAAGGAGACTCGCGTGACGTCAATCCGAGGTGGCTGCTGCAACGGCAAGGACGCATAATGTGTATCCGACGTGTATCGGAAAGTCGACATGATCTACCTGCGGCAATTGTCTTTTGATCCGCTACAGAGATCTCGTATATCGCGACGCGTTTTGTTGGATCAATCGTTGGCGGTTTCTATCGTCAAGAATCGAATGGATACAGTCGATTGTGTGGAATAGCAAATGCAATCGGTCCGTATCTACAATATCGCTACATTCAGCACCATTGGAAAGTTTGGAAGCGGTAGTAACGATTACCCGAGACAGGACCGTAGGAATGGTAATGACGGTAAATTGCAGAGCGAGATGATTTATGTCACGATTGTTCCGTACTTTTGTAGCCGTCTATGCGTTGGTTCTTCGCAACGCCTATTTCCTGGTTACGCTAACGGCGAAAAATTATCGACAAACGAAACGAAGGCACGCGCACGACACGCCGGCTAGTCAAAGAGAATTAGTTCTTGTTAACGCGTTGCAACGGTTTAAACTAATTTCTAAGATTGCTTTATTAAAGCGCGGCACACGCACGCCATGTGTCCGCCTACTGTGATCTCTTTGCTGGAAGAGATGCAGTCTGGTAGTTAAATCAACTGTTAGGAATTGACAGAAACTTGAGATATCTATAACGTTGCCAGTGCTGATCAAAGTTTTCAATTATCTTGCTATTAAATGGATTACAGATACTTGTTAGAGTTGTCTCTTTGAAGGGCTTAAAAAACAAAATTTATACAGAAGCTTCGGACGAGAAACAATTTGATAGGACGCTGAAAACCTTTCCGCCTTGCCACAAATGCTCCGAAGTGGACCTGTGTATGTCGCACTCATCGAGACATTACTGTACATACCAGAGATCTTGTCCAAGACCACACCGTACATTCATAATAGGTCTAGTCAGAGACCAGAGGATCAAGAGGCTACACGTTCGTCTACTCACCCTATCCTGAATCCTGACGTTCTCCTGACCCCTCTTCAGGCTAGGAGCTCGCAGGACCTTGCTCGTAACTGGTGGTTCCATTATGATGGTAGACTTTGCTCTCTCGTCAGGATTTCATCCCTGAAAGAGACTCGATTCTCTCACTTCATGTTCTGAAACAGAAGAAATAGACGATTGAATCTTGTGCAAGTGTTTAAAAAAAAGAATACAATAATTGCCAGTGTATCTCGAGGGACGACAATCGTGAAGCAATCTGGATTAAAAGAAAAAAAAAAAGAACGGTGTCACCATCCCGCGATCCGATTGGCAATAAATAGCAGCAGGTCGTTGGGCGAAAGTAAGAGTAAAGGTGCACACGCTCGCGCTCGTGATCGTGGGAGATCGAGACCTACGCGAATTCCAGCTCGACCGGCACGGCGGCACAGCTGGTAGTTGCAAACGCGAGGAACGGATAACGGTATGCACGGGAGTTAACGGAAGATAATGCACGAACAGGTACAGCAGGGAGCTAGTAGCCTCGCCAGGAGGATTCCTCGAATGTCGACCTCGCCTCTCGATTTCCCTTGCTAACGCCTCCGAACATTGCGAGGACGCGAATCACGCCGACTCTCGAACCGGTGCAGTATCGTGGGTTCGTGACATTCTTATCGCGCTTTCGTCAATCGAACTCAAACCCCCTCTGTCATCGATACTTGAGACAATTTTCTTAGTTGTAACGGCTCATCGTGTTTCAAATTAATTTCAGCACATTTACAATCAATCTTTTCACTTTTTACACCGTGGCTAAAAATCTCCGTGTTACGAGCGTACGTTTGAAAAATTTTCTCGATCAGGGGAGTTTACGTCGGGTGACTGTTTACGCAGATCGCGCGATAGCGCCGACCGTGAACCACGAGAAACGTTTCTAGCTACAACGACTGGGAAAAGGGCCACGAATATGGCTTCCTTCGGCGGCAGAGAGCAGTTTAGCATGACACGAAATCGATAAAGCACGATATTAACCCCTCGTTTCTTATAGCTCTGTCAGCAGGTAATGGCCGACGAGGTTGCCGTTCAGAAACTGCCGAGATAGGATCCAGGAGAGATTGACCGAACGTATAACTTGTCTTCCGAAATATATTGATAACTGGAGCGCACGAATTTTAGGTACTAACACTTCTTAATTGCACCGTAAAAAGCCTGAAAACTGCCCAGAGTTCAGCGTTGGTTTTACTAAAAACGTTTAATTCCTGTCTCGAGTGTGATATACAGAGCATTAATAAAAATATGTGACACTTTTACAGGATGGATTCTACATAGCGAACTAATTGTAAGACAAAAATCAAAAATGACCAAATTGCGTTCGAGGTATCGTCTCCGAGTTATTAATTGTTGGAAATACGGACGAGATATACGTGAAATACGTCTGACGCGATGAATTCAGAGTACCATAAGTAACTACACTTCAAACCCATCGCGATAGAATCGTGAACAGCGATCTTACAACCCGCCTACAAATCCTCGTGAACATGACCCTGGGGGTAGGCGAGTTAGCGGAGCGTTTCCACGAAACTTCCGAAAAAGAAAGGATCACGATGGAGGTTCTGAAACGGAGATGAACGAAAGACGGGTGTGGTAAAGGTGAGAGAGAACCGCCGATATCGCGTACTCGCGCGCATGCCGAGCCAATTACCGGGCGCGCGGGTTGCCGCGTTCGTTGTCGCCGGGATTTATGAGCTGCAAAGCCGTGGGCCAGGGGAACGCGAGCCGCTTGTCGGGTCCTGGCATCGTTAAACGTGTCTTTAACAGACCGTTGATGAGGTTTGTCCATTAATACGTATCCGATGTCGCGGGTTCCGCGACGGTTCGCCGTCCGATGGGAAGAAAAGGGCCGCCTGGCACCCCGCCAAATATTCGAAAATCGAGGGGACTACGAGCCTCCGGTATTTCGACGGGATCGGGTATCGTCGATTCGATGAAAGTTACGTCCCAACAACGCCACCCCAATCCGCTCCTTCTATAGAATCGCTGTTGCGGAAAACGTTCTCGAAGGGTTCGCGAGTTTTATTCTTTTCTCGGAGATCGCAGAACACGATAAAACGACGGACTGTTGCCCCCACTTTCTCGTTCGATGACACTGCCTCGTCTTCCCTTTTCGGAGGCACCGCTTAAAGTTTCTTATGAAAGAAGGGCGAAACTTGGCACATGGTTATCTCGTGGATACCTATAATGAGTGCGGGAACTCGGTACTCTATCCTCGCGTTTGGCACAAAGTCAAAGAATACCTTTTTGTCGATGGGAACACGCGACCGTCGAGCTTCTGTTACGCTTACGGGGTGGAGACGATACCTCCGCGATTCGTGTTTCATACATCGTTTGAAAATGTAACCGCTGCAACAACATTCCTGTCTTGCAATGTAATCTTGCCAGTAGGTGATGAAAATGTGATTTGACGCTCTCGAGTATTTTCAAAGAGTTTGCTGACTTGTTTTACGGAAAGAAAATAATAAATACAATGTCCTAAGTGTGAGTATCCATTTGAGTCAGACAAAAAATAGAACGTAAGAAAATAGCGAAGCGTTATGAGGATGAGGGGGGATAACACAATTTTTTCACATAGAAATTGAAGAAATAGAATCATACCAGATTCAGTATTATGTTTCTGTTAACGGTATAACTTAAAGCTTAAAGAAACGTTTGGAGATTTTCACACGTAAAACGGCACGCAACATTTTGGGTAACAGGGGTGAGATAAACAGTCTCCAATTCCTAAAACCCAAGAGAACGTATAGCAATTCCTAGGACTGGTTGGTTATTACAGACGCTGATTCCCTCATTTTTCCCTAATTTTTCACAACCTTCCTTGGTGACTACTAATTACGTCCGAGAAGTAACGAAGGTAAATCTTCTCCATTATCCTTACCGCTGACCAACTCCAGGGTGAAGTTAACGAGAAACCATCAGCAGCGACCTTCGATCTGAATGTCATCGATGCCTATCGTTACTCAATATTCACAACGAACGCGTCCCTCATGGTAAATGGTGCATCACCGAATCGTCTATTCTTTCCGTTCAAGAGACAGGTCGTCGTACCCGATACGAACCAGCGGAGTACTTACTCGATTCACTAGGCCAAATAATAGCGGCCTATTAATTTCGATGCGAGCACATGTATGGCATTTAGTGCGCTAGATGGCACGAACTGTATCGATTTCCGTCTTTACGATCCGCACCCAATCCAGTTCATCGTATCCGCTTCGCGACCATCCCTCGAGGAAAATCATCAAGGAAGTCATCTTACCGAGACGAATCGTTGATCGAGAATAATGTTACGCAAGATTCGACAATTCTCGGGACCGATCATATTAACACTTTGATGGCGGGAGACTAGTTCTAAAAATATTTAGAAACTACTTCAGTTTTATTTGTCAAATTTTACATACAGGGAAACCTATTTCTCCCTATTTTGTACTATTCTAGATCCTATTTAAGAAAGACATACTACTACGTCAACCGCATTCAATCGTGCCGAAAAGTTGCATTCTGAGTTGGTCTTCCGTAAAGCCATACGCGTACGGGAGAATTCGAATGATCGATTACCCGACAGCTGCGAAATGCACGCCGAATCCAAATTTTTACCTCTTCTCCGTCGACTTTAAAATAGCGGAGCGTCCCCCCCCGGTTGACCATCCAGTGAAATTTTGTTTCGCAATCGTAGGTCTACGGAGTTACCCATTAAAAAGTCCCACGATACTTGGCCAACGTGGGAGACGCGAAACAGGTATGATTACTTCACGGACCGGAACTTCAAGCTGTCCCCATGAAAGTGGTTACGCGCGTTTCGTCCGCGTTTTCACCGGGGCGCATTTGCATTCTCCGGGGGACAAGATCCGTGAAATCTAATATATATCGGGGAGGCTGCCTTTCGACGGGCGTTCCAGTCACAGAATCCAACAGTTTCGATGCAAGACGAAACGGACCGTAAACACGTTTTCGCGAATTCATCGCTTCGCAACGATCGACGGAAATAGGGTACGTAGGTACGTCTGACGTTGAAGTCGACACAATTCCCGAAAGACGCGATCGGTAGAAAATTATTTTCTGCTAAACGCAAAGATATCCATGAATTATCGGGTCGGAATAGAAGCTTGGCCCCGCTGTCTTTCGTTTTGCTTCTACTCGACGCAGTGGAGGAGAAATATTGCGCCAGCGATTAATTGCTTTTCGCGCGCATGTAAACGCAGGTGTCGAGCATTTCTATTGGGTCGACGGACGTGCACAATATTAAAGGAGTCGCAGCGACTTTAATTACGAAAGATAATGTCCGGCGGCCTAGTTCACAGATCGGTCCGTATTAGCACGAGTTTTGGCACATTTCCATTCGAGTTGCAGCTAATCCGACGACCACGACGAGACTTCTCGCCCCACAAACGTTGCCGATTAAATCTACGGTAATAATGGGTTCAGAAACGTTTTGGAGGCGACGTGGAGTGACTGTAGTACAGAATCAGTTCTCCGAGGTTCACGGATTCTTAATACAGTATTCTCGATTCGGTAAACAGACAAAAAGAGTTGACAAACCTGGTCTTTAAATGACAACAACGGCGAATCTGAATAAATCGTGAGCAGACCACGTAATTCAGCACGATGTAAAGATATCCAGACGTCAAATGGTAGTTAAACGGTGTACATCAATTTCGCGTTAAACGTTGCGTACAGTAATGGTACACGTACGTACGGCAAGGAAAAAAGTACGTAACCGGCACGAAATATATTTTTCCGCGCTGCTAATTCCATTCATCGTGTTAATGCCGTCGCTCGAAATTACCCAAAGACCCTCGTGTTCTTCGAAACGTCCACTCGGCGAGCCATTTGGTTCGACGAATATTATTATATATTCGTTGACAACTAATTCGTCCCGTGGAATTAAACTCTCGAGGGGTTTTGTACTCTTCGAAGTACAACTCTTTGTACTTCACTACTATGCATTTATGTGAACTTGCGTTATTTTTTACTCGCTGGAATAACATGCAGTCGAACACACTCGTGTATCAGGCAGGCCATCGTTATACTTTTGTTATGGCAAGAATTTTCATATCTTATCGCGTTGACTGCGAAACTGCATGAATAATATATGCATGTACGAAATTATTGAGGTACATCGTTATTCGATAGTAACGTCTGAATGGAAAGTTGTACACGAATCTCTTTATCGTGCAGAACATTCTTGAAATGCAAACCAGCGTGAGATTAACGAGTATCTGATAACAATACCACCACAATTGTTTAGTAAACAGTATTATGAAAAAAATGTTATGGCCCGATACTTTTGCACGCTATTGTAAGCTCATTAACGCGTTAACTGTTGTGCGCCATACATGGAACGTAGATTCATTTTTTTTAATACAGAGACCTTCATTCGCTATACTATGCGCACTATGATAAACAAGGTTGAGCAATTCTGTAAAGTATTCGCAAAGTAGTCGCAACACAACGGACCTCATGAATTCCGAGTCCAGTCAGCGTGTTAAAAAAAAGGAGCGAATACCATTTGCATCTAGACGAACGGGGGATCACCCCTACGATGTAATTCGGCTGAATGAGTTCTTCCTCTATATCTAGCCGTTTCGAAGATACAGCCTGGCCCACTTGCACCAAACACCCGGGTGTGTTACGTGACCATAACGGTCCGAACAAAGTTGAATGAATTTCACCAGAAAGAGTACACGCGAATCATAACGTAACAGAACCACGCTAAATATAGGAATAATGCGGCAAGTATAGCAGCGACGTGTTTACGTAACCCACACGTCGAAACGCGAGAACGGAGGTGCAGCTTACAATGACGGTGTGCAAAAGCGGTGTGTTTACTCTGGCCGCGGAGGTTAACGAGCGAGTATCGCGAGTGTGCCAGGCGATCGAAACACAGGGGAGGATGAAAGTTTCGCGAAATATGAACTGTACACGGTCACGGTGCAACGACGATCTGGATATGAATAAAACGTAAAAAAAACGGCGTGGTAAAAAGAGTCCGTCTTCCGGCCACTGTGAATCCACCAAGTGTACTATACCGAGGAGACCGAACCGAGAACCGAACCGTCTCGTGAGAGATCACTCGAGGAGGCTTTCACCGTTCTCCGGAAACGGAAGCGGCTAACCCAATTCACCCACGAACGAATCATTCTTGTTATCGGTTCGCCAGAAGTCCAAGTATCTAAAAACATCCTAAACGATAGGTAAAAGAAGCTCGTAACTATTCGAACAACCCTCGTGTGATTTTAGGGTAACGAAACTTTAAGTCAAGAACTGTACGTTAAGAATTTTAAATCTTCTACTGATTTAAGGTTTGTGGGTTATAATTATGCTCGTCTGTTAGTCTATCCGTTGCGCTAATATACACTATCGGCCGAATATAATGGAACCAGAGTTCATGATTGATGGAACACTAACTCGATGTTCTGTTACGATACAATAAAAGTTACGGAATCAGTATACATGTACAGATTATTTCCAATTAGTTTTAGCACATTAATTTTATCAAATCCTTGTAGCACGGTATTTTTCTGTTTCTTTTTTAATTATCAGACCTGGTCCCATACTTTTGGTCGGAAGTGTACCTGCCAATATATTGAAGTGATTGTCATTTTAGAGAAAACCTCGGAGCAAAAGCAGGCGGTCGTATACTCTGTTGTCTCTGGTCTAAATTGTGAGCCAGCGGGGGACACGTCACCGCGCGTGGATGTTCGAGCAAACTTCGATCAACAGATTCCATATCGACACTCGATCACAGAAACAATCCCACACGTTTCGCGATGTCCCATTTCCATCTGTCGCGGTTTCCTTCGATTCCAATTTACGACGTCTCTTTCTTCCTATTTTTACGAGTCCGTCCGATGCATTAGTCACCGACGGACAAAGTACAGAGAGATTTAAACCAGCGTAAATCTCGCCGGGGCACACGATTTACTATCGTCGCCGTTTCGCGTATACCCGTTGGAAACAGAACGGTCTATCGTGCTTCGCTGTCACCGGCACGTACAGTTAAATGTCGTAAAGGGAGCGTGAGAATCGTAATGACCCAGCGTCGTCAGGAAAGGTATACGATGAATTACCGAGCGCCGGGATCGCTTCACCTGCATGCGTGGCGATCGTCACGCAATCCGTTCTTCGATGACTCGGAAAACTACGGCTAGAATCGCCGTGTAATTAATAGCAAATCAGCGTTGACCGACGACGAGTTACCTGGAACTTACGAGGCACGACATTGAAGGATGAAACAGCCCTGAGAAATTTACGATTTCCACTAAAATAATACAGTCGGATGATAGCGTTAGTTAAATAATGGAAAATTTTCCTCTACGGTTTTTTTATAACGTCATTTGAAACAGAGCTATAGCGTGGCCCAATTACTAGACATCGCCTTGTACACCATGATACAACGTGCTCTCCAGCTTTTTCATTAGATGTAATTCCACGGTACGCCTACATCGAGAAATGAACGTCAGAGGAAGCGGAGTCAGCCTCTGTAGTTCAATCACGGCATCTTTCCGACGTTCCGTTGGCCCAAAAAGGTTCCGCGAAGCACCGAATAAAAAGACGAAGAATGAGCGAACTGATCGGAAATCGATTTAACAGAGTGCCTCGAATTCGTCCCGACTTCGCAGACGACGAGATTAGATCACGTGTCGCAATCTTGTATCGAATTGGAGTTAGAACGCGATTTCGTCTGGCAAGGACATGTGTTTCCCGTCGGTTTGCCAGAGAAATTGAAAAATCGACTTCGGATCCGGACACGGCCCATTCTTCGCGATCCTGAATCGCATCGCACGGATCGCTGCTTTATATGTATAACGATCTTCCGATATTGTTGTTTTTATCGCCCATATGGCGTCATCTTATCGCGACTACTAAATAGACGATAAAACGTGGCACCTATGCTTCTGTTCGTGGTACCGCTGATAAGGTGTAACAGTCCCTCTCGATTCGAAAGTATGTAATCTGCTTGTATATTTTGTACAAAAACATTTTACGTATTCCAAATCGAAATGAACCAAGTATTAATCATCCATGTCGTTTCTAAGCTGTTTACACAATGTCCGAAAGGTGTGTTTTTTTTATGACATAAAAAAAAATCTCCCACAAACACGAAGAAAGAGTATCGAACACGATCGATAATCACAGAGATGTTTCAAAACGGTTGTCAGCGAAACATCCGCGTATTTCACACAGAATGATCGTGGTTTAATCTGCTTGCAACAGTCGTAGCCACGCGTCCTTCGTCTATCCTTGAACTCGTAATTTTACGAGGCACAAAACCGTGCGCGATAATTTACGAGACGGTTTCACAGCCGTGATCTTTACCCGCCCACGTTTAGTTCAACTCTTCTCGCAACCCTTTTCAAAGTGTCACGGCGACCGCATCCGCTGGCCTAATTTAACGAGCCTCTTTTGTACACAATACTGCTCCGCTGTTTGGACTAGAAGTAATTTCGACTAAGATTATCGCATCGTGGGATAATGAATTACGCGTTCGTTTACGTTCCGCGTTAAAGCTATCGACGGTATGACATACAAGGCAAGGGGATCCGAGCATAATTTGCATTCCCTTTTCAATCGCTGTGGCTCGCGATTCACGGAAAGCTTTCTCTTTCATTCAGCCCACCAATTACGGGACAATGCGAAATAAATTACGTCGCCCCGCTGAATTAATTTGTCCCCCATTAATCCGGCGTATAATTAATTAGATAATGGGTCGCATCGATGAGTGTGTGGCTACACGTCATTGGAGCTGGTTGTTACATAGGACACGAAAACGTAATAATACATGTAAATAAAACTCTTCATTTTTATTGCCTAAAAGCGAGCAGAACACCTGATTAATTGAAACATAAATAGTTAGAATTTTCAAACCAATTATCGTGCTCAGCGGTCTCGTGATTCGACTAAATCGTGTACGATCAATTTCGGAATCGCGTGAAACTCTTCGCGGAGGAAAGATCTTTTCGGCGTGCAAAGTTAGATGTTCGTGAACGCGAACACGACTCCTTTGAAACGTACATAAGTGGTGTTGAACGACGTGTCGCGCCCCGGGGTGGTGTGCGGAGTGGCGAAGAGAAAAATCCTCGATGACTAAAGCTTTCGGGACACTTTATTTTGGGCAAGCCGAAGGAGAGGCGTTCGTGGCCGAGCTGTTTTTCTGGTCGAAGCAAAAAGGTGAACGAAATTCACGGAAAAGTCGTACGAATAAAACGTCCGAGGAATTTCTCGGGCAGCTCCTCGTCGCTGGTTCACCGTGCACCTCGTTATATTCTTTGTCTTACGTTTTATCATGCGCGATAGATAGATATGTATATGCGCAGGCGCGTGGAATTTCCAGTATTAATTATTTATAAGTCTACAATTATCGAGCGTGTACACCTAATATCGTAATAGACGACACCTTCGTAAGCTACCCGAGATTCTTCACCTCGTAACTTACGTAACTTACACGCGCGTACACATTGTCGATCGCGAGTCTATAGGGAAATTATTAATTTAATAACGAAGGAGATGAAAGCGACGGAAATTCAAGCGGTTAGAAGCCTTACCGAGTTCCCAAGATTCGTTACGTAACACGAGGCAGTAAATCGGCTATAAGGTAAAGAAACCACCATGCTATAAAGAGATATAGGTGTACACGGCTGATTGTCACTGCCAAGGTCCCATAGGGGAGACCGATTGCCAGTCGAGCGGCTAACAGCTTGGTTAGCTGGCGCCTTTGATCTGCTCTCGACTGCTCTAATAGTTTGTTGAACAATCGCGAAACCTTCGATGTTCCTTCGAATCCTCGGTGCTACATCTTCGGAAAATAAACGATTCCGAAGAGATACTGCCAAACATCAAAACAGGTTTCCCGACTTTCGTTACCCGTTCGATCCAGTTACACAAAGGTGCTAACAACCGATCAAAAGAGTCTCACTATCTTCAACCACCGGTTAACGATCGATAACATTATCACAGAACAAATGCCCGGTGTTTCGAGCCGGTGGTTCGTTGACCTCGACAGGAACTAAACTCTAAACGAGCGCGTCACCGTGATTCAACGCGGAACGAGGAATTCCAGAAGAGCGGAGGATCGAACGGTGACCCGAACGCGTTGGGAAAAAAAAAAGACGGAGACGACGCGCGAAAGCATACGCGGTAGTCGCACAGTTTGTCACTGCCAACATAACTGCCAGGGTCCCGTAGGACGCGGGGACCAATCGGCAGTGCACTAACGTCGGCTGAATGCGATGACCAGTTTCTCTTTATCTCTCTCTTCCGTCGAGCAGTCCTTATTATCAGAGGCGGGACACAAGACGAGCACGAGAGACGAGTCGAGACCAGACCAGACGAGCCGAGAAGCCCGAGGAACGTGACCCGCGAGCCAACAAGCCCGCTGCTGCACCTCTTCTTTCTTCTTCGACGTCGGGTATTCGCGGTTAAAATAACCGCGAGAGGTGAAAAGAACCGAAGCTCCTTCGCAGAGCCGTGGATCGTCAACAGAATAAATCCTCGAGCAAGTAATTTCACCGTCGATAATCGCGCGGTCGAGCTTGCAGCAGCGTTACCATACCCTCCCCACTTTGTCGAAGATTGCATTCGCCGCGGCGGTGGTCCCCGGTAGATCCACGTCTACGCGCCTACAGGAGCCGGCAATATTGCCTCCGGTAATTGATATTTGTACTCGAAAGACTCTACAATCTTCTGGAAACGAACATACCGCCAAAGTATGCCAAGAAATGACTTTATCTCGCGTCGGCAAAACGACAAAAGTGTATCTTCGATTGCGAGATTTCTATGTGAACAGTTTGGGTTTCCTAGTTATTGGGGTAAAATTCGAATGGAGTATCTTGAGTATAAGAAACATGGATGGTATAATTGGCAGTCGACAAGACGCGTTTAAATCATCAATCGAGATCGTAGCACGCATTTACAGTCGCTCGAGATTGCGCTCCCTGCCCTCTCTAGAAGACGCAACGACCTTACAATCATCTTTATTGGACCTTATTACGGTTCATAGAGGTGTCGATGTTCTACATTGATCCGATTTAGCGCCCCCCGTTACATTCGTCGTGTTTCTCCCGAAATCAATTGCCACGCACGCAGCCTTTGTGTACGAAATTACCTCGAAAGAGATTCATCGCTGGACTTTCTTTCCGCAGGTGGTCACTCATTGTTTCCTAATTGATACTTTCTCCGTGTCACAGACGGTCCCGGTTTCATTGACGATTTCGCGACGGACGACCGGTTGAGCAACAAGGGGAATTCATAAGATACACGCGGGAGAACTCGAGGTTAACCGAATTACAAATCTTGAGAAAGTTCCCGTTTTCCTGATTTCGCGTGAAACCATCGGCAGGTAATCGCGCCACGTCGAGAGATTACGCAGTGGTTGCGTCACACATCAACGATGATATCTGGTTAACGCGATCTTCGAGATTATCCGGTTGTCGTTAACGAGACAGAAATTTATTTTTTGATCGCCTGCCACGAATAAATTGTGCACTACTTCACTTGCCGCAGTCATCTCTCGCGGACTGAATCTTGCTGGAGCGACTGCATGCGATTAATTGTCGGTGATTGACCGATTATAGCTGTTTCAAAGATATAGCGTTAGCCATAAACCTGACCGACCCTAAAGTTTATGTTTCGATAGCCTAATCCTGTCTACTCGATACCCTTGAGTTGTAAAAACTATGCTCGATCATCGTTCAGGAGCGTACAACGTCAATTTGAGATCGGTTTTTTTGTTTTAATGTAATTAAACAGTTCTTATAGCGTACTAATTTCAGATTTGAAATACTTCTGGCCCTTTTATTCGTGATGGAAGCTTACGAAAACGTAAATTTCTTTCAAATATTACAGTCTTCTTCGTTTTATTCCTTGGAACCCCATAGCTGAAAATGGCGTACGACCCTGAGTGCAGTGGGACTCAATGGGCCCCCGATGATCGAGTACTAATGGTTTAAGGGTCGGCCACGTTTATGGCTAACGCTATATCTTTGAAGCAGCTATACCTACCACCGACGCGGTTAATTACGAGAAACTGGCCGAGATAAGGGGAGAGGAAACAATTGACGCGCGCCACCGTCTACACGCGCAGACTCTCGAATCCCGATTTCTCGTGGCATCGCGTGTTCCTTAACCCCTGAACTTGGCAACGCGACTCGTCTCGAGTTTCATTGGACGCAGTCGCGATGGGAATTCCGTGCTCTCGGCAACTTAACGATCTATCCACCACTTTTTCCCGACTCTTACTCCGACTTCTCCAACACTGAAAGCGGCTACACGGTCACAAAATAATTCCTTTTCTTTGGCACTGTCTAATAATTTGCCAATCGGGTTGGGCTGTCGTGTAAAAGTCGACCATAAATGTAAGCTTGAATTGTTGTTCGAAATTTCATTATTTTCTGACACAGAATTCGCATTCGATGCATGAATTTTCTCCAGTTCCCATCAATTAGTCTACACATTGCCAAGATATAACACGGTTTTCAGTGAAAATATGCTTTTCAGCGATACCACGATCATTACCATACTTCTTTATCCTCGGCGCGTACCATCGGTTAACGCTCTGATTAATAGGAAAATTATAGACGGCTTTTGCTTCGTTCCCGAAACGAAAGGATACGTCTTTGCCGTGGCAGCACGGCTTGGTTGCAAAAACTCTCGTTTCTTCAATTTTCGCAATCTTTATCCAACACGTGTACTTTGATCCAACGTTATTATTTTTATAGTCACTGTCGGATGGAAAAAGAGCCTGCAGGGGAAACACCTACTACACGAACAAATGAAATGACTAATGTGTCCGGACAAGGGAGCTTTGGGGTAATAGATTGTGAGAAAAACGTGGCTCGATCAGGAAAAAGTATCACGTAGAAACGTTCAAGGCCCCCTAAGAGAATGTCTACTTTTCCCATAGATTACGATCCAGCGTAGAATTGTACCGTACACTTCACACCGTACTGGCTTCTAACGACGTCTACCCGTAGTTCGACAAATACGAATAGATCGACGCAGCAGGCTTCCGTAATCAAAGCACAACGGGAGCAGACGTTGCGTCTCGAACTGTGTATTATTCGATTCTACGTTGAAAACGTCCGAAGCTTTTTCTACGACCCTATCCTGAACTCTGGACAAGTTTCTTCTACCACGCCGAAGGAGAATTCCACGGTCACGCCGTAGATTAACCCTCGCGTTCGCACGACTACGAGCAACTCGGCGACGCTAACACGATAACGTGTACAGTGACCAGGCGAGACTGTAGTCGGCCTTAATACGGGCAACGACTGACCCATCCGTCGGCTTTCACGATCCCTGCGTTAATCGAGAATGCCAACAGAGAAGACGGCGAGGGAAGTTCATTTTCACGAACAAACTTTCCCCTCCGCTGATGGAAGACCAAATAGAGGACACGAAAATTCTAGGATGACGCTCCAAGGGAGTCTCTCAGATCGCCCACCCCCTGAGAACCTTTCAGAACTAATAAGAAAAAAAAACTGAACTCGCCGGCCAGGCCTCGGTCTGTCCTTTTCATCGAGCGGACGAGACGCGATCTGCGTAGGTATCTCCCACGAGAAGTGTTTGCCGAGCAAAGATTACGGCTGAAGCCGAGAAAGCTGAAGCAACGCAGTAATGTTTACGTTACCTCGTTTCGCCTACCCGACAGGGTTTACCCGTCCTCGGATAACGAGCTAAATGCGATACGGTTCCGCCTAGCGCAGCTCGCGACGATAAGTAAATTAGAGGTGGCCGCCGTCGTGCAAGGAAATTTACGAAGGAGAGGGCGCACAAAGCGGCGCGAATCACGAAATAATTTCGACGATTCGAGGGTCGTGCGAAAGCAATTCAAACTTGTCGGGAGTAAAATAGATTACGAATGAATAATTTCGCTCCAATTATAAAAAACTTTCAAAGTTCTAAAAAAAGAAGAACAAGCGAACGGAGGATAGTTGGAACTCCCTCAGACCCGGCAGAACTTTGTCCTGGAGCTCTTCCCAGATTATGTATTTTATATTTATGTATTTTTTTAACGCAGGGTTTTACGGCCATATTCTAGCCGTACCCTAGACTTTCTACACAAAGCAGTCAAATACGGAACGTTAATTTTATCTATGCGCAAATTGTGCGATAAAGTCGTATTACTATTATTATTAGGAAGTTTCGTTCCCGTAGTTCAAGACCGCGTGAAATTTCGATGGCTCCGAACGAGGGAGAAATTTCCGACTTTACACGAGGGATACGAAACTCGTAACGCGTCGAAAAATATTTTCCATACGAATGATTATTATGGGGGAAGACTACCTTCGCCAAGGGAAAGCCGTAAAAGCCAACCTCCGGTTTACTACCGAAGTCGAGTCGAGTTACCGTTCAAAAATATAGACGCAGGGTCCTGTCATGGAAGAACAGCGCTGGAATCGCGATATATTATTTAAACGTGAGACGAATTATTTGGTGGATCCACGTCCGAGTGTAAAAGCGTTACGAGCCGGGCCTAGACAAATAAATTTTCTACGACCGGACGCCCGACCAGAGACTGCACAGGAATATAAACCTACGGATTATCGACCCGTTTTCTCGACCCTTGCCTCTCCTCCCTTTCCTTTCCTTTCCTTTCCATTTCTTTACGTTCCACCCAACAGTGGCAGTAGCCCTCTTCGAGCCCATACATGTATACACGTTGTTGTAGAATCGAAATTGAAATTACGTCGACATTTTTACTAGTCTTACTAAAAAAAAAAGTGTGACTTAAACGAATATATACAGGGTGTCGTGTAACTGGTGGTAAATCTGGGTGGGGGTGATTCTACGTGTAAAAATAAATCCACCATATAAAATAAAATTTTTGCATTTGAGACTTAGTTTTCGAGAAAATCGACTTTAGAGATTGATCTGAAACGCGTGTGTTCTTCAGGATAGTAAGTAGAAACGGAATGCAATGGACAGACGTATCCAGCCAGTCGATTTCTTCGGAAACGAAGCCTCGAATGAAAACATGTTATTCTATATTTACGACTTATTTTTTCACGTAGGATCACCCCCTATCAGGTTGTACGATCAGTTACAGGGCGACATTTTCTGTTTACCTACCGTCCATTTTGTTACAAGTTCCTGTTAATGCAACGTCTGAAAACTTTGGAAATTCTTGCGATATTTATCGTAATTTCCCTCCATCAAATAATGGAAAAGCAACGAATTCTTCGAGGTATATAACACGCCATAATAACCGTATCTAGGATCTTTGATAGAGTCCGATGGCTGAAGCGGAACAAAGAATCCTCGAGAACTTACCACAGGGTTTCTGGTTGAGTATCGCGTCCAACGCAACCTGCAACAAAAATAACCATTTTCAGAGACTCGGTTATGGTATTCACGGAGAATGTGACATTGTCCAATTTGACGGTTCAAGGATTTTTAAAGCGTCTGGAAAAGATTCGATTCAACGTCTGAAATGCCCGATCCGGACCACTCGAACGAAATTCTCCGACGTTCGGCGGTATTGGTTTCAAACATTTCCGCGCAAGTTACGCGAGTACCTACAATTACTCGTTGACTTTCAATGTTCGTCGTCGAGGAAGTGTCTCGGGAAGGACGCAACATGTGTGAAACCGTGTTGCTTACTCGGATTTCCTGTTCACCTTGCTAGAAACACCCAGTTGGGACGTGGATACTCGAAAATGGCAAGAATGGTTGAGTTAAACGGATCGTTGAAAAGCTCGCGGAAGGACGATCGATCTACGATCAAGGGAATCGTTCTTGAATAGTGATGAGCTATTACGAATTCTTGTTCCAGTGCGCAGCAATAGAATCAAACCAATGATTCTATACGATGAAGGAACTGTATCATCGTGTGATTCTTTCCACTTACCAAACCGAGGGTTCACCTGATATTTTTATAGTGGTTGCAGGAACACCGAAAGTAGTTCGCCAAATTCTAATTCTTACGAACGCGAGTACGTCCCCCGTGAGTAGCTCCAGAGGTAAGAATTCTGCCCGAGTGAATACGTAATATTCAACTCCAAAAGTAATGTGTCTCCAAGGACACGAAAACAGAAAGAACGCATATTGCAATACACTGCAGAGCTTCAAATCACCACGAAGTTTCCAAGTAAACAGAATGTATAATAATACGGTGGACCCGATGCTATACAGCGAGTTATTGGATGATTTTATTATCGTGCATTCGTTGGAACCACCGAAAGAATATCGATGCAATCTACAATGAAGTACTGAAGTATATATCGTGCCAGGCCGATCTTCTGTCCAGTGAATAGTTCCGTTGTGCTACTTTTATTTATTTATATTTAACAAAAGGGATACAAGGACTTACTTCGAGCAACGCATACAGTTGGAAAATACAATAGTTGAAATCAGTTGTCCGCGAATGAGCACGAACCAGCTGTCTTATCATCGTAAACATTTGTAACGTGTCGCTCGAGATAAGAAAAACGCATATCGCTTTGAGGTCGTTTCTAATCGCAAGGTACACAGAGAGGTATACTCATCAGGTTCGTGTAATGTACAACCATCGCGTAATATCCACCTGCGTTTCCGTTCAAACCGGCCCGCAACCTTCGCCATTAGAAACGGCTAACGTGTGTGGGTTCGCGTATCTGAGCATTCGGTGGCTGCTCGTCGTCTGGCTCAAAGTCTCTCTCGATCTCATCATCAATCCGCATTCGATTTCTCGTAAACCTTGCGGGAAACTTTTATCCTCTTACGTAAGCGAAGATCAATGAAACGTAGAATTATCGCGTCTCAATTCCTTTTATGTTCATCCACATCGTCGACATCTGGCTTGTGATGGAAAAGGTGTTGCTAATGCGATGATAGCAAGTTTCCTCTAAATCCTCAGAAACATGTCTGTTTACATCCATTTGGGGAAGGTTAATGCATAAATTTTCTATTCATGGTAGATTTGCTGATGACAGAAAACCGGTCTGAAATATTTGCACTAGTGAGAATGATGAATGTCATCGTCGTCTATGAAATTACTGGGACCGTTAGTATTCCAAGGGTTAAAGAGTTTTGGATTGGAAGACTCTTGAATGACACTATAGCAAAGATCATTGACTACGAGTTTTATTCTGAACCCAGGTAGAAATATATATTTTCGAATGACCATACGCCAGTAGGAAGGAGTTGAAGGAAAACCGATCGAAAACGGCAATCGCCATATCGTTCGTTATCTCATTAATTACCGAATTAATTAAAGTGAACGACGTCAACTGTCGATTTAATTCCTAATCCGAAGGCGTCCCGGTAGGTCCACTCGACAGCCAATGAAACGGCCGCCAACAAAATCGACTAATTGAGCAATTACACGGCTAGACGGAGCTCGGATAAAGATTCCCGGTAACGATCCAGCAGATCGGACAACATTTTTCATCGCGCTGCACCGCGCCACGGCGGCGATTTATCCAAGGCTCCTCCTCTCGAACGGCCGAGGCGTTTCCAAGATCTCCTCCCGGCTCGAACAACGTCGGCTACTGTAAACCGAGAGTCGAGAAAACAGTGAACGATTCAGCTAATCCGTCTGGAAAGATTGCACGCGCAGTTTAACGGGCTCTGTCATATTCCCACCAGCGTAAAATTGTTCGCGATTTCTTGCCCGCGAGATAGAGATCTGAACTGTGCTGAGTTTTTGTTCGATTTGCTCGTCTGGCGCGCCCGCGTTCACGTGTCCTCTGAACGGCTTCGGGAAATCTGGAGGGAATTACTTGGAAAGTCGTTGGTCGATGTTACAATTAGTTTCTTTTTCACG
The DNA here is from genome assembly GCF_001272555.1 of Dufourea novaeangliae. Classification (NCBI taxonomy): domain Eukaryota; kingdom Metazoa; phylum Arthropoda; class Insecta; order Hymenoptera; family Halictidae; genus Dufourea; species Dufourea novaeangliae. Next base: position 647,233 of record NW_015373973.1, read on the forward strand.
AAAAATGACGAGAAACCTCTTTACGAAATTGCCATGTGTTCTAGGATACCCCTCCTCGTTGGGACGATTACAAAAAGTCAAATGTTTTTTTACTAATCTTCTTTTTACTGCTTTCGATTATATTTGCTTTTTCCAATTCCCGTTGCATAGTAAACGTGTCTCATGGTAGATACAACATCTGCGAGCCCCCAGTTTATTCAGGCGGCAATCAGTTCGTTTGCATCTTTAAAAGCATCCGTAGCGCGTTTCGCTGGCAACGCTTCGAACCTGGTTTCGCTCTATATGCGTGGAATTAAGCTGAAAATCCCCCTTCTCCTCCCCTCCCTCGCGACTGCCGCTAAACGGAGGTCGAAAATGGCAGTAAAAGGAGTGCCACTAAAAAATTACTCGTTTCGACGAACCTAGGTGAAAGGAGATTAAGTGGTATAAAGGCAGCACGAGTGGCGTCGTAGTTCGTCGGTGAGTAGCACTCGACACTGACGACGACACGGCGTACGCACCTGGAAATAGCTGCAGCGTTAAATAACACCGTCGTCTGCTTGCTACACGTGCAAGCGTACTACGTGCTTAGGACACTGAAACGATCAGGGGGACAGTATTTGTTCTCTTCTTTACGCTTGCAATCCATTCGAAATCGAACTTCAAGAGAAGAACAAAAAATATATCGATCGCAAAAACGAGTTCTTTCGCTTTCGATTCTCACGTCACGGATGCCGGATCACTTTGACTCGTTAATCTTCGTTATCTCTTTAAGATTCTCACTCACAGGAGCCAGATCACACTGTTGACATGTTATTATGCGTATTTTAATCTACTATTCCTACATTTTTATTCTGTAGTTGTATCAAATCTTCTCGATTACACGGCACAATTTCCGTAGGAGTATACTTTGTTCCTTCTGCGACGTAAAAGCTTCTGCTCGCCGTAGCGTATTTTACGAGGTTTAATATTGCAACGTGAAGTACCCGTATTGTACTCCATTCCTGGCAGGTGAAAAAAGTACCGGGGATTTTCTGGGGACATGTTCCACGATACCCAATATTCCGGAGCCAGAAAATCTTTTTCGCAAACATCGTATACGGTTGTTAAAATACCATTTTCAAGGCAAACATACTCGTTGGGATTTCATCGGACACACGAGGCGGACGGAACGAACGTGTATGCTCGTCGTGTACTACTGGATCCAGAAGACACAAAGTTGTCTCGCGCGGTGACCCGCTGTGAAACTGAAATGTGAACGAAGAGCCTTCGCAACGTTGCACGGCGAAAAGCATTTTGGCGTTCGCTGCGATTTATGCCGAGCCTTTAATTAACGTCACACTTTTTTACCCGAGGCGGTCCCGTCAAGCTCCCCTCGAAAATAGCTCCTGTCCAATCTATCTTCCCCAAAGGGCCGTTTAAACGAATGAGACTCGCCTACGAATTTCCTACCTCGTTCTTTCACACCATCGACATTTCCGGAAAATCTCCAAAGAATTTCGCGTGCTATTTGCCCGTCGGTATTTTTCCGCTCTGCATTCAACGTACAACCATGAGGGTAATTAACTTTTACGCGAAAAATGTGTTTCTCGAGTAAAAGCCTCTTATCGATGTCGTATCGAACACGCAACCTTTCTTCGATCACGATCAGAGAGTTCACTGCTTTCGTGGAACTAGAAAAATTTACAAGAGAGACCGAAAGTAGTTTGGAACGTCGAGTATTACGAATCTTTTATTTCTAACGATAAGATTCGGAACGGCAGCTAAACGTTGCTCGCTCGACGTAATAATTGCCGTGTTTTCACCAGCTGAGCGCGGGAGGCCTACAATTCCTTTCGCCGGGAACGAGACCGAGAAAGAGGGAGAAAGATCGTCAAAATTCGATTCGAGAGGCATTGTTAGATCCTCTCGAGGTCTTTAATTGATACTTATCTTTGGACAAAGCCGCGGCAACGAGCCACTTACGCGACCGAGCCGCAATTATTTCCAGCCGATTATACCTAATTATCGAACCCAAGAGAAACACACTCGAACGACACGCGGCGGCAGTTTTTCAACAACGGTGGGCTCGTCGAGTTATTTTAAGTCGATCCCCGTTCGTGAGCCTGCGTCTTACGGGATATAAATCCACAAACATTCGGGAAAGGTACAACCATGCGGTCGACACGGTTTAGACTAGTTTAGAGAGTTAGAAACTAACCCAGACCGATCACTCGCGATTCTAAACGTCCCACGTGAAAATAATGCGTGTCCAATGAATCGATAACATTTACGGTTGCTCCTGAGAGTATCTATCCACTCTTGGGACTTTACGCGTTATTTCTTCGAGCTACATATTTGCAACGACGTGTAACGAAGAGGAATCCCACCGCATGTTTACACGTTGCGGATGCTTTGAACTTTAGGTCCTAACCTAGACCTTAGGACACAACGTGAACTATAGGATCTAATGAACCTCGATGTCATTTAAGTGTTAAAGGTGAAGACCTGCGATTTTAACATTGTAACTGCCACGTCACCCACATGTAGATGACACAATTATTGATTCACTATTCAAAATTAATTTTCATAGATACTGAATCAGAAAATTCAATGATGGCCTATGGAATTTGAGAAAGTTAAAAGAATCTATATTCTTTAACAAATCATGGTTCACAAGCAGTTGTATCGTCAAAATAATTGCTGATTACTTCGTGAACTTATCACGGGCGTTTCTTTGGCACACAACGTGTTAAGTAAATAAAATTTAGAATTTCACGAGAAAAAGCAAGAAGAACAATGAAAATGACTTCTTTGTTACCTCACAACAGTCGATTAAAACAGTCTTGCAAAAAAAAACAATTTTTCGTAAACACGGAAACGTAGGTATTTCCGTACAGCATTTCGCGATTATTACGCAAGCGCGTAAAGATGCACCAAAGAGCATAACGCGGACGCTCGAGGGTTGGGTGGCACGATTCAGAGTCCGAGCACGGCTCGACAAACGACCACGGTACGTTTTCCCCGACATAACCCACCGACGAGGAGACAGGCGAACAGGAATATGTTAGGCGTTCCTCGTCCACCGATACCAGCGTCGTTGCTAGAAATCCGAATACCTTCGACCGACCAAAATCCGTTAAAAAGGGTTTCGTATTCTTGAGACGAACGACGCACGTGACCATGCGCTCCTTCGGCCAGTTCCCTCAGCCGTGAAACATGATTTTATGGACCCGACTGCCTAAACAAAGTCCCTAGCGTTCTCCGGTTGAAATGTCTATTTTTCTCTTACGACGTGGGAAACGTTGCACGGCCGACACGGTGTGGACGTAGACGAAACACAACACCTGCAACGTTTCGTCTCTCAATGTCCTTTACGACTCTTTAGCGGACCTTACAAGGACAATAATGATTGTACGTAATAATGATGGTTAATAGAGAGTAGACATAGATATCGTCGAAGTGTGTGAACACGAACAGTAATTTCTACGAAATACATTGTACGTACTCGTATCGATACTTCGGCAAAATACAGATAACGATAATAGCAGTACAAGGTCGTGATAAGGTCACGGTAATAACGCGTACCCGTCAGTATTATCGTTCGTGCGAGGTTCGCTTCGGAGAAGAACGGTGGATCGATGGGTCGACGTGTTTTTCAATGAAGAAGCAAATGTCGGCCGACATTGCACGTGGTGGGTGTCAAGAGTACAGGCGGAAAAGATCATTCTCCCTCTACGTGCCTAGCCTGGGAAGGTGCAAAAGAAAAATTGCATCGGCCAGCAAAGGAAAAGAGTGCAAAGCCCATATGGGGGACAGTGGCAGACCTTTTCGCCACGTGCCGTCTTAATGGCTAAATCTCTCGAAGCTTGCAACTGTGGCAAGGCTGATCGTTCTGTGGGTTCAGCGAAAGCAAGAAACCATAAACGATAATAAGGTGGCTGGCGGGCATCGAGCTTGCGAGAATGAGGTGGTGGTGGAGGAAAGGCAGGTATCGAACGTGCACGGACCGACGGACAGACGGAGCTTGCGACGGGGTCGAGGGAGAGACGTAGGCATGGCAACCCACCATCCATCCATCTATCCATCCCTCTGCCGAGTACTATGCACCATCGAGTTTACACACTGTATCAAGCGTACAGGAAATCCGACACGGGCCCAGGCTAAAAATACGCGCGCCTGTTTATACGTACGTGGCAACCGTATACACACCTTGGCGACAGCGGCGACGGTAACCGCGCGGTTCGCGCGGCGAAACGTCGCGATTCCGCGATTCCTGGTCTTTTCGTGGCGCTCTGTTCCCCGGCCCCGCGTTAACGGCACGCGTCAACTCCGACCGGGGGGATGTTTAGCGGCGCGGTGCAGACGGGTCGAGCTTTACGAGCACAGTTGTCCACGGTTATTCACCCCGAGAAGGAAGCTCGCTGAAGATCAGCTTTCACGAAATGCATATCGAGATCTCGTTTGTTTCTCCGAACGGACGCTGGCAGAGACGCTTTATGCGCGGGACATTCTTGAGACGATTCGGATTAAAAATAATGCGCTCGCACCGCCTCCACCAACGCCACGCGAAAAATATGACCCGGAGGGTTTACGAGGAGGTGGAAAAGTGATCAGTGGTGTACCGGGTGGTTTGATTCGAAAATACTTTTTTAGATTCGAAGTACATTGTATAGATAAAAAGTTTCGAATAACGAAAAAAAGCACATCGATATTTTCTAGTGATTAAACGTGGAAATTCCAATTTTTATGATAAAATAATACTTCTTCTTGAATATTTAGACACTTTGCAAACGATCATTCAATCTCATTAACTGATTACAGATCAGGATGATGCTCTTAGACGTTGGTGTTTTTCATTAAATTTGTATTATTCGAATAAAATACAGCCATTAAAAGTTGCTTTTCCAAACTTTTTGTCTTCAGTTCCGCTGAATAATTTTTTGTCCCCGTTATTCATCCTTAGGTCACATAACTATCCGCAATCTAGTAAACCAAATATACTAGCTATATTAAATCAAACCCAGTAATGAATGGGCGAGGTTCCGCGTTACCGTTGCTGCAATACCCAACTCGGTTGGATGTATCCGCATTTCAACCGAACACCGTAGAAAATGAAAAATAATTTATGCCTTGCGAATAAAATGCACGCGTGGACGCTCCGTCGCAGATTTATGGGTAGCCATTCGAACGAACGAATCGAGAAGGGGGTGATATAAGAGAATTCGTCGCGTAAAATTGGAAAACGAAAACCGAATTAATTGCGGCTAAATATCATTTCTATCTCACGCGAAAAAACTGCGAGTTCAGGTTTCAACGAAGACGTTTCGTATTCGCGCAATTACCCTCGTTGCGTGTAAGTAATTGTGACAGTCCACTCCCTGCTTCCGGTGAGCTCTTCTCGTTATGAATCGTCGCAACAAGTAAAAAGAAAGAGAAAGGCGGAGAAGCTATTCGAGTCACGATCAAATTGTAATTAAACCAATTGCAAGGACGGTGCGTGCTACCAATTTTATTGATTCAAATGTAATTGTAGGTTAGTTAATTGTCGGTTATCCTTAGGTGATAGATATCACAACACAAACACACGTTTCGCATTTCAGTGGTCTCATGCTATCTCTTACAGACGATTTATTTGTTTTTCACCGATTCGTCTACCAGCTGCTTGTTGCTGACGCAAAAATTATCTACAAACAATAACGCCAGGTTGGTTTCGAGGATCGTTCAATCTTTGTGAATCCAACAGAGATTTCTCTTCTCCCTAATCGGGCAACCGTTTGCTCCCGAAGCTCGAACACTTCCACAACCGTGGAGAAGAGCACTTTCGCCGTGTTTTCCGCGGTGAAGAACCGGAAGACGAGACGGAGAAAGGACGTAATTTAGAAACGAGCCGAGCATCTAGCGCGCAGATCGTAAGTCACGTCTGTCCTGTCGCGGGCTATTGTTCTTCACCGCGAAAGACGCTGGTCCCTGTGTAGCGATTGCTCGTTGCGGTGTTTAAATCCCGCGTGTAAATCTCCGCGTTGCGTATGAATGAAGCGACAGACAGTACTTAACTTAGCGTCCTAACATATCGTGCAAGATTTTCGCGACCCACGCGTTACCTCGGTAACAGCCGTAGTTCCCCCATTAAAAAAAACTACGGTGAAGTTAGCCTAACTTATTTTCAGTTACGTTAATTTCTTTGTGAAAAATTTAAACGGTGAAATGCGCGGAAAAAATTACTGCGCCAATTGTGATGACGATAATAACAATAATGTCATTATCACTTCATTCGGTGTGGTATTAATTTTCATTTTCTTATTCTGTTAATTCATTAATCTCGTGTCAGAGCATCTAAGGATTTCATGCGATACAAATGGACCTGTTTCAACCGTTAGATGTAGAATATAAGATGAAAGTTTAAAAACTACCGATGAAAAATAGGACGACGATGTTCACGGTAATGAATGAAATTTATATTCCGAGACTGGTCAAAGGAACCATGTATGGATGCACAGAGGCTAACGGAGCGAACGGAGCACGGTACAGAAATTTTTGCATGTTCCTTCACGCATCGACGACTCATCGCGCAATAAAAGAATTCTCGGGTGCTTTCCAGTTTCTTCCGGTCGAACGTCTCTCATTGTTTCGGCCTGTGAAACACGTTTTGCGGATATTCGTGACCGTCCTTTATTTTTCCCTCTACCTCGCGCCGTTCTATTCGGCCTTTCGATCGCAAACAAAACGTTCCTCGAGTGTAATATCCAGATAGAAACCTTTTGTCCCGTTCGCTCGAAGTTTTCAAGGTTCAACGTGGATCTCCGTCTCCTGTTCTATTCCATCGGGTATGGTAAGATGTAATTGCGAACTAAACTGCAACTTAAATATTACGATGCATAATTACGGGCAGGCATAATTATGTAATCTCCATTATTCGACTCTCGCTGCGACTTGAGTCGCATGTTCCCGGTAAAAGGCATACGAAAGCATCGTAAAAACTTTTTAATCGATTCTATATGCCATTACAAATCTTATTACTCGAACGTGTAAACCACCGGGGTGCGCCGTAAGTAAATATTAACATCACGCTCAACTTTTATTCGTCGTTGACTATCGTGAGAGAATGCGGGATAAAATAATTTATTGCTCAATTAATCGCAACAATTCGCCGCTGAACTCGCATCGGAAGAAATTAAAAAGCGCTTTATGCCCGACAGAAGCAGCCAGTGCACGCAATCGCGCGAAACTCGCCGCCGAGAGGAAAACGAGACGAAAACGAGACAAAGATGAGACAAAGATGAGACGAAGACGAGACGACGGCTCGGTACCGGTTTCATCTGCATTCTAATTGGAAACTTCGACAATTAATTCAACTAGGTAGTCCCCGAGCAACTCGGTCCATGGTTTTCTTTCTCGGGACTTGCGAACGAACTTGAACGGCAAATACAATTTCTCCGCGCTAAAGGAGTTACAAAATGGCGGGGAGGAGAGGGTGAAACCAAGGGGTGACTTGGTTCGTGAAACTAAGAAAATGAAATCGCGAAAGACACCGTCGAGAGAACGGAAATCGCGGGGAGGGAAAAAGTTAAAACGGCGAGTCGGAATGGTGCCTTCTACGGGGATAAAACGAGTCTTCGGGAAATAGCGAGTGGCGAATCGATTGAGCGTATACTCGACCGGTCTCGATATAAGGAACTCGTCGACGCGTCTTTTTCCTTGACTTTTTCATTGACACCGAGAGATCCATGCACGGCTGCATCGATCCGTTGACGCGTTATCGCGCGTGTATACGTGCACGTGTGTACAACACCGGAATGCACGGTCGCGGCTGCTCTATAAGGACCAGCGAGATTTCTAATTGCAGAGAAGACGATCGACCGTATATATATACACGATCGATTCGAGTCGAGAACAAGATGAAAGCTAACGCGACAGTTTTCTTCTGTCCTAGAATTCGATTTTCATTATGTCCTGGAATTCGCCTCGCTACGAGACGAAATGGCGAGGAAGCGATTCCTCTTCGGATCTTTCGGCTGTTACGTATGTAAGGCATATATCCCGACCGATTACGAGCAACTTAGCGCATTACGTGTGATACAAGACAATTACTCGATAGACGGCAGGTATTAAACTATCGACGATCGCAGTCAGTTTACCGACCACTTCAAAGATACAGCAGATCCACACGTTATCGGAGATAGTTGCAACAGCTGGTCACATTTAGACTAAATTGACAGCGAGTGATTCAGTAACGTTGATAAAAATGTACCAGACAGGCCTCCTATTTTCGGAATCAGATAAACAAATGAGTTTTTCACGCCTGCAAGACGATATAAATACGGAAAAGTGACAACGCATTGTATCGAAGTAAACTTATCGTGACTTATCAAAATAACCGTATACGCGCTCAACTCATTAATTATCGTACTAAATGACTCCGTTTCAGCTGAGAAATGTGATTCACCGATTTCGTCAAGCCTTCGTAAGTAATCGCTATCGCGCGAGGCTCTTGTATTGTGTGAACGTTTAAGAACGGTGCCGTGCACGGTTAACTCTCCTTTCAAAAACTGGAACGTCCTAGTTTCCCTTCAAATTCAAATTACCATATCGGTATGTTCGTTCTTGTTAGATACGAATAGTTCCTCAGACGACTCGAAATTAACGCCAGAGTACCACCATCTCTTCGTCGAGTAAACAAACCAGCCTGCTTGACTCTTCGACACGCATTGTTGAAAAATGTAGGACGGTGTACACAGAAGAAAAATCTTCCACGCCAACGTTTACAAAGGTCCAAGCCGATAGAACGAGCGCGTTCCTCGTTAAGAAATGAAACGAGTCCGATACGAAACGGGCGCACCGTGAAATTCGAAAGAAAGGAGCCTCGTGCAAGCCGGCTGAGATATACGTATATTGACTTTTTTCCCTCTTACGAACAGCCGCGAAATTATAACGTAAAGAAACTGTGGAGCACCTCTCCGACCATTCCCGGATGTGTTTCAGCGATTCGAAGTTCGCGGCCGAGAAGGAAACTCAAGGATTTCCCGACTAGAAGACCCCGGGGAGTAGAATCTTAACCACGGTCTCTTGACTTTTCCTGGAAGTCGAGTTTTCGCGCCATTATCGTTCCGCCATTCCGTGGGGTTTAATAGATAAGGGATCGACGCGTACGATAGAGACGAATCACGATAGTGGCATCGTTTTATCGATATTAACCAAGCTACCACGGTGCTTGGTCATTACGATTCATGTAGTGACATTAGTACCTTATCCTCATACATTACTCTAAACCTATGAATCCTGCAAGTCCCGATAAACTCGCGGTCCGTGCAATATGTACCTACTTTGAAACGCCAATGTAGATATGTCCCAATACGTTTACAAACAGATTCACGAGAAAACGTAGCGGCGAGTGAACGAGCAATCTGCAATGGAAATTGGGAATTGTACTATCGCGAGTACAGCAGCGTAGTAGAGATTGTGTAGCAAGAAATAATACAATTTCCTGCTACCGCGAGACTTCGGCCGACGTATTCACCGCAGGAAAACTTTTGAAATAAGAAGGAACGCGACAATTCCGTCGAATATGCGGTTAAAAATGGCCAAGACGCGAATAACGTTCGTTGAAATTGCTGTTACGCCACGATACCGTAAAACGCGTATTATTTATAGAACCACAGAATGCAGAATGACTGCCTACATTGAAAACTGCATTCTAACCAACCTGCCAGCCGACGGCGACCCAGTTATGCATCGAACTACTCGAATTTCTACTCCGGAGACCCTCCAGCCACCTATCGATAAAATATTAGATCCCGAAACGCGCTCGTAACCGCAACTCCTTTGGAGCCCTCTACAAAGGAATCTTCGCGAAACCCCGCAGCATTTCTTACAGGATTCGTTCTTTTCGAAAAATTATCCCCACGAATACGAAGAATTATGCGTATAGCTTCTTAAAATATTCCATGGCATTCACACTCTAGAAATACTACCCTACTGTCTTACTTAAAGGAACAGACAATTGTATACCGATAGTCGGTGAGAAAGGTGAGAACAATGAGTGAACTCTCTTTGATTCCGATGACTGAGAGCACCGGCGAAGGCGAACAGTGCAATACGTGGTGCACGATTTTACCTCGTTCTCCGATACTCGATTCATTCAGAAACACGAACAGCCGAAATTCCGTAGAACCTGTCCGGTCCACCTCGAGTCCACTCGAAATCTCGCTTCGACGTGGCAATCAATTGCGAAACTATCTCTGCTCCTCTGCATATGTATCGCGAATTCGCGTTAATCTGGCCGTTCGTTGAATCTCGGGAACGGAAGACAGCGAGAACCAACACGAGTCTCGGATTTAGCCAAATGATTTGGGAACCAGACACGAGAATTATCCAAGTAGCCGGTCGGGGATCGGGCGGAAAGTCGAGCAAAATGATCAGAAGCGTATTCGTGCTTGTTCGAGTGAACATGCACCCGCGCACCTCTTCTCCGGTGCAACGGGAACTGTCATCAAACGGTTCGAATGCAACAACTTTTACGGGGCACGCTTGTTTCGAAAGTTCTAACTAGCAGCGCGTTCAACCGAGCACGCTTTGACCAACCGGACCGTTCTTTGGGACACAAACGGAATGAGTTCCAGCCACGGCAGTTGGATAATTTTACGGTAAAATCGGGTGCTCGTGGAATACTTGACGTGTCTATCACTGAATCGCATCAAACGGATGCTTCGAAATCAAATGCTGAAGGGGTTTTTTTAAAATGTAATTCAGGTTTTACGATGCATAAAATAAAGTGACATTTAATCTTGTTCACAAGCCTCAGAACAGAATATTGGAACAGTTTTTTCTAGAGCCGCTGGGAAGGTCTCAAGATGCAACTGCATGTAAACGCGCTAACGGTATTAAGATCACAGAGCACCGCAGATTCATATGCAATATGATGTTAGCCTTTAAAGCATTGAATTGTCTAGGCTTAACGTGTCATCTGGGACTCTTCGTAGACTACCCGGTTTTCATTTGATGTCTCCCATATCCACGATTATAATATGAAGCGGTATTACTCGTTAATAAGTATTCCACTAGTGCAGCGATGACCATCCCTTTTCTGCAACGGGCCAAAATTGAAAACCCAGTAATCCATAGGGAACGCTGCAATCGCAACCTTGAAAAGCCTAAATTATTAATGTACTTTACCTAACATCTAATATTTTTCATTTTAGCCGATTAAAGAACAAACAATTTCATCGTCGATTCTACGTTGTTGCATTCTACACGCGTTTAAGAATTATGTACGTAGCAGACGGTTATTACCAATAAAAACATGATCTCAAATAAAAAGTTCATTAATATCGGTCGCGTCAACCTGCAGAAATACACGATTGCATTCGCTTTCGCCTATGAATAACACCGTTGAGAAAAAAACCGTGTAACGTATCCAAAGTTCATGTTCTTCCGTGTCGTTATACGATCGTTTCGCGTGCGTACGCGCGATATTTGATCCGGCAGTGATCATTCTAGCCAAGCGCGATCATTGAATTTGTAATTACAATTAAACGGTTCCAGGTCGGCGGAATTTTTTTTCTCTATCTCTCGCTTGCTCTGTAGGCGGCCGGTTAACCGGAGAAATTAATTACACCGATGCACCGGATGCAGAGCCGACGATTAAGCCGCAATGAGCCGCCCGGGGCATCACTGCGTCGCTTTTTGCACTTCCTTTCGGGGTAACCCAAATAAACATTATTTTCTCATGCCACCGGCTCTCGTCACACCGAAATAGTAACGGTGAGACGGTCTTGATCAGCGAACGACGATCGCGCCAATCATTGTTCGATGGTATTTAGGAGACAGCCTATTTTCAGAGCACTATTTTTATTTAAACGACTATCGCGCGACGTTTGCAAACCTTGTCAGGCCGTTACGCCGAATGGAACACACACCACTCGAAGCGAGCAACTCCAACTATTACACCATTCTAACGAATAGAGCACTCCGGGTATCGTCGAGGGTCGATATGCCATTTTTAATACTACCATCATCGGTGATGGATGCGGTACAAATTAATTAAAGTGGGACCGATGTTACCTATATAGGGCGTCAAGTGTTATACAATAGAATATTATTTAATCGAACAAAACTTTTCGAAATATTGCATTAACTAAATTAGCAACCTCTAGCATTTAGTGCTACCAGCCTCTTGTCATCAACCGTACAGCTTGTTGGTGTTTCTCTTACACTAGTTATTCTTCGAAAACTTCTTAAAGGCGTTATACATATAAAGATCGATAATATTAACGCCTAAAGTCTCCCGCTCGAGTAATATTCCTCAGTACCGCGTTAAACAAGACAATGCGACCGAACATCCTGGAGTCATCGTTAACAGGAACCAGGCTAATTTTGCTCGGAGATTCCCTATAATTAACAGCGATTAAGCGGGCGCAGCTTCTGCGAGGAAAGCAGAAGTAACTACCAGTTTGTTCAACGCTGATTTGCCTACGAATTTCCATAGGATTCTGCAAAGGCCGCGAGTAAGCAACGGTATTGTTCCTGCTATTGTTGAAAACCACCGGAGTTCCCGCGTCGATGCAAAACATCGTAAACGAACATCTGCGTCAGAACGACGGTGACCGATGTGTGTTCCATAAGAGTCTATGCCGAAGGCGAGGACGTCCAAGTGAAAAATCGCAAAGAATTCAATGACGTCGAACGCGATCGGAAAGGAAGCGGATGGATAACCATCTTCGATGCTCGCGACGCAGCTTTTGCTTATCCAATTAACCGACGAGACAATTCGATCGAATATCTTTAAATTATGTTTCAAATTCCTTACAGGATAATGTTCCACCCCACGAATATAATGTAATCCAAAGAGTATTTACAACTTTCAAACCTCTAACAAAGTAAGATCAACATAAAAAACGGACGAGAAAGTTAGAATATAAACGGTGATCATTTAATAGTACCTTTTCCTGCAGGCAGATAAGAGGATGAAAATTTTTAAATTACTGCTACAAGAACTTTCCGCGATCCTTTGAACTTTCGAACTACAAGTTCAAGTTTCAAAGTGATCCTACCTATTCAGCGGGTTAAAAATGGTAACATGGGAAGCATAGTGAACGCACGGAGGTACAAAATATTCCATAAGGTTCAACATTACCCTTTCCCGAAAGAACAGTTACACGATACGCGGAACGAGTACACCTTATTCGAATTAAGGGAAATGTTGGGTTTCAAGGTGCGCCAGCGAGCATTCCGTAAATCAATCGTAAATTTTTTAAATACAGCTCACCGTACTACATTCGGGGGACAACTAACGAGCATTTCGCGGTTGTTGGTTTACGGGGAACGTCGTAAAAATCACCGAAACAGATACAACAAGGCTATTCCATAGGCGAACAATCGCGATTACACCGGGGGCGTGGAGGAGTAGGATAGCAGCGGCATATAACGAAACTGAAAATCCAAATACGCGGAGAAAGGGTTAAAGGCGTCTGGACATTCCGGAACCTTTTCTCATGCACGTGCACACGTATAGATCCGCGTGTGCCGACTACGTCCGAGGACCGTGTCGCTGGCTGTTTCGTGATTGCGCAAAAATCATTTGCATGACAATGAAGCACGACCGCGTGCCGGATAGTTTAACTCGTCGCTCGAACTGAGAAAAAAAAAGCTGAACAACGCCTGAAAAGCATCCAAGCTATGGGAAACCGAGCGCTAGATGAAATGCGCGACAACGCGTCACTGGGGCTACATTATTCACCTCCGGTCGTTCAATTAAACCGAGCTGTATCAGGATACGTGTTGTTTTAGGTAGAGAAATGTATCCCGGGGTTTTTCAGAGTGCTGCTTCACGCGATCTATGTTACGTGAATCATCGACAACGAACGCTATGCGTCAGAACTGAAAATCTGATTTAAGCGAACAACCCCATTCTTTGGGCCACACTCTTGACGCGATTCTAAAAGGAGAAGGAGCACTTATGAAATTTGATGGAACTATCCTTTTATCTTTCATTTCTTCTTCGTATGATTCAGTTCTTTCATCAGGCTTTATACTTGTTGGAACGTTCCTTACGAAACATGTTAGAAGCAAGGAAATAAAGACCGATTAAGATAAAAGCATTCTACGTTTCTGCAATAAATTATTACTCATCAATACGATTCATATCCGTGCCATTTAATACGAATTGGACTAATTGGAATGATTTCCACAAAATGCTTTGTATACGCCGTGTCGATACAGAGTTCTTGAAAAAAACTAAAGATTCGATCGATGACGTAGTTGGTAAATCCCTCGCGAATGAAATCCATGGAACTCGCGGTCCGTAACCGAGTCTCCACGGAGTTTTTTTGTATCGTTGTCATTATCAACAATAGCGCGCTTCATGGGGATCCGATCGTATTACCTGCCTGATAATCCCCGACACCGGTATTATAATTACTGTTAAAAGCTACCTGTGGCAACGACAAGGCGTCCTTCGAGACGAATATGCAAACAGATCCTGACGTTTTAACGGTCGATTTTTCAGACTTAAAATTATCTGCGAACACCGGTCGTTTGGCTTCGATTTAAACCTATACCGTTCGCGAGACATCGTTTATTTTATTAGCGTCGCGGGTTTTAATTTATTCAAACGAACTTCGGAGAGTCGAAGTACGACGTCCAAACGGGGGGAGTAATAGCAACGTGGACGTTTCTGCCATACAGTTTTACCTGGCCGGTGGATATAATTGATAGGCAAGTGCAGACCGCTGGGGGGACGACCCCCTGCGTGCGATCAAACGCATCTGCGACAGACACCATATGCACGAACCGTTGCGAACGGACAGGTAGTATATGTATACAATTCCGAGGCGTTCGCTGGGGCACACGTTAATTGCCCACGCAGCTTCGATAACGGCACCCGATTATTTCGTAACTATTTTCCTGCCACCGTGATTGTTCCCGACACCGATCTCTGATGCATGATCAAGATTGCCGCGAAAGTGTACGCTATTATTGTGCTGTGAAACAGCCACCACGATCCTGTCTCGAAACAGAAAATCCACGGAAAGATACGCACAAGGCCCATATAACCCATTAGACGCAATACCTAGACATCGAGTCTAAAGTGTATACCTTCAACATGCACAGTCACCGATTGTTTTTTCAATGCGGAAGGCAAGAGCGAGTGGTAAAATTTGTTTGAAAAATCCTGCGCGACAGACCTGTGGTGAGGAATGGGTTTCGAGTCTAGAGAATGCTAATGCGTTTGGGGCGATATGGCGGGAAGGGTCTCGCACGGATTCGACCACTTTGCGAATGATTTTATAGCCTCGGCTGATGAAATATTTTAGTATAATCTATGCGTATGTTAATACGAATACTTCAGGGATGCTGTTCTCATGTTGTATACGTTTACATTTAACTCGAATTTTATAGAAATTTCCGGTCACCGTATATATTCCATATTCCACTGTTGTTTCTATGCACTATGTGTCTACTCGGAAGGAAGACGAGTAAATCCGTTATCTTTTTCCTTGTTGTTTAAAATAAAAAAATCGCGATATGATTTCATTGTTTTGAATAAATCAATATCTCGCTTTGATTCCAAATAACGTTATCGCAAAAGAACGAACGAGCGACAGCATGGTTGTAAGGTGGAAGAATATTCAGGCAGGTATATGATACGAGGTAGAACGAACAAAACTGTTTGGAGGGATTCGAGGAAGACCGAAATGCTCGGGGCGGGCCTCTAAATTCAGTTTGGGCTCGATGAAAAGGAAAAGAGGATGGCGGCGTGGGCAACGGACGAGAGAGCAGGTCAAACTCGATTGTGTCGGGGATCGACCGGCAGGTAGTCGAGGCATTACGTTTTTCTTTTTGTTGGGGCTTGACAGCGAAGCACGTGAACGGGGAACGTCGCGCCGCGGCGACGGGCATCGGATTTCAATGCGGTATAACGAAAATCCTCGTGAAAGTCACTCGCGAACAATATTATCGAAACAGTCGGTCGTGTCGGGTCAAGTTGATCGCGAGGGATTTAGCTTCCAGGTAATCTCTAGCCTCGATCGGTCGCAGCTTTTCAAGTGTATCTCGAGCCGAGGATTCGAGCGCTGCTATTGGACGATATTCAAAAACGGTTGACACTGCCGTGAGAAGCGGTTCCGCGATGCTCGTCCTTGTTTGAATGCACGATTATATACACCGGATAATTCGCTGCACCGGCTGTACCGTGTGTCGAACGATCACCGAAACACCAATAACACCGATACGTTCGACGAGCACCACGCGAAATTTGGGTAAAACGAACGGTAGGAATATCATGTTACGTGGAAGGACTTCGAGCGCCTTTGGAGGTTACATTTCCAGTTCGCGACGCAGCACACTAGCTCGCAGGAAACCGTTCAGGATGTGAATGGATTAAATCGTGATTACTCACCGTTCGATGTGGATTCGCGTCGTCGTTAGCGCACTCGGTACACTTTCCTTCAGGCGGTGCAACTACAAACTCGCGGCGAAAAAAAAGGATAACCGAATAAACTGAACACGACGAGGACGAACACAACACACTCACGAGTCACAAAACAGACTGAAGCTCGCTCCCTGGCCGGGCACTTCTCCCCGACGACGTTGCTACGAGACCGACCAACACGACACTGTCGCCCTCTATCCACGCCGCGGAAATTTATAGCAGCGCTACGTAAGCCCGCCATATTTGAAACGCATTCTTTTTATACGGTCCGGTGTTCCTTGAATATTCTTAATTAATTCTGCTTAATTAAGACGAATCAGCAACAAAGTTGTTTATATAACAATGCATGTCAAAGTCTATTGTTTTTTTCTATATACAATACAAAATCATAATTGTCACAAATATATGACGGGAAATAGTCAATGCATTTATTATACTTTCATATTTTTTTAAATATGAAAGAACTTCATTATCGGTGTGAGGTGACTGCGTCATATTTTCATGATACTTTACAGGCAATACAATCATGCAGGGCTATATTAAAATGTAAAGAGCGTAACGTTATATTCTTATAAAAAATTGTTTACTGTATCATACAAAAACCTGTATTAGGTGTGCAAATACTATAAATTGAAATGCACAAAATATACAACACGTATGAACGTAAATATATTTTTCAATCGATATTTACTTTGTTACACTTTAAATAACATCTGGTATATCAACGAAGTAATATAAATATTTATAAGCTTTACAATCTTTGGTCGTGATTGTATATAACGGGAATTTTAAATTACTAGACAAATATACAAATATTCAAGATGGAACACGTAGCACGGTCGCCTAAATGTATATGTATACCTGATGCTTTTTTAAATTACCTGAGATCAAATTACAGAATGAATCGTTTTGGTCGTGACAAATATCCGCCATCCAGCATTGAAACCTTTTTGTGGAGACGAAGACACATAATCGAGGAAAATTTTACCTGTTTTTTTTATTGTGTCGCACAATTAGGGTCGACAACTATTAAGATTAATTACGAAAAAAATGTAAATATACCCGTAAAAATTTCTACGGATTCGTTTCAGTCGGTATAAGTATCCCATCTTTTGCGTTTTTATTTAAATCACACTAAGGCTCGATCATTCGTTGCGAGAAACGGTTGTGACAGTAACTTGTCGTCATTATTTCAGCACATGCCAAACAGTTACGAGTTTTCTAGGATTTTGGAGTATCGAGAACCAATGCAATCTCTCCGTTGGTCCTCTGACACCTTTTCCAAGAGCGACTTTGCCAATGTAGATGTCTTTAGATTTGTAGACCGAAGTAACCGAGTCTTCGCTGTCGCTCGGATGATCGACACTAATCGTAGGAACTTCAGAAGTCAAGGTCTAAAAGGTATATCAAGAATGTTAGTGTAATCTCTACCGTATCCCCTTTTTCTATCGTCTTACCTTACTACATAGTACCACTAGAAATTGCACACTATCCAGCTGATTATACGTTACATCAAACGTCAAAGTTTCGTTGAACTCTGGCTGCGCGGACGCGCAGAGAAATTTGGTTTTCTTTCTCTTCATTTTCTGTCCTGTCCTTGCATTCAGCATCAACACTCTAACGTAAGGATCTGAAATAGGTTACATTTATTTATAGTTAAATGTTAGAAAAATGAAAAAAGGAAACAGGAAAAATTGGTCATAGATTTTTGAATATTGGTATATCGCTTACTGAAGTAGCTTAAATTCGATACCACTGGCGTAAATTTGACGTCGCGTAACTTCATTACATTTATAGTCAGTCTCTGTGCAGTGGGTAAATAACTTATACCTAATAAAATATTTCCGAATACCTGTAAGAAAAAGAAATTATTACTCCTTATTTTTGTAGAGAGATGTGACTAACAAATGAAGAATCTTTATCGTTATGTTCGACGAACATACCAAACTGGACGGTTTCATTCTAAAATTAAACATATGGATCTCTGGACTTTGCAAAATCTGCTTCACTTCTTTTATGGACACCTTCATATTACACAATTCCGTGTCGTTGGCGTACCTGTCGTGATCGCACGCCGACAAGTCGAGAATCCAGTCCTACAAGAGGAACAATCGAAATAGACGAATCCTTCGTGAAATCTGCAGAACGCGTCACATCTGGGGCCAACGTTTGTTTTTGCCCGTAACTGAATCACGAAACACGCTATCGTGTTTGTGTAAAAAAAATACATTTGCATTGCACGCATGCGGGTATCGTCGCGCAGTCGTTACCCCAATTGCTTTCCTGATAAGCGGCATCTGTTTTTTTGCTTCGTAAAAAGCTTTAAACTAAATTTTTTATCGGCCATGCGTTCGTTTTACCATTAGAAGGCACAAACATTTACCGAGGCAGTTAAGTGTCATAGATGCACTTTAAGTTATGCCAGAATGACGTGTTCCACGACCTTGAATTAAATACAACGCTGGAACGGGACAGTGGAGAGATAAAAACGTACCTACCTTAACTTCGTGAGGCTTTACGTTCGCGACGACGAACGTCTCCTTAAAAATGGGACTAGCCGTATGCCTGACGCCTCGCGTACGAAAACTGTGCAACTTTTGCCGTTTCCTGTGACTCCACGATTGCTTCATAATGTTCAGGGCCACGTATGGCTCCAGCGTGCAGTTGTATTGCTTTGGTGGAAGTCCGGACAACGCCTGTAACGCCATTCAAACCCTTCAATTTACGCGGCAGTGTACGAGTTTGACGGGTTTTTCGTTTGTTTAAGTACATATCGATGCACTAATAACATGCACTTTAGGCTCATCTAACAATTACTCGATAGCTTTTCCAGAACTAACGTGTCATTAGACACTTTCGGCCTTCGTGGTAACCGATTGCAATTAGGCTAGAATAACAAAGCCGGTTTACCGTTATTATAAAAGTGACAGAAAATCGAATGGAAATTACAACGTTTAAAGCTATAAAAATTGATAAGGTCTTTGAAGTTTGATCGGAGAACCGACATTCCAGTTGCATCGAACCAACACATTCGCCGAGCCGAAGGAAACGAATCGTTGTGGGAAGGTTTGAAAGGAAGTCGACTCGTTAGAGATTTATAACTCGATTTCCATTCAGGTAGCAAAGTACGCACAAAAGAGGATACGGATAAAGGAGAACTGTTTAATACCTCGATACCGATGACGAGCTTCCCGGTAACAGTCTCGTCGAACGGCGGCAGATACTGCAGGCTCATTGTCAATTCCGTCGGGAATTCCCTTTGTTTCTTCTCGGCTTTTTGCTTGTCTTTCTGCACCAAGTTCTGCAACAAAGCGTGCATCAATAAAATTAATACAATGTGCCATAACGTTATTAAAATTATATCAACGGTGTGTATTACCAGGGTAGATGAAGTGCTCTCGAATTGACCATTATTGGAGTTCCAGGAAATTCTTTCGGTTGGCGCCTGGTTTTCGTTGATCGTGCCTGTACAAATTTTCATGACAAACATTTATAACAGGAATTTTCGTAACGTCATACATGCAATTACTTCGCAAAAATACTACGATGCACATGCAGCAGACGTGTTAGTACGAAATACGAGACCAAAATGAAAAATGCCAGGATTTGTAATTCTTGCGCATTATTTAAGATTTATAAACCGTGCAGTGCAATGCATGGTGTGTACTACAGTGTACAGGTAAAGAACTTGTAAGCACAATTACACAGTACCATTGGTGCTGTCTTCATAGAGGCTACCCAATCTCCATGACCTGTAGCTGACATCGTTCAATTTCGCCTGTTCATTCTCTCTGCTCTTGACACGCAACGGCACAGTTTTTGCATCTCTCTCTGCAAGGAATAATTCATACCTTTTGATTATGTAATTTGTAAACAGATGGGACGGCCACAACCGGCAACCCGTTCGACGATTCGTTTGACTCGTTAATTACGTGCTTCATTTCACGTATACAAACGAAGTGAGTCCTAATTCCTACGGCGTCGCAATTATTGAACATCCGCGACCGAAGGCTATTAACGACGGTTAATACTTGATGCTGCGAGGAACGTGTTCAATACGTACGTTTATTAATATTCCGTGCCACAAAACGTTACAATAAGGGAGTTAAATCGTAGTTTAGCAATAGCTGAATAAATTATCCAAAATAGAAGCTCTTTTGTCTAATTTACTCGTTTTAGATTTCAAGCCGCTGTATCTAAGTTGATGTACAACGAACGACGAAAGTACCCGAACGATAGAATAGTCGAAGAGAGAATCTTCGTATAAAAATAAATAGAAAACACATCGTTAGGTTTTTTAATCGTGGCTTTGTTCGAGGCAACTTTATGCGATACACGTTCATCCTAGCATCATCGGTTCGTACAAGAATACTAATCAAATTTACAAACAATTTATTATAGAATTTAAGTATGAAATTTTCTTGTTCGATTGTTTCCATCACTCGTCGTCTACGTTTCATCCCAATTTAATTATTTTCGGGCGGGTAATAATGCTACGGCAAAATAGGGCAGTGGATATTCAAGTGGTTGCAGAGGAGTACTAACATTGACCACGGTCAAAAACGCTGGAATCTGGAGCATCGCAATTTCTTTACCGATGGATTCTACATTTTTTATTTCAACGTCTGAGGCAAGAATCAAACGCAGCAATGTAACAATATTCTTCACGTGCAATTTCTGTGAGTTACTACATCAGCTTGGTAACGAGTACTTATAATTGTGAGCGTTTAACGACGCTGATGACACTTATAAGGAGAAGCCTGCCCATGACGCGAGCTCCTCTGAACGAGCGAGCGAGGCAGGATTTACAAAATCCTTTTGTGCGGTCAGGATGGGCGTTTCCATGGCGGCGCTATCGGAGAGCCGTGTGTAGTTTGTTTGCGGGATGACATACCTAATTACATAACATCGCGGAGGAAACGAAGAAAACGTCGTGCGCGTGTGTGCACAAATATAAATGCGCGAACAATGGCGTAACGTGTAAGCCGTGTTGAACACACGCGATTCACGAAGCAGGAATCCACGCTTCCTTCCTTTCAGAGGAAAACCGCGTATTCTTTGTTGTATAAATCCCGTTTTGACCGCGAGCGAATCCCGATTCTACCGTTAAGTTGATAACTATATTCCGATTGTAGAACCTGATGGAAAGTGGCAAATCACAGAAGATTCAACGGTTCGGATCATTACCGTTTTATATTCCAGGGAGACCTTTTAATAACCTGTATCCTGCTTCGCAAACGTAATCCAGCTGCTCTTGTCATTTTATATTTTACGTAAGTTTGTTTTAAGGATCCACGGTCCGAGTAACAGGCTGAAATGCGTCGCATATCGTCCCCCTGAATCGACTACTAATGGAAGCATCCGACTAAGCTCTCAGGTTGTCGAGCTACTGAGAGTTGTGAGCTTCTCAAAGGTGTCCAGTGGACGATTCGAAAGTATCAAAAGCCAGGTAAACGCACAATTAATTTTCCCGACACGCGTTTTGTGTACACACAAGCAAGAAAATGAGATATTACTAGACGTGCTTAGGCGCAAGACGCCCCCGCGCTTAATCGTACTATACACAAAGAACCGTCACCGATTCGATTCTTAAAATCTAAATATGTAATATACATGTTAAGATAAACAACTAGGCTATCGAAGCAATGCTGAAGTGGTATAACTAACAATTATGCGTACGCGATGCGTAGATTGTCCATTAAAGGAAACGGTCCAAGTATGGTATTTCCGTTTAGTTTTTCATTATCTGTTAATGTCGAGTGTTTTTTGAACAATGAAACTATGAATAAGAATCATCAGGCACCTACATTTTAAAACAACCGAACGGATACTCTTTTCGAATTCCGTTACAAATTTGGTGGATAAAATGAAAATGAAGCTTACTTCGGTTTTTGATGCACTTGTATACAGGACATCTTGGCGCCAGAAAGCATACGATCACCACCAAAACAAAGACAAGGGCCACCACTGTTGGTACCACGATGATGAGAATTTGGCCCCACGGGCCATAATCGTCATCGTGCACCATTCACTGGAAACATACGTTCAAGGTTACTATCAGCCCACTCATGCACATGGAACAACGTCGGGGATCTATTATCAAAACTGATCGATGACCGACGTTCCTCGGGAGGCTAACTTGGTAAGCGGCTTCTTTTCAGTTATTTTACTCTAGAGTGTTATTTGAACGTACTTCTTCGTATCTTATCATAAGGAACCATGACTCTGTTTTTATAATGTTAATTCTTTTCCACGTATGCCGTTTTTGTCTACAAATACATTCCAAGCGAAAGTGAAACTTAATTAGTAACATATATTGTAGAGCCCTTCTATCTTCATCGAAATCGTACGGACGACTGTTATTAAACTATATTTTGACAGAAATGGTACAGAACACGTGAATTATACACAGCATTTTCTTTCGTCGTATTCCAAACAAAAGAAAACTGCGCACAGGAAATAAACATGTACCGTCGTACAAGAAACATGTATAATTTAGAGTTTGAAACGAATTTCAAGATTCGTTCATACATATATCCTATGTGTTCTTAAGCCACGCGTTGACAGATAGGTAGTAGGACAACGTCAGAAATTACTCGTGTCCACGGGTCGTGTTTCGCGTCGTACATCTGTCGCAGTAGTTGTCCCGCGTCATAGGGGCACGAAAAATAAGCCACGTTAATGCGCGCAGAAAACACTTGTGCTTTCCATGCGCGTTCGTCTCTATCCGTACGACAAAAACGCGAGAGGGTACACTCGGTCGACCGTCTAAGAAATACCGAGAAACTGACAGAACTTTTGCACTCCTTTTTCCCCGTTTTTCTCTCCTCTCGGCACATACTCGCGTCGCGTATGAAACACCTGTTACAGACAGTACGCGCCAAATACGATCGTGAAATAGCATATGGGCTGCCCAGACTCGAATCGAATTTTATCTTAATTCACTGTTTCGACGCAATTCCACAATACGGAATGACGATGTGGTTACGGAGTATTGGCACCTTCCTTTTTTTTCCAGGTGTTGCGTGTGTTACTCCTTGACTACAAAAGAAGGTTTATTAAAACCACTCGTCCACCGATATCACTGCGAGAAGCTCTAATTTTGTTGGATCCTCTCCCAGGATCACCGTTATACAATTCGGTTTTTGTTCGCGCGCAACCGATCCTTCGAACCGATCCGGATCGATTCTATCGATGACAATCAATTTGCGAAGAAGGATACTCACTCGACCAGAAGTTTGTCCCATGACGACGAGTGTCAAGACGGATCGAATAACATTCGCGGACTTCCGTGGTAAGTCGGCGAACGATAAAAATAAAGAATTGACAGTAAAGGACAATTAATCGTCTCGGCCGCGCGTCCTTCGCAGCTCGACGCGGCGACTTCGTGCGCGATCGTCAACTCCCGGTGAACGACAAACTTGCCAGCGCACTGGGGGACCTGCATAGAACGAGGAACGAGTAACGCGTGCTATCTACGTGCCCCTCTCCAGACTTCGACGACTCTGCCTATTTCGCCGGTAGCTGGCGGTACGCGACTCGATATGTTACGTGGGCACGTATACCTGCTTCGAAAACATCGATTGTGTCCCGTGTTTATAAGTTATAGGAGAACCGTTCTTTCGATAAACGGAACATTCGATACAAAGCGTCGTCGTTCGATGTGTCCAGGCCACCACGCGTTTCCGGTGAACGCGGGACTATTCGACCACCCAACGCGCCAACGCGTCGCTTATCTTTCGAACGCTAATCGGGTCTTTCGACTACCTTGGGTGCTCGCGTATTTCGTCTGATTTTTTCCTTGTTGCCCGCGAACAAACCCTAAATTCGGTATGCGTACGCGTCAACGAGAAAGTTGGCGGGCTACCGTTGATAACGCGTGCGATATCACGAGTGTGTCCACGTTCTATCAACAGAACTGTTGATAGAGCGTCTACATACACGGAACTACTGTACACATTGTTCGTCACCAGTGCACGATTACCTCGAGTGCGTATATCTTGCGATACGGATTTGCGGGGGCGTAGGTGTTAAATGCTCTTGATAGAGAATATGTCGAAAATAAACGAACACCGAGATTCAAAATACATACACGGTACGGCACTCCGACGTTTGCTTTTTAACGACGAACAGAAAAAAAAATATTATGCTGCGATGTTAACGACCTTCCAATTGCATAGCGTATTCCTGAGAGGTTTAAACGGAAAGCGTCGCTTCGTACGATAACACCAACGCGTTAATTTATGCTCGACGAAGGTGGTATGGAACTAGGTATGCCACGTGTTGTGTTCGGACAAGAATTTACGAATACACTTTGATATATGTACATAGGCACTACCTTTTACATGAAACAAGGACACGTGAGGTACTCGAGTAAAAATCCGGATTGCACTGCGCAATTACGTCTGCAAGAATAACTCGCATTTAAATGTACCCGGAAAAAGAGAGCCCCTGTAAGCTTTTTATGCAGTCCGAGTTAGTTTAGATTGCTGTTCGTAACAACCTGGTCGGCTTTCAGTACACACCTACCCACGTAATGTAACGGAGCGTCCTCTTTCAATTTGCTGTACAATAGGCATCTGGATCGGACCTTAAGGACTTGAATGGACCGTATTTGAACGGAACGCTAGTGTCGTTGATTAAAGGATTCTTTCTTTGGTTTAAGAAGTTACATCATAATCGGACCAGATGCTACCTTTTCTCACGCACTAGACCGACCTGGTCACTCTGTAGGTGTGTTTTCTTCTTACGACACCATAGTTTTCGCAATGGCAGTCTTCAATTTCCCACGATACATGGAATTGTGGCACTTGTCGAATGCGTTTCAATATTCCTACATTTTGAAACCATTGACAGAATTGTTTTTCTCTGAAACTTTATCTTTCACCGACCACCTACGTATTTAATTCAGAAACTTTACATTATGCACAAATCACGTTAACCTTTAGACTGCTGGGAGTATCCCTTTTAGGACCTTGACAAAATTCGAAATTCATCGCAGTGCATATCTTTGGATATACTACATATATAGTTTGGCCAAGAAAAACCACATTCTTGTCAGAAAATACCGACAGTCTACAAGTTAACAAGAATACAAGTATAAGGGATACATAACATTGTTCGCCAACACATCCATCAAAAGCAAACTGTCCACATAGAAAAAAGCACAACTGAGCACACTCGTTGCGTGCTCGTGTTATATCGAGCTTGATCAAACAATAGTTAAACGACCTCGTTGAACACGAGGAAGGAAATCAAGATATCTAGTTGCCATTGAAAATTACACTGATCGGTAACGTAGTTTCACTTTTGTTACTCGATCGAGCGGACATGTAATTTCCGGACTTTTCCGGGTGAATCTTCGAACGTCCACGAAACGCTTTCGCGTGACTGACGATGCCGCTTTGCTTTTATCCAATTACTTACAGAGCACGCGGAATGTAACTCCAAAGATGTGATACGTAATTTTCTGAAAGAGTTCCGAAATAGACTCCCTTGAATGGCACATTTTACTCATGTTCACGTACTACAAAATGTCCTGATTTCGTGAGGGACGCTGAACGAAAACTTCTGAATCGCTCCTGATTTCTCCAGGCGGTCTAGATTCGCAGCGCAACGATCTTTATTGTCGGCAGCGGAGCCGGGAATTATTGAAATCAAGTTTCATTCAAATCATCCTCACGATAGAATTTCTGCCATACTCGTTCCGAGCTGCAGCTAAACCGGTGTCGTTTTCCTTGTGTATATTTCACTTCTTAGAGAATTGAAATCGATGTCAACGACCGATCGCTGATTATTAATTGTTCTGTAACTTTCAATTCTAACTTTGCAACGTTGAACCGTAACAAAAAATTTCTCATGAATTTTAAATAAGCTTGAGATGACCATTAGCAGTATTTCGTTCGTGCAATCATTTCTTGCGGTAATTCATCACTGTCATTCGGAGCGAAAAATTAGTTATTAATTGCTTGAAGGTTAATTAATCGCTCGACGGTCCTCGATCACTGAAAATCTACACGATCTAACCATTAACCCCGCATAAATAAAGATTGCCAATGATACACAAATGTTACGCCACACCTGAAGAGTTCAGTGAAACAAGGAAAGCTTCGATGCGCTAAAAAAAATTCCATCTTAGACATTCCCGGGGAGAAATTAGCTAATTTTTCCCCGAAAATATCCAGAATTCCAAGCAAGCCAGCGAGGTATAAAGACGAATCGGAGCCGAATATGCGTGCGCGTGCGTGCGTGCGTGCTTGCGAGCAGGAAGGAGAAACAAACAGAGGAAAAGGAGAGAGAGTTCATCCCCGATGGATCGGCGGTCGTTCGGACTCGGTGACCTCGATCCCCGAACCACGTCTCCTTTCACTCGAGAACTTCTTTCCGGAGGTCTTTCTCGCACCGGCGGTGCCAAGGAACGTGGTTGCATTTTACCGCGCTGCTGCTAGTGCTGCTAGCCTCAGTTCGCCGGAGAAGGCCGGCTCCGACGCCGTGTTACCACCTGCTACAGCTCGAGCTTTAGATTTCACTTTCATGTAAGTATAACGATACGTGCCTAAGTCAACAGACGTTCTCGTGGCTGTCGTGCCGCGAAATAGCCTTCGCGAGTAGTCTTTGTGGGAATAACCGAAATCAGTTATCCAGGTGAGGTGACCGCCTTTGCGATCGATGACGTCGATGCACCTGTAAATCGAACGCGTGGATTATCGGTGAAACGTCGATCGAACGTGGCTATCGCGGCTGAAAGTTCGATCTTAGCCGGTTTTTTGTGATTTCTACTTGTTTTCACTATACCTGTTGCTCGATTCGCTGGAAAGTAAGAAAGAGAATCATTGGAAGTACACTCGGTGATAGTTCGATCGATAATTCGCGCGACGACGGTGTTACTTCTAATTTCAAAATTAAGTATTGACCTGTGATGACTTTTGACCGTAGAAGATTCGTCAGTGTGAGACGATGCAACGTCTGGAAACCTAACAACGATTACGCATGTATGAGAAGATCCCACCGGTGAAAAGATGTCGAGCACGAAGGACGTTCTAGTAAAGCTGTGCATTCTGCTGCTCCTTTATGATCGTAAGTTGCCGCGCGTATTACTGTCCTTCGCCTACTTTTCGTAAAATCGTCTCCGTGTGATGCAAGGATCCTTGATCATAGTCCAAATCAAAAGGCCGACAGGTGTGTTTCTACGCTGATCGTTGGTAACACCTTATACCGTTTTATGCAAATTTTATGTTAATCTTACGTAAGGTTGAACTGAAAGCTACTCGAGCATATTAGAAAGAAGATGATACGATCCTTGAGTCAGAGTCGACGGGAAACGAAATTGAAAGTAAGATTCGAGTTTTGAAATGTCGCACCATTGATGAATTGTCTGCCTGTTTTTTTTTTTTTTTTTGTACACAACTGTGGACCAAATCACTATAAGAATCATTGATCATTTCAGATGCTACGTGTCTGATCATTCCGGAAGAGCTGCCGACGATACTTTCGCTGATCTACTCCAATATACCACCGATAAAAAAAGGTAATTCGATTGCGTCACGTGTGCGTGTCACACGTTTCGCGAATGTGTTTTCCCATAGAATTCGTACACTGCGATTTATCCGTAGTTGCCTCGAGCCACGCCACGCAAACCACTTTCACTGCTCACGCGTCTAACTCCATCGTCGTGCGATAATTCGAAACTGCCGGGAAACGAAACGTTTACCGTACTCGTCTTGATTGTTTTTTCTGTTTCCTGCGGCCAGGCACCGATTCGAGAGTCGGCGTGGGTTTCCGACTCGGCGAACACGCAGATTTCCAGGTACTGGTGGAGCTTGGCCCGCAAACTGAAACCAACCCGATCGGAAATGCTGACTCAAAGAGACGTCGAGATGTTAGTGTAATTCTGTTATTCTGTACGGTATACATTTCATAGAATAATCGACGATCTAACGAGCGATCTTTAATCAGGCAATGTTCAGCGCCGCGATGAGAGGTGAGCTCGGACCATTGGCTCAGGCGGTTGCAAAATATCAAATTGAACGGAAGTTGCAGAGAGAATTGGAAAAGTTGAAGAAGACGGAGGAGAAGCTGAAAGCGACCGCCACTGAAGAAACTCAAGGAAAAAAGGTAATTGCCATCTTTGTAGGGTATAATAAGTTCTGTAAATAAACTTTTCTTTTATCGTTTATTCTCTGATTCAGACTATAGCCAACGAGTGGTTATCTAAATGGAGCAAGGGAATGGTAAAGTCCTCCGAAGACGAGGCATCGACAGAAGAGATCTCTAATGAAAAAGGTTTCTCGAATTCTTCACAAAATAACACTGTACAAAGGATAGGGCGACCTCTCCCAGGGAGTGGTGGTAAGGGTACAATCTCGGATCTAACGAAATTGTACAAACAACAAAGTGACAAGAAGAACGAGTAATTCGAATCGGTTTTTTTACATATATAAATAGGATACGTGTTTTGTATATCTATATATATATATATCTCTTGTACAAATATCTACCATAAAAATATGACGTTACATGGGAGACACAGAAATAACAAAATTGATCGTTACTGCCTCGATACCAAAGGACATTACACATAGTTGCCAATGGTAGGGAAAGCGTATCATGATTGTGAAAGCTATGGTAAAAATTACCCGTATCGCTATTCGATAAACTTCCATGTGTTTATTTTTTAAACGACTATGCGCAATACTTAAAACATAATTTTATTAAAATTGAGTGTACTATATTGTATATTAGATTAACATATATTGTATATTCTTGTATTAAATATTTATGCAAAGTAAAGAAACAATTGTAATAATTCTTTTCTTTTTCGCGAAGTTCCTTTATATTTACTAAAATCGTAAAATATAGTGTGAATAAAATTGTACCATACAGAATGATTAATAACTAAATTGACTTAGTTATCTTATTTATGTATAAAAGTGTAGAAAAGCACGGTTTAGTGGTTGCAACAAATAATGTGCTGGACGACTGAGTAGGGTGCACGCACGTGGGTGAGACCTACGTATGAGCGAAGTCCTATTCTACAATAAAATAGCCTACAATAAACGAGCCTCTATGTACGTACATACTTTTTAACAGCAACAGGTAATATCGGGAACTGTAATAGCGATCGAAGTATATGTTCTTAGTTCCAACACCTTGTCACTGTAGACACGGCTGTGTCCATGTCCATTGCAATGGTTCTTATGCGAAAGAGTTGAGGTGACGTGTACGGTATTTTACAGTTTTCTGACAGTGGTTTTGCAAAATGAATGCATTTAAACGTGACAAAAAGGAGGAGGAAGATGGTAATCATGAATAAGCATCGTTCATTTTTCATAGTATTGTAAGCGTAAATTCATAAGCGTCATTAAACGAATGGATTGTATTCTTATGACAGTTCCTTGTAAACAGGTTCAGACGATTATTCGTCGTGAAATAGAGTTTTTTTCTTGTATGTGACCTAAACGATGAATTTGCACATACTTTTCGAACTACTGGAATACTGACACTTAGCTGTAGTATGCTCTTTCATATGTTTTTTGTGTTTCCAGGTGGGGGAAATCCTTTCCAAAATCTGGAAAAGACCACCGTACTGCAGGAAGCACGCACATTTAATGATACTCCAGTCAATCCAAGAAAATGTGCACACATTCTCACAAAGATACTGTACTTGTTGAATCAAGGGGAACAGTTGGGAACAATGGAGGCCACTGAAGCATTCTTTGCCATGACCAAGTTATTCCAATCCAGAGATGTTGTTCTACGACGCTTGGTGTACCTAGGTATCAAAGAATTAAGTTCCCTGGCAGAGGATGTGATCATAGTAACATCAAGTCTGACAAAAGATATGACTGGGAAAGAAGATTTGTACAGAGCTGCAGCCATAAGAGCATTATGTACAATCACCGATGGTGGAATGTTAGCTGCCATTGAACGTTATATGAAGCAAGCTATTGTAGACCGTTCTCCAGCAGTTTCTAGTGCAGCCTTAGTTTCTTCTTTACATCTGACCAATGTTTCTGGAGATGTTGCACGCAGATGGGCAAACGAGGCCCAAGAAGCATTAAATTCCAATAATGTAATGGTTCAGTATCATGCTCTAGGTGTTTTGTATCAAGCTCGTAAGTCAGACAAACATGCTGTAATAAAGCTAGTTGCAAAACTTACGAAAACCAGTCCAAAAAGTCCATATGCTGCTTGCATGCTAATCAGAATAGCTTGCAAATTACTGGAGGACGTTGGTGAAGCAATGGGATTATTGAGCTTCATTGAATCTTGTTTGCGTCAAAAGTCGGAAATGGTGGTGTACGAGGCTGCGCATGCATTAGTAAACCTTGGAAGAAGCGGAGCCAGGGAAATAGGCCCTGCTATTAGCGTCTTGCAACTGTTCTGCGTATCACCAAAACCAGCTTTAAGATTTGCCGCGGTTAGAACTTTGAATAAAGTCGCAATGACTCACCCAGCGGCAGTTACCGCTTGTAACTTAGATTTAGAAAATTTAATCACAGATTCGAATAGGTCGATTGCCACATTAGCGATCACTACTCTTTTAAAGACCGGTGCAGAAAGTTCGGTGGATCGATTAATGAAGCAAATTGCTACTTTCGTATCTGAAATTTCTGATGAATTTAAGGTCGTGGTTGTCCAAGCTATAAGGTAGCTGCACTCATACTATTGTTTTATACTTAAGTTCTTATAGAAGAATTTTCTGCACTATTTATTTAAATTTTCTTCCAGGGCTTTGTGCCAGAAGTTCCCTCGCAAGCACGCAGTTCTGATGAACTTCCTTTCTGCTATGCTAAGGGACGAAGGAGGCCTCGAATACAAAGCAGCGATTGCGGACACGATAATCGCCGTGATGGAAGGAAACGCTGAGGCGAAGGAGGCAGGTCTGGCTCATCTATGCGAGTTTATAGAGGACTGCGAGCACATTTCCCTCGCTGTTCGCATCTTACATTTGCTAGGGCAAGAGGGCCCGACTTCCAAGCAACCGTCCAGATACATTCGTTTCATTTATAATCGTGTGATTCTGGAAAGTGCCAGCGTACGTGCTGCGGCAGTTACCGCGTTGGCTCGTTTTGCAGCAGCATGTCCACCGTTGCTGCCCAATGTGTTGGTTCTATTGTCTCGTTGTCAATTGGACTCCGACGATGAAGTTCGTGATCGTGCTGCTTACTATTGCGCCATTCTCCAACAGCAGAACGACCCAACCATTCTTCCCCTAGTACAACCCCCTCTGTTATCCGTGCCTAGTTTAGAAAGATCTTTGAAGAATTACATGCGAACACCTATGGACGATCCATTTGACATTTCCCAGGTAGGCCCATATTTTAATGTATGTTGTTCGAGGTTATTCTAGCACTTATTTTATGAAATTCGACCGTTTTCAGGTTCCACCAGCACAGACTACGGAAGAACCACCGCAAATAGAAGTCCACGCGACTGTGAAACAACAACAACCTCGTTTGACGAGAGAGGAAAGCTTCATGGAAAAGTTGTCACAGATACCGCAG
The DNA here is from genome assembly GCF_001272555.1 of Dufourea novaeangliae. NCBI lineage: Eukaryota > Metazoa > Arthropoda > Insecta > Hymenoptera > Halictidae > Dufourea > Dufourea novaeangliae. Next base: position 679,126 of record NW_015373973.1, read on the forward strand.
TTGGCGATGGCCATTCATAATTCTACGCTGCTTAAGTCTTCGCCTGTCTTTGAACTAACGGAATCGGAGACAGAATACAACGTGAAATGTATCAAGCATACATTCACGGAAGTCCTTATTCTGCAATTCGATTGCATAAATACACTTACTGATCAATTGCTGGAAGATGTAACAGTAGCTGTTGAACCGCCGGAGGAGTAAGTACATTTTCACATACTTTATTCAAATGATATATCTTGGAAGAGGCAACATTTCTGTTGTGGTTTTAGTTATGTAATCATCTGCGAGGTCCCCTGTGCACGTCTACCATATAACGAACCGGGAACTACGTATACAGTATTAAAATATCCAGAAGATGTTCAGGCTAGTGTCGCCACTATTCCGACAACTCTGCGGTTCATGGCTCGAGATTGTGACCCTGCAACAGGCGTTCCGGATGCTGAACAAGGATACAAGGACGAATATATGGTACTTCATTTTCTAAATGCTTCAGAAAAGAAAAACAAACAGCGCATATTTAAACAGATTCATTTATCTTTGTAGCTGGAAGATTTAGAAGTGACTCTAGCTGATCAAGTTCGAGGACTTGGAAACAGGGAATTAGATTTCAATGCTGCGTGGGCAGCAGGGGCAGCAAAGGGATTTACTAAGTTTGAAGAGACTTTTATTTTAGGTACTTCTGTAAATACCTTGGAAGGCGCGATCCAAAGTATCACGGGATTCTTGGGCTTAGAAGTTGTAGAACGAACGAATCGAGTTCAAGCGGGTGCTGCAGCCCATAATTTGTTATTAAGCGGCGTTTTTAGAGGTGGAAAACAAATTCTTGCTCGTGCAAGATTAGCATTGTCCGGCACTCAAGTAACGATGCAACTTTCTGTGTTGTGTCCAGACTCGGATGTTGCTGAATTAATAATTTGTTCTGTAGGATAACTCAACACCTAATCGTGTCATTGAATCAACTGTACACATATGCATGTACCGAAGGATTTCTTCTATAAAAGTCGATAATCTATGCCAGAAGCTCCATATTTTTAGTATTATAAAAGTAATGTTGTGGTGAAACAAATGATCACGAAACCCGGGGCCGCTGAGTCTCTATTTCTATGTAATACTTTGTACATATAATTATAAAATTGTTCTCTAAATAACATTGTTCAAGTTTTTATTTTATTACATACCAATATAAACTTTCTTCCATTGATTTCAATTTATAATAAAACATTTACTAATGTTTGTTTTCATTTTTCCAATATTTGTAACGTCGAAGATTAGGTGCACATATGTACACATGTGCATTACATATTCAGAAGCTTTTTCTACCTTACCGACCAACCGTTCACAATGTTAGGAACTCCAACATGGTTTCGCTTCCTTTCGAAAATGGCTGCCGTATTGGATGAAGTCGGCAAATCCGCCGAAAAATTGGTAAACGAGGAAAAAGACGAAATTGTCGATGCAGAGGATGAAACTGGCGCAGTAGAAGCGTCGAAGAAGAAAAAAAAGAAGAAAAAGAAGAAGAAAGCTGGTGCGTTGTTTGATGTGCTGTTGGGTGTATCCTTGTCTGTTCCGAGTATAGGGTTTGTCTCGTGTCGTCTCTTATTTTCCAATGACTTAGTTTGTAATATAACACCACTAGTGATTGTTCTTCTGAAATATTATGTCCCGACTTTTTATCTTCTGCCAAAACAACTTCAAGTTAGAATATGATTACTAATAGATGAAATAAATGATTACTAAACGTCTCTGAGAACGACGCAATGTGGAAGTCGCTGCACCTGTATCACTTCATGTTATCGTTTATTTTTTCAAAGAATTCTTTTATTACTTTGTGTTCATCAAGTATTTGTGAATGTCTTTCTATTGACACATTTATTTTCTTAAAAATATTTTACCAAACATTGTATATTCTACTAATTGTATTGGTGGTATAATATTATTCACACACACAAAGTGCAACCTTGTAAAATTGTACACAAAAAATGATAAATTTAAGGCAGGATATTATTCTTGCAATTCTGTGATCTAAACTGGAAAGGTTATAAACATTATTTGGAATCAGTTGGATATAATAGTAATGAGTTGGTGCTTACTATAGATAGCATAAAATGTTAATGATTAATAAGTTGATATTGTATAATGCTATTACTGATCATTCATTGTTAATGTTGTGCTATAGAAGCTGGTGAAGCTAGTGCAGATGTTCCAGAGGGAGAAGAAGACAAGGCTAAGGATGGTGTTGCAGCTGGAGAAGGTATATTTGAATTCGATTTAATTTAAAAGATGATTAATTAAGATTATAATTTATAGAAGCTGCTCCAGAAGCAGCAGAAAATGATGGAGAAACAGAGGAAACTAAAAAGAAGAAGAAGAAACGCAAGCCACGTGGAAAAGCTGGAGGTGTTAAGCAACAAACGGATCCTCCAACCGTTCCTATATCAGAATTGTTCCCTGATGGAAATTTTCCAGTGGGACAGATAATGGAGCATCCACCTGCAGCAGGAGTAGATGATAGAATGGCAAAAGAGCGTTTCTCTAGCGAGGAGGCGCGTGCTTTTGATAGGATGAATAACGATATTTACAATGAAGCCAGACAAGCGGCTGAAGCTCACAGACAAACAAGAAAATACATTATGAATTGGGTATATTATAGATTTAGATTAGCGATTAACAGAAAATATTGTACTCATTCAAGACTATATGAAAACGCGATTTGTTTTTTCACAGGTAAAGCCTGGAATGACTATGATAGAGATATGCAATGAATTGGAAAATACAGCTAGATCATTGATAGGAGAAGATGGCCTTAAAGCTGGATTAGCCTTTCCAACCGGCTGTTCCAGAAATCACTGCGCTGCTCACTACACTCCAAACGCAGGTGATCCAACAGTCTTGGAGTACGATGATGTTACCAAGATTGACTTTGGTACCCATATAAATGGGCGGATCATCGATTGTGCATTTACCTTGACTTTCAATCCGAAATACGATAAGCTGATCGAAGCTGTTCGCGATGCTACAAATACGGGAATTATGGCCGCTGGCATTGACGTTCAACTTTGCGATGTTGGTGCTGCCATTCAGGAAGTCATGGAATCGTACGAAATCGAACTAGATGGCAAGACTTATCCGGTACGAATGTGCAATCCTTTTCGTATAATCGTTTTTATGTTGCAAATTAAATCGATGCTATTAAAGCGTTAATTAATTTACAGGTGAAGTCCATTAGAAATCTTAATGGACATTCGATTTCTCCGTACCGCATCCATTCTGGTAAAACTGTACCGATAGTTAGAGGTGGTGAGGCAACCAGGATGGAGGAGAATGAATTTTACGCTATCGAAACTTTTGGATCTACTGGAAAGGGAATCGTGCACGATGACTTGGACTGCTCTCACTATATGAAGAGTTTCGATGCCGGTTTTGTTCCACTAAGATTACAGAGCAGCAAGTCTCTTCTTAACACGATTAATAAGCATTTCGGTATGTGTTGGTTGTCGATGAAGAGCTTCAGCTATTCACAAGTTAAATACTATTCAATGCGTACATATTACTTTTAGGTACTTTGGCTTTTTGTAAACGATGGTTGGATCGCGTTGGTTGTACCAAGTATCAAATGGCTTTGAAAGATCTCTGCGACAAGGGAGCAGTCGACGCCTATCCGCCGTTGGTTGACGTCAAGGGATGTTATACTGCTCAGTTTGAGCACACTTTGGTCTTACGTCCATCTTGCAAAGAAGTAATTTCCCGCGGAGATGACTATTAACATATCTGTTCTCGAATCACGTTGCATGTACTCACACCTTCTGTTTAGGAATGTACAATTTGGTCTGTGTAAAATCAGTAACGATAAATGTTTATGATTAATAACGCAGAATTTAATTATATCACCTAATGATACTTTATTCATCGTTTCCCTTTGCCAGTGTACAATCAAATATCTTTGTAACGCAATATTTTACTAGTAAAACTCCTTTTTTTTTTTTTTTTTTTTTCATTTTTTTGTCAAATACTTAGCATGCTGGCATATGAACAATACGAAGTAGTATCGAGGATAACATTTTTTCACGAGCTTGTTTATTTCCGATGGATGAGTAAAAATGAGAAAAATATTATTGTTGTTGAATAAAATATATTTGATACCTCAATTGTACCGGTGTGATGATAGTTTTAAAGATGATTAGTTCGCCCTGACCACAGACAGAATAGCTGCGTGTAACGCGATTACGGTAAAATTCGAGTGAAACATTTCGACTATTTACATAATTGATTCGTAGAATTTTAAGTTACGATAATAAACATGCTTTTATTGGGTCTAAGAAGTAACAGAATTGAATACATTTTGAAAGAATGTAATCAATAGAGGAATCACTAGATTCGAATCAACGATCACGTTCCTACAGTACTGATCACTGTCGATCGAAATAGTATTGCGTAACAATAGACGTTTTACTTTTTCCCTGATCTATGAACGCTGTGGTGTAATAAATGTTACTACGTCGCGTATCAAACGCCTTTAATTTCTCTGCTAGACGCTGAAGGTTTTGGCCATTTAAAATAAATAAGCTTACAGTGAATCACATTACAAGCTGAATATTTACGCTTGCCATTTTCTCTTGAGAAATTACATTTTCTACTGTTCCCTCGGTTCAACACGCAGTCAGTTTCATCGTCTGGCGAGAGAACAATCGTACAGTGATTTCAATAAATCAAAACCTTCTGCCACTACCATAAATACAGCTATACAAATGTGTGGTCCCGGGGATGCTGCTGCTTCTGCTACTTTTCCTATTTCGAGTCTTTCCGTATTCTACGTTCAGATCTATTTCTCGTACAAATTTAGGCACGACGATAAACTAACGATCGACACTTACGTTACAACGATATTTCTCTTCATTCATCTATTCTACTTTATACCATTCACGAGTGTTTTGCTCCTTCAATTACACTAACGGTGTTCGACTCTATACGAGAACGTCCTAAAACGATCCGGTACGCGTAACAAAATATCGAATTATTCGCCTTGACCACGATTCGGTCAAGCCTAGCTATTTTTCCATCAAGGCGTTCTGCTAAGGCCCGTTTGTCGCACACCTCGACACTTCGTTCTCCGTTTAGCCATCGGAGGCGGAGCGGCGAGGACGCGGTGTATTGGTCACACGTGCGTAGGCACGGTGGATGCTGGTCGAAGGGATATCATCTCGAGAAGATTCGTGTTAACGTTTACGATTGCGATTTCCTTGATTTACCACGTTACACGTTCTGGTTCGAGTATACGTGCAAATAGGAGTCATCTAATGTACATGTTATTTTACCACAGAAACGACGACACGCGACGCTCCTATAGCTAAACTAGAGAATCTCAAATCGACAACTCTCGACGCCCATTAGAAAAGACGAAATTGATCGTTTCGCGCGTTAACACGTTCTCCGATAACTTTGGAAGAGTATAAGGCAAATTCATCTACTTTTCAGGAGAAGCACGTTACGAAGCTTACCACGGATTAAATATACTTCGAGCGAATAAATCTACCGTCAACAGTCACGATCTTTCCTCTATTTTTTTTTCGACGTAGCTGCTTCCTTCGACGGCGCGTTGCATAACCCTTTATTATACTTTGAATCACCATGCTCTCCCGCACACCACGGTGTCCCCTTATCGCGTTACACGATCGACCTTTTGTTTCTGCGTTTCTTCTTGTCCCCCTCGGTCGGTTCACTGAGAGTCTGTACGCGGTCTCAGCTTCGCTCTTGCTGTAATCAAAAGGTTGCTGGGCGGTTCCACCGTTTGTTGCGACTGTTCCAGCTGGAAACAACATTTTATTATATTCCTGTCATTTAATTTAAACATCGTCATGCCAAACAGCTTTTCGATGGGCTTCGTTACTGACAACTTGGGGGGGGGGGGGGGGGGGGGGGGGGAAGAGGAGGAGGCAATTCGTCGAGCAATCTAATACGTTGATGTGTATACCCGACGCTACTAACTTGGAGCCCAGCGCCTCATACACAGCTGTCATTGTCGAGGTTTTTGTGTCTAAATCTGTCCTATTGGAAAACCTGGCTCAACATTTCGCCAGCATTGCAGCTAGGCTTCATCAAGCAAGGATCGAATGACATAATGACACTGGTACGTGTAGTATCGCACGATGTATGTATACCACACCACACTGGCAACGAAGTTGGCTGCAATGCTGACGAAACATTGGGATAGATTTTCCAAGAGGATGCGTATTACATTCGAAAATTTGTTTCAATGTTCTGGAAGCCAGATTTGCTTCGAATAACTTTTCTCCTCTTGGCTGAATGGCTACAAACATTTTCACAACTGTATAAACACAGAAAACACCCTACCGTCATTTCGATGTGTTTCGCCCTCTGTTCGATAGCCCTCTGTAACGCGGTTCTAGGATCGTCCTTGTAATTTTCTTCCCGATTTTTTTCAGCCTCCCTTCTCGAGGCAGCTTCCCTATGCTTCTCCAGCGCCCGTTGGAGCTCGCTCTTCTGATTCAGCACGCTCCTGCCGCTGGAGGAAAGTGAAAACCGATGCGGTTAGCTATAATAATTACGTGTCGGTCGGTCGTTTGCCGCGCGTGAAAATCACGACGACGTGAAAAACACGCGAACACCGTGGTTACGATCGTACAACGGCCGCGGTTAAATTGTAAAAGTGGGTGGGAATGAGTCACGGGGGGATAGAGAAGTTCGCACGCGTGTAACATCGACAGGAAACAATTTTCTCGATGATAAGCGTGCGAAACGCATCGAAAAGCATGTGCGTAAATTATTCTTTACGCGTATTTGTCACTTGACAAACAGATTTCGATGAAATTTACTAAATTGAATAATTGTATTGCATACCCAGATAGCACCGTACATCCAAAGGACGTCCGTTTCATGTTTAGTTTATATCTGGACGTCCTACATCCACTTTAGATACCCCTAGGAGGTTCGTAAGACTTAAATTTCGGATGGATTCGTTTAGTAATTTTGACATGACGTTTCTGTGCTATTTGGGATGTGTATACGCATCCCAGATTAGTAGACTTTTATCGCGAAATGTCCTACTTTCTCCAAAAGTCGTTTATAAAATGCGTGGCAACACTGTTGATATTAATTTTTCGACTAAATTAGTCGAGATACGATTACCTGTTACAATCGAGGCCAATCGTGACGAAATTTGTAAGCAAACGAGACGCTCTAATCGTGCAGAAACTTACACTTTTTGATTGAACAACAGCTCTCTACGAAGATCCTTATGGTTATTGGAATTGAGGTAGGGGTTGTACGGTTTTCTGGGCAAGATCAGGCCGTCCGGTCCCATGTGAGGAGCAGGTGGTGGCGGAGGTGGTACACCCAACACCGGTGCCATGCTTTTTCCTGCAAAAGTACAGTCTATCATTCGTGTCGTTGCGAAGGTAATTCTACACTCCACATGTACATACAGGAGGGTGGTTCTAAAATGGTTGGCGAGACTCTGGACTAGTGCACCGGCGATGTTTAAAAGTCGGTATCGGTAATTTATAAAATGTAAAGCACCGTTCGTTGACAGGCAATCTTTTTCGGGAATAATTATTCCACGATCCGAAACGTATAAAAATTTCCAAAAGCGTTTAGTAATCCACGAGTAGCCATTTCGTGAACAGCCTCGACGGATTATATCACCGCAAACAACGTGACACGTTTAAATCTCACTTTTGTTGTTTCCCGTGTAACGAACAAGCGTCCAGAACGTGGCCAAACATTTGAAAAGCACCCCTTCTTTTCGTGCACACGCGATCCATCTCCGTCGATGAGGAAGAGGCTTTTCCGCGTGTCAAAATTCCGGAAATAATTGCGGCGGGGAACGGAGGAGTAGAACACCGTCGCGGAGTCGAGTGTACATTTTTAACAGGACTATGCCTACGTGGGGGCTCGAATAGGATATCGCTTGCGGTTTTATTCACCCTCCAACGAGGCGATTCTCGCCCTGACGGAACCCTCCTCGCACATCACGGGGAATCGCACTGAAGCATTTCCGGCCTCGTCGTATCAAACGGCCAACTGCTATATACTTTTGCGCGGGGCTTCGCATAGCTGCTGCTAATCGGATATAGAAGTACACGAGGCACTGGGTGCCGGGTCAGTATCTACGTGCCATCCTGCTCTCAAGGTGAAGTGTAAACAATGCGTTTTTTTATTGCATAAAACCGAATATGTTCTCTAGCTAAGAAAGCTAGAAGAAACGAGAACGTGCTGGAAAAGTGGGCAAGTGAAGATGTTCCAAACTGAATAATCACGAATTTTTCGTCAAGTACTTATACGCGAACAATGTGTGTATGTATTCGGAACTCCCACGATTCCACGAAGTATTGCCGGTTAGAGGCAGCAGCTTGTAGCCGCGGTCGGAAAAGTATATCCCGATAGTCTAGGTCGTGATTTACGGCCAGCTGGAGCACATCTTTCTTCCGGTATACAGTTACGACCTCAAGAATTCCCGAAACCAGTTTCCTATTGCACGCCCGTATTAATCGCCGCGAATATCTCTGCCGGTTGCTCGATACCCAAAACACTCGATCTCGGGATCACAAACGATCGTTCACCTTTCACGGCGGCACCATCGACACCCCCGAATATCGATAACGATTCTTTCAAAACATCGACGACCACGATCGTTACACGACGTTCCCGGTTAAGATAACGGAAAGATATGCTAAAACATATCGTAATTTGTATTCCCGACAACGACGATGAACGTGTCACCATTTTCAACGAGACTGAATCCTGTGAATCTCTCTGTTTGTGAATGTCAACGATGACAGAGAAGTTTCGTGTCTCGTCTACGAAACTAAACTAGGAGAACAAACACACACCGGCGTCATAGTGTCGCGGCATTGCGCAATTAACGCGAGCTAGCCTTATTCTTTTCTCTCCCTCGGTTCAGGTCGCGTGGGAGGGAGGTGACCGGACAATCTCGCGTGACCTATCGACACGTTGAAAAACGGCACGATCGCGCCGCCGCCAGGAAAAAGAGGTTGCGAAAGTGAGTCACCGTTTCGTTGCTTGCTTGCTTGCGTGCGTGCGCCTCCAACAACCGCCGCACGATTTCGTGGAAATTGGAATGATGAGGTTGTTCGAGGAGATCTGCAAGTACAGTTTGGCTCCTTTTTGCTCCGTGTAATACGATCGTATCTCGTGACCGTATTTAGTCTCGCGGAAACCGGCCTACCTACCCGCTTGTAAAGCTTATCCTCCTGGTATCAGAACTGAAGAATCAGGGTTCTATTCTATTAGTGATTCATTATGTTTCAGAACAGTTTTCCATTCGAAAGAGACAACAACGATCTTCGGAAACTATTATAACAGACTATTACGCAATGTTAATCGTTACCTACTCGGGTGAAAATCTTGTTCGTTATTCCACAAATCGTACTGTATACAAATCTTGTTGCTTATTACAGCTCTATTACTTGTGTTTTGCATTTTCATGTAAGAAAACATCGAAATAACCCCTCTTTACACTAGTTAACCCTTTCGATGTTACGTCGACTGTACTCGCCATGAAAAAATGGCATATTTTTTGCAATTTTAATTGCAATTTAAAAAAATTTGTATCGTATTTAAAGTAAAATTTAGGTAAACCAAATACTATATTTGTAATTTTAACACGTATAGTATACTCGTCATAGCTTAAAAAATAATTAAGCACACAAGTGCACGTTTTCAAAATGAAATAAAGCACTTAAAGGGGTTAATTTCCACAACGAAGAACCATAGTCTAGGACGCCTCGTGTCACGATCGAAGATTGATTTCCCGTTTAACGATCTGTGCCACGCGATAACACGCGATATTCGTGTATCGACGACGGGGGGAGGAAAGGGGACAGTGACTTTCGCGAACGCGCATCAAAAGGGAAGAAGTGGATCGGATCCGCTTTAGTTCCATTTAACGAGCGAAAAGTGAATTTCACGGGCAAATATCTATCGAAGCGCGACCGGCCAGGTTGCTCGGGTAACGAGCGCGGATCTTTTGCGGATTCGCGGAATTAGGTTCCTCCGTTCGAGCGACACCATCGCCGCCACAATATCGAGAAATACGAGCGAGTCATAAAACGTGTCCAGCGAGAGCCAACGAAACGAAAGTAAAGAACATCGGTTGTCTGTCGTTCGAGGATTTTCTACCCGTAAAGCACTCTCGATCTTTCGGAATTTGGAATCGTGGCAGAATTTCCAAGCCAAAGGGATCCCCCACTGCGTGTCGCCGATGCACACGACTACTAACATCGTCGACTCTCGAGTTCTTTACATAAAACGTTTTCAATTTCCATTAAAAGCACACGGCTCGCTCGATTTTCTTCTCATGACTGGGCATCAGGCTAATGGCTAATTAAAGCCGACGCTAAAATGTTTGAAAGTGATTTGCGGCGAAAGCGCAATCGGGGTTACTCGTTCGATACATTAATTTCGACTTGATGGTTCTTGCTAAAGACCTATTTTCAATGACGAGGAGATATAAATTTCATACGTGGAAACCCCGTTCGAACGCTAAATCCTGGGTAACACAGAGTGGTGGGATCGCGATCGATTTGCAATATATCGAGGAACGCTCGTGGAGCGTGGTCCCTCGAGATTTAATGCCTGTCCGGGTAAGGATACCGCATAGAAAGAGAGAGACGTGGCGAGGGGCACAGAGAAGCGGCGAGCGAGCCGAAGAGAGGAGAGGAAAAAAAAATATAAAAATGCGGACCCAGTCAGGATGTAATTTTGAGGCAGATGTGCGGGTACGAGAGGGAGAGATCGTTGCACCGCGAGCAAAGCGCAGCTGAAGTAGCGTGAGAAAATGCGACGACCGCTCCGACAGATGATAATGACCGAAGGGCAAAGCCAGGGCCGTAACGATTTGGCGGATTCAACGAGAACCCGCGTGCTATAACCACGGTCGGCTGCTTCTTTTCCGAATTTCTCTGCTTGTGTTTAATATTAAACCCGATCGAACGGAGAATCAACCATTTTGGAGAATCAACCAATCTCATTAACTGTTTAAAGGTTGAGATGACGATCTTAGATACTGCTGCTTCTCACTGTGTATTGTTCGAATAAAATTCTGCTCAACTCTCACTACAGCAGTGGGACTAAAACGCGGAAGATGGACTCGTTCCCGGTAATCCAAGGGTGATAGTCGTTACATCAATCCGGGCTAGGCACCCCGTACGCGGTTTCCAACGTGTTCCTAATGTTAATGTATCTGCATTATAAGAAGGCGAACGCAACATTTGCATGTCGCACGCAATCTAGCGTTTCGCGGTATCGAGACGAGGAAAATTGCGCACGACAGGAAATACGAACAGATTATTATGAAAAAGAAAAAAAAACAAGGGCAATCTAACGAGAAGGTATACTAAGATCTATTGTAATGTTACTTTCTACAATATTACTGGAGAATATTGTTGGCCGGGGAGGGATGTGAAAGGATGTACGAAACTGGTAAACCGTAAACTGCAAATTGAATTATGTTAATTCGTACAATAAAGACCCACTGACACGGTGAAACGATAATCGGGCGCGGCGCGTTTGGCTGATTGATATTCAGGGTGCATCGAGGTGGAGGGGGGCTGTGGACAATACCGAACGGACGGTCGTGCAGCAGCGGGCATCTTTTTCAATCCATCGCAGATTTGGTCAATGAAACCAAAGCGCACCGACACTATCGTATCCAGCATGATCTGATGTGCCGCCTTTTATAGTCAGTTAAGGGTCTTTACGAGAGGATCATCGTAAACGGTAATGAGAATAAAAAAAAGAGAGAGAGATGCGTCGATGACGCGTGACTCACCGTTTGTTAAACCGTCGCAGCTGTCCGTGTCGCTCTTCAGACCGTTAGCGATCACCTGAAACACGTACGCTTGATTAACGGAGCGAATATGCGACAGTTAGTTATCAATGACAGATATATTCTTATTCTACGAGCGTCTCGCCTCGAATCTCGCTGAACCAGTTACGTGTTAATTTATGGCTCGTTAACCGTAGGAAATTGGAATTTCTACGACCAAAGATTACTGGTGTGAGCCAAGGATTAAGGAAACATTGAAGAGAATTTTCATGTACAAGGTATCATCTTTTTTTCCTTCTAGAGTAGAACTTTCGATTAACTATTAATCTCGTCTTGTCTAGAAAACAATATTATTAGGTGTACAAACTAATTCGTGGCCACCACAATTAATTACTGACTGCAAATCGTTATTATTTTTTCGAGAGGGATTCGCCAACTGCCCGAGAAATGGTGGGAAATATTTTCAAGACTAGAAAGTAGTTCTTTTTTTTGTAAATAAACAAGAAATCTATGAATAGAAGGTCACGAATTAATTTATCCACGAAATTGCAACTTGTTGAAGAATGAACCGCGGATAGAAACAACCGAAGTTCGAATATCACAAAGTAGATACAATATCGGGATAATACTGTATGTATACAGGTGAGCAGAAGGAACTTATTCATCCGTTCGCGAACAGATGAATGGCAAAGTGGTTTCCCGTCGCTGGCTCCTTTGCCCCGAAGGAAGAATCGAAAGTACGATCGTCGACGCATTATACAGTTTCCCTCGTGAGTCGTGACTCGTCATCGATGATTTCACCGCGATACCAGCGTGTCGTTGCAAGGCAGATACCGACGACGAAGACTGCTCGTTGCCGGTTACCATCGAGCGTGAATGCAATGTCAACGCGCGATGAATAAATAAAAATCTGCGAAACACGTTCGTTCGAGCGTTCCTTTCGTAACACGTTTTCTGCGACTAGTTCGTCGAAAAATGCGACGGAAACCGGTAAATACGATTATTACCGTTGAGACCTTCGGGGGTTTGCCAACAGTGTAAGTACATTTTTTTGAAAAAAGTTATTGCAACCGTTTCGCACGGCGTTACACAGCTGGTTTCGCCAGGGTTCCAGTGACACACTGCTGTTTACGATAGTATCATAAGCATCAACGTATCACGTTACACCCGAATCCCTTGGGCAGTAATAAAACTGCACGACTCAGTGGTGGGCTGTAAAAGCCTTTGGAAATCTCTGATTGTAAATACCAGAGAGCCACGTTTACACGCGAATCGTGAAACTTTCGGTGCGGTATTAGTATTTTTTTCTTTATTTTTTTCCATCCACCGTATCTACGAGACCCAGTTTATCGTGGAAACTTCCGCCCTCGATATCAGTGGTCGATAGGCGGTCACGTCCGAGTGAAGAACTATACGGAATGCTCGCGCGTGGTGAATCCACAGGTCGGCCGCCTCTGTCAATTCTTCGTATCGGGCACATTTGTCCGCCGATAGGAACCGTTTACATAAGTATCAGACGTTCGATTAATGTTTACGATACTGTTAACGAGCGGCGTTACTCAGCGGAAGTTCGTTCAAGGAAAGAAAACTATAACTCTGTCGTACGACTGATGGAACACCGTGTGTGTACGTAGAAGAGAGTGAAAGCCAGGCGAAAGTACAAAGAACGTGCGGAATCGGTAGCTTCATCGCAATTAAGTATTTATAACGTAACCGTGTGATCGATCGGTTTTCGTCTTATAACTGGACTCGATCGATGTTACACACAGGTGAAGGCGTATCGAACAAAGTTTATTCCGACGAATTTTTTCCGTTGCCAAAAGATCCACTCGCGACTAGGAAATTAGGTAGCTTCGTGTAGTCTTGCTGAAAGTTAGCACCGTGTGGCACAATAAACCAGAGATGCTTTTACCCTACTTTCCCGATGCATCGCCCCGCGTCGAGTCCGTTGTTTCGCGAAGCATCGAAAAAAAAAAAAGAAACAACGAGCCACCCGAGAAAACGGGTGCAAGGAGTCTCTCGCTGGGGCCAGCATTATGCAAGCACGTTCATGTCGAACAGCTATTGTCGCTATCTCTTTGTAGCACGATGCTGCGAAAGAACACCGGGGGCGCACAGGTGCATAAAAAACGCGAACGTAACAGGTTTTTACAAAGCGAACGATCGTTGTCTCGAGGCTGTGAAAGGAATCTCTCGAACGTCGCTCGACTTTGTCGCAGAAAGAAAAAAAATAAAATGGTCCTCGGAGCTTTGCTCCGAAATTATACGGTTGTCACTTCGCGAGCTATATGTACCACCTTCGATTTAACCACACTGATCACACATATGCACTAGAAGGTGTATTCGGTAATGCAATTTCCTAAGGTTTGCGCGTTTACTCCGTTGTAACTATAAGTCAAAAGCTACCTGCGACTCGTTCATTCTCGTTCGAGAACAGAACACCCAATGAGCTCATACACGTCGAATTGAAAACAGCATCGCAGGTGCGCACAGTCCGCGAACAAAGCACCAGCGGAAACAAAACGAATAGTTCTGAATCATTTAACGAACACCGTCGTCAAAGATCACATGCTTCGTTCGGAATCGTCTTAGAATCAACTCAGGCTTCCCACGTGAGTTTTCAAACTCGTACACTACACTATTTCCCGACTTCCCCTTTTTTCTTCCATCACGCGCGAAGAACCGAAGGAAACTGATTGTGAAGAAGAACGCGGAAAGGATCGGGGGATTCTCGTTCGCATTCCAAAGGTGCTTAGTTTCGGTACCCGCGTTGCACTACACTCGCTCGAAGAAAAAAAGAAAAGAGCAGCGCGTCGAAAAGCAGCGGGGGACGAGTTTACGAAGGCTAGGACAGGACAGAAGAACAGCTAATTGCTCGTCCACGGGCGTGAACGCGTGCGTAACGGCTCCGGAGGGCTCGCACGAGGAGGCCCAGGCCCCTATTCGTTCCTCGATGCTTGGGAGCGGCCGATACACGCGTCGTCTATCCGCTTCCTCGCCCCGCAGCGCGACCAGTGTGTGTTTACGTACGTATATGACGCGTCGGTTAAACGAGTTACGATGAGCTTTAGCCGGTGGGGGTCGCAAGTCCGGAAGGAAGTGGAAAATATTAACGTTTCTACGGAACAGGGGGAGCAGCAGCCGTGTCCTGACTGTCCTCGGCCGGTGGTTCTTTCGCATTGTGATCGATGTGAAAGGGCACTCCGAAAAGGGGGACTATACTACGTGTGACACTCTGCGGTTCCGGCAATGCGAGTACCGTTTCGGTCTCTGTGTTTATTTTTTTTACCTTTTCCTTTCTTCGTTTAAGAATCGTCCGAAAGAGACGCAGGGGGCCAAGCAGGTAGGCTAGCATTATTTTTCGGAAGGTGTAGGAATTCTTCCCGAAATCACAAGCTCTACCGCGCGTCTCATTTCCCTAGCCCCATCGTCTCTAACTGGTACATACGCTCCCGTTGATATTGCACGGCGGCGGCGGGGTGACTGCGACGGGAAGATCCGTGCGATTCAAAGGTCACCGACTCGAGAAGAGCCGCTGCTTGAAAATCAACCGGAGAAAACTTCATGTAAGCGATCAACGAGGACTCCGCGCTTTTTCTACCGGAACAATAGCCTCCGTGAGGAACTCGCGCGCGCGCGCGCGCACTCGCCTCTGCTCGATAGCAATAGAAGATAATATATTCCGGCGCAAAGAGGCGGGCACAGAGGAAGTCGATGCCGGGGACAATTATCCCGTCCCGAACGACACTGGGAAGACTGACGCAGCCGCCTCGTTTAAAACCGCAATTTCGACATTTTTTGCTGTCGCGTCTTTAAATCTTCGGTCGCGTCATTAAATATTCCTCGCTCGAAGTCACCGTACGTACGTATGGTGGTCAAGTTTAATTGCAAGTCTCTAGGCAGACGGTAAATCACTGAACTACTCGTGTTGTTTTTCGAATGGGGGTTATTTTGGTTTCTCGATACAAGGTAGTGTCCGATCCGAGTAAAGCCGTTTCGTGGATATCAAAGGACATAAGACGGTTCGAAGGGTCTTGAACTACCAACGATAAACCAATTTTTCGAGGAAGAAACAGATCAATCCTAGGTTGTATACACTGTATACTACAGGGTGCACCACGGAACGTAATCAGCTTAGATTATTCCACTGCTAGTTGTTCGATCGAACAATTTGTTTTGCATGTTTAACCATCGGTGCGGGTGTCGTAAATAGAACTACTAAGCAGTTGTTTCTTAACCGTTTACGCCACCATTTTTAAAGTTTCTTTGGTTTATCCATAAAAAAAACTGATGGTGACCTTGAGAATTCTGGAAAAAGAGGGTTATTGGAAATTTTGGCACAACCATCTTAAAACTCTCATTGAATCATGTTATATTAGCCAAGAAAATGTTCGATCGAACAGCTAGTAGTAGAATAATCTAAGCTGAT
This sequence comes from Dufourea novaeangliae, assembly GCF_001272555.1. Classification (NCBI taxonomy): domain Eukaryota; kingdom Metazoa; phylum Arthropoda; class Insecta; order Hymenoptera; family Halictidae; genus Dufourea; species Dufourea novaeangliae. The sequence goes on from NW_015373973.1 coordinate 695,358, forward strand.
CACATTTCGTGATCCTCCCTATATACACGAGGAATAACAACATCCCCTTCTGAAAGTGTAACAAAGAAATCGACGCGACGTCTCGGTGGTCGAAAGTAGCCGCGGGAGCGGTACATAACGTTCTAACGAGCAATAATTTCGTTCAGCTTCGACAGGTTACAGGATAAATCTTAATTCCCCGAGCGCTTTCACCGAAGCTTCAAACCTTCCGAGATCGTATCGTTTCCCCGGTGTTCATTGTATTCGCACGGGAGGCACGGGGAAACCAGCGGCGGCGGACACGCCAGGAACTCGTTCCTGCGGCCCCGAATGTGCTGGTGGCGGTCTCTTAACCGGCTCTTAATTGGACCTATTTATTGCTCCGACGATCCGATGGAAGGTAACGGCGCCGTCGTCGGTCTCGCGAACGTGGAAACCGCGGGAAAAAGCCATCCGAACAGAAAGTGCTTCGATTTGTAACCGATATTTCATTGCTAATGCAGCATCATCCTTTCGGTTCAGCGCGCGTCCGCGGAATAATAGGTCGGACGGAATTTATCGTCGACACTTTGACCGGCATTCGACACTCTACGGTGGTCATGGACGTCATCGATGACCAGCGACGTCATCGTTCATTCAAACACACTCGGCACAGAATAAAAACGATAATATCTGTAAACTGTGTTTCGGTACTGTTAACACGCTGTAACGTGAACCGATAAGCCTCCGTAGTTTCTATATAGTTTTTGAAAACCCGAAGCTGCATATTTGCAAACACGAAGATGCAACGTGGAGGAATGTTCGGGGGAGAAATAAAGCAAAAAATCGTAACGGGAATTTGGCGATTCGATGCATCGAAGAGGGACAGAACCGGGATTAACGGGTTCGATGCAGACGTAGAGGCGGAAATTTTGAAATAAAACAACCGGGTTCGCCGTTGATGCGCGTTATCCTCGAGACACCGCGTGCGCGAGCGGACGAGTGCATCGAATTGCAAAACACCTAGGAGACGTAAGTATGCACGCGGCGGTTCTCTCTCCGCTCATATGCTCGATTGCTTCGGGACGCATGTGGGCCTTTCAACGCGTTTTAAATCGATCCGCCTCTTTCGCAACGCGTAACGCACGCTCGGCGACGCGTGTCGCGGCCCCGATCGGGACCACGGCGTTTTCGTAAATATTTGAAAACAACTGACTGAAATCGTGGAAACGAATGCAAATCGACTGTGCCAGGCGACGGTAAGAATGCGAGAAGTAAATCGATGATACAAAACAAAATGAACCGCCAATGTTCTCTGGGCTGTTGGAGTTATATTCGACTTCAATTACTTTCTCTCTTACGAGCAGAATGTTCGGTAGTTCTGATAACATACAATGATGATACTCGATCACATGTTTGTCGAAAACACGTTCGAGTCTCCGCAAGTTGTCAAAGTTCACGCGTCTATCACTCTGTCAACGGAAATGTAACCAACTGTACGACAGTGGAACGAAGGTGCGATTATATGTATGCTCCACAAAGTTGGTCTCAACCCCTCGGTAGATCGTGTCACGATTAGTATGTAGTCTCGAACCACCAGTCTTCCTACATCAAAAAGACATTGCAACTATGTTTGGACGCGATTTATGGAACCGTCAGAATCATTTTCGTCTTCTACGCGAATTCCCGCGCCACAAGACTCTCTGCAGGCAGACACAGAATCCTCCTTTACTACTAAAAAGTAAACCTTAATTTTCAATCGGAATGTTTCGCGGATCAACGAGCCAGAGGATTCTCTACGAAACTTCGGATGTTTCGCGGGAGAATTCGAGAACGGTTATCGGTCAGGCCGAGAGCACTGGCACCGCGCACTTGGTCGGAACTGAAAAAGGGTGTGTACCTGACGGAGATACGAAGGAATCAGGCTGAGACGGAAATTAGCGCGTTTTTACTTTTACTGTTCCCGGCGTGTAGCGGCGGCGACGACGGCGTTCCGTTCGTAGAACTCGAGGCACTTGCCGCTCGTTCGAGCGCACCACGCAAACTGACAGGACGACAGCGCGCGGAGAACGCGGAGACACCGCGGCCGAACAGAGAGAAAAGGAGAGACAGAGAAAGAGAGGGAAGCGTTTGCTCTTCGTCTCGGTCATGCGAGCCATGTGCGTCGTAACGGGTACCGACCCCATGCTCGAGTTCTCCACGCACGTAAGCGTGCTTCTGATAATAGGAAGACGCTTCGACGACGGCGGCGCGCGGACCGTTCCGGGGGAGGAATTTATGGTTGTGGGGACAGATCGGAGCACAGTTTCGCGATTTCCCAATTTTTTCAATTACCACTTATAGTACCTTACAATTCTTCTTTGTGTACCCTCTAGAAATACCGTGGAATGTATGCATTCTTGAAGGTATTTATTACAAATTAACACATTTTTTCGAAAAATAAAGATACTTTTTTTGTATTTTATTCAAAAATGTTGAAACTATTAAATTTTGTCGTTCGTCACACGAGTTTCTTACAAGTTGTTGTAATTAGTTACTCGAGGAGACTCAAATATACAACCGCGAGTGTTTTTTAACACATCCATTTAACTCATCGATCTATGAACCGTATGTTAGTCCTTGGTATTAAGTCATATAAAAATAATGTTTCAAACTGTAGAAAGTATTGGAGGTCCAAACGGACCCAAGCACCACTGGCTGTACGAACATTAAAAATATCCGCCTTCCGTGGGTTGAACGAAATATAATTATTGTATATTCAGGAAGTAGGACGATACCAGGAAGCCAGAAGAATTTCCGCTTTTCAGAAGTGATTGAGAATCACTGGTCTTCTTCGAAGCAATTTAAAAAAATCACCGGACAAGACCAACACCCCTTATCTACTAAAATTAAGCAAAGCCAGAGAGCGGAGTCCTTCGATAACGGACGAATTCCGTAACGAAAGCTAGGCTGACTAATCTTCCAATGGATTAGTCATTGTCGGTCGACGACGTTCCGTTCATCGTCGCCCGGAGATGCGACGGCATTTCTATCTTTGCTTATTCCACGTAAAGTCGGACACTTTTTGGAGTAACATTTCGGATTTTGTTGAAACTTGGATGTGTTGTTGTCTTTAGTGATACATGTACATGTGTATGCGTATCATACACATGTGACCCGTACAAAACTCACCAGGTTAGAAGTCTTTTTCGATCGGTTAAAAATCGGAACCTCGATCGTTTGCTGGATAGATTACCGCGTTCATTATTTTGCGAACGGGGACCGTTGCGCAGTGGTCGATTCGATTCTCGAATCGGAGGAAATTAATCGGAACCGAGGCGAACACGCGCTATCTCGCACGATCGAGTGGCTTCGCGTAGGAAGTTACATACCTGTACGGAAAATGATTGCGTGTCGCGCGAGGAGCGAGTGTTTCGCCGGTCGGAGACGTTATCCGCTCGATGATCGCCGATCAGAGGATCTTAATGCATCGTCCATTTCGGAATTTCAACAGGGAGGAAGGGAAAGAAGACCGTAACCGAAAACCTCGATCCTTCTACACGGGGAAAAAGCGATCCTCGTCGAAAGCACCTGCGCGCGCGTTTCGATCGGTGTATACTTTCACTCTCTTCGCGATTCGAGGGGACCGGTCCGATCATTCGTTACACGACCATGCAAATCACCGGAAGTCCGTAGTTTAATCCGTTACGAGAGAGCATTCCGACTCAGGTTCTCTCCCGAACTTGTGCACACGAAACACACGTTGGTTTCGTCACGATGTTTATTAGCCGTCCACGACTACGAAGGTTTTACACACCTAGTTCGAAGATGCTCTCTCTTTCCCAATGAATCGATACGATACACCCAGATGATGGCCAACCGAGGAAAGGAACCCAAGGTGAGACGAAACGAGGATATCCGTCACTTTACGAGCACCGTATCGGATTTTACGTAATGTCCCTATATCAAAACAACGCGATTGGCCCGTGATTAGAGTCCGTTGGCAGGATAATCCTCGGAGAAAACAATGTGTCGACATCAATGATATTGGTTTCCTCTGTTTTGAAAACTCCCTTTGTGGAACTAATTAAAATAGGGTAAACAGAGTATGTCGCACTCATCGAGACATTACTGTATAACGACTCACACTAGCACTACCGATGATAAACGAACATCTATTTCGATCGGTCTATAAACATGACGAACGTTAGAAAATCCACAAATTTATAAATCAACTAATTTTTTCACTTTCGTATAGTAATAAAAGTTGCAAAAGATTCGAGGAAATATCATATATTGTTAGAACATTTTAATCTACATTATAAGAGTACCAACGAGTCATTTTAGTTGTTAGGTATAGTTCCAGGTGTTAAATCCTCTATTTCGCAGTCTAACAGGAGAGAATATATCGTCTCGATTCGACACCGATGAAACGTCGCTCCCGAATACCTTCGACTGGAATTAACTCGTAGCAGTGCGAAGAAAACGGAAAATACAGCTACTCGAAACGATTTATAGGGATCATAATTTCACGACGATGATTTCCAGTGCGCGATAACTCACAGTCGCGAAACAGCAACAAACGGTGTTCGCGGTGCGTTCACGGTAATCGAGCATACGGTGCTACACAGAATCACCTTCAGAATGTTTGAACACGCTTTCGTGGCGGTCGGCGTGTCAACGGGAGAAATTTTAATGCGGGTAATTATAATCGAAATATATATATATATACACAGAGCAAACGACTCGTCGCGACAATGCCGCCTGAAAAACAATAATGCCCTGTAATTAACGGGTTATTTCGCTGGTCCGGCCGGGTGCTTCTTAGCTATTTCTATTATACGATCTATAATTTCCTCGCGGAGTCGGCCGACAAATCAAAGCATCGCTCCTTCTCCGTCCCCTTGTCTTCTTCGTTCCGCTTCTTTTCCCTGCTTATTTCCTATTCAGTTACCTCTACTTCCTACCTGCTGCTCTCTAATTCTCCTCCATCGACTTACTTTACGTACATACTTCTGGCTAATATTTGCCGTCTTTACCAAAGGTATGATGGAATCACAGTTTCGCCGGAAACTTTTGCTACCCACTATATATATATATATATATGGGGGCACCAAAATCTTTCAAGTGTTTAGGACCACTAAACGTCAGAGAAGTCAAAAGAATATCGAAAATCTCATACACAGAGGTCAGGGATGTTGCACCCCCGACTTCGAAACACGGAAGCGCGAAATTCGATCGGACGACGGGTAGTAAGTGGACTCGCGTTAAATCTCTCGCTAGTTTCGAGAGAGGAGATCCGGGAGGGATTCGGTTTCGCTTTTTTCCGATTCTCAGGGAGGCGAGAAAACAAAGCTGCACACACCGACACGTTCGCTTTCTAAACGGTTGAACGAACCGTGTTCCCACCTTGGGAATATCCGACTGGCTGCATGATCAATCGACCGGAACCACCTTGGAGAAATGCTTAGGAAACGACGACAAATTATTTGGCGATGCCGGAAGTGCATCGATCGCCCCGGCTCTTTTCCCTCGCGCGCCCGCCTTGCCACGTTTCAATCGGTCTCGAGATTTCCGGTCTGTCGCGCTTCGATAGGCAGCACCCAGATCGATCCGATCCGATCCGATTCGATCCGATCCTTGCCTCTCCGTTTTCGGAGCGAACACTCCGTGTATATACCATTAACACGCAAAGGTCTATCAAGTTTTTCGTGTTCTCTCGATTCTGACACAAACAAGATTACAAGCTGTGGTATCTACTTAACTGCAACCGTATAATTTTACTGTCGCGTTCCACCGAAGTTTTTCATTCTTCGTTTGCAGATTTAGGAAAACCGGTTGGTTGCCAATTATAAAGGCGATTTCATTGACCGAATCTGTGAATTTTGCATCACCTCTAATTAGGGAATTTAACGGTGAAACGCATGAAAAGTGGGCGATGGATTTCACGAAAGGCGGAGTGGCTCGACGAGCGTGGCTTGCAACTTTTCAATTAGCCGCAATTTCCGGATCGTCGCGATCGATCATCACAGGGCGCGCATCTACGAGGCAGCCCCACCATCAGCATCGCGACATTTCACCTCGATTACAGTCTGCGCAAACTATCGACTATCGTCGGAGCCGCCTCGCCCTCGAGGGGTTCGTACCTATGCGGTGGATACGATAACGAGATCATAAATTCGTGTTTCACGATCTTTTTACGCGATGTTACATCAAGCGCGGGGCGCTAGTTTATAGACTATTTAATGCGGGGGAAAAAAAAGACAAAAGGCTCGCGGAATGCTGCACCAGACCGTGCGAATAAGTGGTGATAAAGTTGTATTTACGCGGAAGGACAATAAACGACGAATCTCGAATCGGAAATTTCTAATTTCCTTTTCTTCCCCGTTTTCACCCTATGCTTTTCTTTCTGGAGCACAACTTTCGACTGTTCACTCGTGCGTGGAGATAACTCTTATATCATTCGAGTATCATTTCTCAATTTCTTTGAATCTTGATAAAAAGCCTTTGAATTCTTCTCTCCGATATGCAACGGTGACGTGATTATTCATGGTATTGTTTCCCCCTGATTAATCTCTGTACAACATCATTTAATCGTTTTACTTGCGAGGCAAGCAGCGCTATATTTAAATCTATGTTATGTCCCAACTAGAAATGTGCAAGCAATTTCTGTCTAAGAAATAAAGATTAACACGTGCAAATGTCTTTTAAGGTAAATTCAATTTTATTTAGAAAAATGTTCATTTATTCGTCGAGCTGTTTATATATAATTGGTAGCAATCATTCTCTGCGAAATTGCAAATATCAACAATAAAAGAGTAAATACCGTAAGACTGAAAATGAAAGCACTTATCGTGCGCGTATCTTGAAGGATAAAGTATGCATTAACTTCCTACCATTGGAGAATTTCGAGGAGCGGTGATAGAGAGTGAGCAGTGTCGTCTTGTTTGGAAAGTAAGAGAACTGGTTTCGAATACAGCTCGTAAGAGCGATCTTTGTACCAACGATCGTAATACTGCGACGAAAACAATGATTGAATGAAGCGGTTCTTTAATACGGGCTCTCGCTTCGTCGAGCCGGTAGCTCGTTGTCGGAATTAATCTGCCAATAATTACTTCCCACGAGTCGAGCGTAGAGCGCAGACGCTCAATAAAACGTACCCGTAGGGCTTCGTAACTAACAATGGGCATCGGTCTATTCACGTTTTCCATTGGAACTCTATCAGTTGCTCCCGGTGATTATCTTCTTATCAGAATAGGCTGCACAGTCGGATTCTGAAGTTCTGGTATCGATAGACTTCCCAACGAAATGATAATCGATAGGTATCGTTAAAAGTCAGAAACAAATTGTGTCAAACTTTGTCGTGTCCATTCTTCGACCATGTTTTACTTATACGTATTATATTCGTTTCTTAAATTAGATTGAATTAAACAGAACCCAAATGTATCGATTTAAACGAACATAAATCAAAGTATTGAATACTGGAAGCAAAGAAGTTCGAACTACCCTACAAAATTATACCAAAGCACATAAATCAAACTCAGACATAGTAGTTAAATTTTAAAAAACCTGGTATATCGTCAAAGTCCATCAAGTATTGTGAAGAATCACCAAACATCGTCCAATAACTAAAAACATCGAACCTGATCGATTCCTACCAAATTCAATAAATGCACGAAATTTGATCAACATACATCGAATTATACTACACTAACAATATTTATATACAATACTTTACATAACTTGTAAGCATGGTCAAATTAAAGCATACTAAAAAGAACTCGGTGAAACGAAACCTGTCGCGATAAATTTTATATTTAGTAATCGATTTGAATATTCATTATAGATTTAAGTGTGGGAAATGCAACTGATATTAACCGTAGCACTGATCCAGTTCTAGCAGCTGCCCACCACTATACGCACATTTCAGAAGCAAAATTTTATGCAAATATGTCGGCCACACAGTTACATCAAAATAAGTTTGCGAAATCCGCCGTACTAGCACGTCACATTTTCCATGTCAGGAGGTTTCGTATTAAACGCTTTTTGCATCTTAAATGCAGCATGAAGTCTTTCTCTTGCCGGACAAAATATCACAATGTGCTGCGTTCTGTGTTTCTAGAAAGTAAAACGTCGCTGCACGCTAAGTTTGGGACGGTTGACTCTTCCTCGAGCGCGACACAATGTTCGCATTGAACAATAGCAATTGCACTTGCTCTCTCTTTCTCTTTACGCGTCACGATTGCGCGGCAGCTAATTACGAGGATTATTATTCGTTTCATCGAACATTGCTTCCTGCAAAAGTTCTAGCGATTACGAACAATCGGAACGCATCGAGCAATGTTTCCCGATTGTAGTCCTACGCTCGTCGACGTGGCAGAAATTTGCATACGTCCCCTTATGCAACTAAATAAACCAATGGAGGCAAGCCTTCGATCGCTACGGGACATAAAACAATGATGCTAAGGGGCGCGTGATTCGATACAGGGTGTTCGTAAACTTTCCGGTTTATTGGCATCGGGGACGGAAGACAACCCATTGCGATAACAACGATCAAAGGAAGTATTGTTCGTGTTCGTGGACAGCAGATAAACTTAACGACGAGTTGACTATTTGAAAAATTGTCGACGAAGCAATTCCAGTCCCATCTCGATAAAAGATAACCGAGTCATTATACCGGGATTAAGAGTGGAGAAGTTTCAAGACTGCCGCTCCCTTCGACGGTATACGTATACAGGGAGGCTCCTAAATGACGAACCGCGTTTACATAGTTATCATCCCGTAATCAAACGGCAAATATCTCTGGATCCGAATGTCGTGGAAAAAGCGAACGAGGCCAGGGGTTCACGGGGGAAATGATTTATTATTCCGACCACGACGTTGTCAGGCAGCAAGATGAATCCTAGGCCCGCTGGTCGCGTGACGGCCGTGCTTTCTACATTGTAAAACGTGGTAACGTTTCAAAATATCAAATAATAACAGAATCGTGTAGCCGTTTTCGCTATCACGCGAGACCATCATTGTTGATTTCGATCGCGAACGATGGAAACGAGATCAGTGGAACCGGAATCGTAATTTCCTTTACGCGAAAGAAGAAATCGTAAACGAACGGAATCAAATCTGTATCCGAACGATTGATTTCCTGATTAAAAGGAAAAAAAAGAAAAAGATTCGCGATGCTACGAAGAAAATGAAATTTCTCCGGTTGGCGCGAGAAGCTAACTCGTATATCAGAATCCAGAGCGAGGTTATTGGCACCGAGTCTGTTATCGAACGACTATTCGCAACGCCAAATCAAATGCACACGGTTCGTGTTTATCGTTATTACGTTTTATTACCAGTGGTATATTATTGGACAAACTACAAGCGGGAATCGGTGAATTTTACACATTTCATAACCTCGTCTCACTTTCTGATTACACAGCGTGATATCACGTTTTAGATACCTTGATTAATTACGCTAATTTACGATCGACAAACAGTCGTTATTACTATTTCTCAATGTAATCGTGAATTTGCAGTTTCTCTTTCGCGTAGATAGATTGAATTTCACATGGCAAACGAAATTACATCAATTTACATGCAAGAAAAAACAACTGCGTTTCTGGCTCCAGTTTTGGCAATAAAAAAAAAGTCCCCTGTTTTTTCCATCCCTCTATCTTCGATGACGGAAATTCAGTTGAATAACTAATAAGAGGCAAACGCACCTGTTACTGGTCTTTATGAAAAATTGATACGCTCGTAAAATTACCGAGCACGGAATTTGTTATTATCATACCAGGAAACACGATGTTACGTTTCTCGGAAGAACTCGGTGAAACATAACACGGCACGCGTATTACGTCACGTTTCGTTCAATTGTGTAAACCGTGGAACAATCATGGGGATACCAAGGAAAACGAGAATCAAAGGTAAAGGGTGTAAAACGTGGTGTCACGAATTTCGCGATCAAAGAAGGGTAAATGATGGTAACCGTGAAAAATGGGCTTATTATATTCAAGTGTTCCAGCGCCCGCGGAATACATTGAGAAGAACACAAAGGGAAAAGAGGAATCGTACGGAAGAGTAAGGTCTGCAAAGTGGAAGAGGCAGGTTCAGAATCTCGTGGTGTGCTACTGTCTACGTGTCTACGACTCAGCCGAAACAATGGGGCAAGTGCACTTTTGCCTGACTCTCGCCTGAATGCACACCGCGGCGAACCATTGCCAAGATTAATTTGACAATAATTACTTCCGACGAGCTTGAAAAGGTGGAAACGATACTTGCCTACGCCGTCTAGAAAGAATCGTTATGAAATTGTTGATAATCATTCTCACCTTCGGGAACTCGTTCGTCGCTGATTCGCTATCCGATAAACAAATCTCTCTTGTGCTCGTAAAAGCGTAATCCGTGCTCTGTTACAGAAGTTTACGACTTTGCTACGTGGTTTGTAATGGTATTAGAAAGTTTGTAATTCGCCGGTGGTTCCGTCGGGGAATGAAAATAATAAAACAAAAGCGAAACGAAGGCGACGGCGATCCAGGTGCCGGTGGACGACGGATTTGCCAATCCATGCACTTGGAATTGCGAGCAAACAGCATTAAAACGAGATTTGAGCGTACCGTGAGCGCACGCAATCCAGTAAACAAATTTCATAATAATCCCAACTTGTTTATCGAGCGAACATTCGTGTTCCAAGTCTTTTCGAACGCCGTGACCGCTATATGCCCTCACCTATTAAATTTATTTGCATGCACATAAATTAAAGCACAAGCTTGTGAACCTTAACAAACACGCGGCTACACGAACAAACGTCTACGAATAAATTCTCACGGCAGCGGATTAACGATTGGAAATAAAAATTGCTGGAATGAGAAATGGACAAACTCCCTACGTGCCAAATTATTCAAAATAAAGAAAGATATGTAGAATAACGAATGCCCCAATATTAGTCATAGAAAAGACCAAGTAATCATTACACGATTTAGAATTGGTCACTCAGATATCTCACATCTCTATAAAATCACAAAAACTCTTCCAATTCTTTGTAATTCCAGTAATCTAATACTATTTATCGAACACATCATCCATGATTGCCCAGCGTTTCAAACACAACGGCAAGCCTTCAACATCCCAACTAATCTTAGTGACTGCCTCAATAACCAAACGAACATTGCGCTCGTTCTTGCGTTTCTCAGAACTATAGGTTTATATTATGAAATCTAAATGTTATCACACTCATATATGTATTCTAGCTCTATCCCTTGCTTGCTATTGCATCAGCAAAACTCGACATGTATCCACTATATGACTGTTTATCAAAATGTGGTCGCTAATGACCTTGATGTTAATGCGACCTTTATAAATAAACAATACTAAAAAAAAGAAAAGGTTAATTGTTTTCTTCCGACGAAAGGAACGCGGGTTCGGTGGAATAAAATTCGAGAAAACACGTTCCAATTTTTCTTCGCCCTGAATCTCGCAATGTTACAAACTCGCGTTACGTGTGTATCGAATGAGTATACCCGACTGAACACGAATGAAGCGACACCGAGAGGGGTCAATGTAGTTAAATTAAAACACGTTTTCCTTGCTAACGCGATCGGCCGTGCGGTTTTCGTACCTCGATCACCTTTGTGTCGTTCAAAATGACTGGCCGCAGCCGCCGCCGTTCTAACAACCTTACGCGATAACCTCACCTACGGAATCTAGTTCTGAACGCAGCCCAACCAGTTTGTCGGTTAATTAATGCTGCGCGAAACTGGTAGAGTCTTGCGCTTTCGACGTGCACCGGGCCGTTTATCCCGTCTGTTGGCCGTTTATCCCGCGCAGTTCTACATCTTTACGCCACCAATTGATTGCTGTTATATGAATTCTTAATGATCCGCGACCGGATATAAGCTCGTGCTGTTCAGGTTCTGGCGGCAAAATTTCAATATTTGCTTCATCGACCGATCCAGACGAAGGGAACGTGTTCCACTGACCACGGATTATTTTTATTCTCGCTCGCGACTCTCTCGCTGATACGAAAGACGGGTCTGGGTTAGGTGTAGGTGTGTGCGTCGAAACAGACCGCCGACGAGTTCACCGATACCAATCATAGACTTCGGCTAATCGACTCCCTGTCTCTTATTAATTATTCAAACATGATCGGTTCAAGGTCCACGGTTTCCGCGGTGTACACACGCAATCTCCGGTGAACGTTTTACAATCGTAAAATCGGCTGAATATGCGACGAACACGGGGAGATACAGTCGATCTCGTCGAGATACGCCGTAGGAGAATTAGGTTTCTCCTAGAACCGGAAGGCGATCTACGATGAAAGTATTCGACCTTCTAACAGGTGCTCGCACGTTTTTCCAAACAGGCCGATAAATTCGGCGTTGAAAGTGAAAACGTGAGTGCGTGTGTGTGTTTGGAAAGAGTCCCGGCCAGTACGATTGAAATTCTCGGCAAGAGAACACGAGGATACACGCGACAAACGGAGAAAGTTCATTCAGGACTGAATTCAATGAGGACCGTCTGCGACTCCGCGAAATTGCAGTGTCCGCGACGGCGAGTCGGTTCCGAAGACAGGGTATAGACGTCGTTGCGTTTCGCAATTAACGACGTCCACGCGTAACGCGTTCTTCGTTATGAAATAGCCAAGAATTTCGTTTTCACGTTCCAAGGAGCGCGTGGGTGTGGCACGCGGTTGTTCGGCCACGCAGATACAAACGATCTCACGCGTTATGCAACACGCGTCACCGCAACAAAACGGAGTCGACGCGTTTCACGATCGACGATGTGGTATGCATGCATGCGTCGTAATTCTCGCGCCTGTGACGTATTATATACCTACCGTCGCGTGTCACGACTCACGACGTGTCGTCGTGAACTCCAGCGAACACACGAAATTTCAAGGGCGAGTGTCGTTACCGGGTCGCGAGCTGACAGACGTCTCTGCGCGCTATCTACCACTTGCGATGCCTGTTATCTCTTGTTTTATGTAAATGATGCTTTGCTTTTACATGTATCGAGATATATGCCGTGAACAATTTGCGTCATTAAGAACGATCGAAGATTAAGATGCTTGCGACTGATCGACGACGAAGGGAAGATATTTCAATTGGGATACATACGTACACAGTGGAGCACCCCGTTATCCCGATGCTCTAGTATTCGAGCCCGTCCATTATCCGAGCGAAGCACGTTCTTGCGGGATATTCTTTCTTTTGTGCTCGACATTCTTTTATAATGGTTAACGCCAACTTTTCATTGTAAAATTTTAATGAAAAACTGACAGACAATGTTCTGTCGTAAAATCAATCGGATAGATCGTTGTGTAACAGAGATGTAAAGAACGATGTCGAAAAAAAAATGAGTAATTTATACGGTGGCCAATGTACCTATAAGAAGCTAAGATATAAGTTGCCGAGAACGAAATTGAATAAATGAATAATGATGACACTCTTCACAACTCTCGCTATAATACACAGCAGGCTATAAAGTTATCGAAAGAATTACTTAAAACCAAAGAAACCGGGTTGAAGATTATGTTTCTGAAAATAGTATTCCTACACAATCTTAAGTATTCGTGGCCGCTGGAACAGGTTTAAGGTGATACGAACCACAAGAAGAAAGTAACCCCGCAGAACTGTTCGCTTTAAACGTATACGCGATCCGACGGGTCAGAAGGAATGGAATTTATTTAAGCTTTCTTCTCCACGTTACGAACAAACGGAGATCGTAAAACGTGGAAGAAATGTAACCACGCGAATCATCGTGTATGACGAGTAATTCGGATAATCGAGGCAGCACCACACCAGCAATTTCTAGACACCTGCTGAAAGTGAGCCAGGTGCTGCTCCGAACAAAAATACGGTCGAAATACACGGGACACGGGTAAAGGAGACGGGGACTGTTACCCTCAAGCGAACCACAAGCTTTTTCTGTCGTCGATAAAGTGCGGAACGGAGAATTAATCGATGGAAAAAGTCACTCACTGAAGCGTCGGAGGATCACGAAGGCGCACAGAGAGGCAAAAAGGATCCTCCTTCTAGAAGGAAAGACACTCGGCAGAATCACGAGGCTGCGAAGCGCGCTCCCGGAGAAAAATGTTCAAAGCACGAGCGTAAACATCGAACTGAAGCTGCCAGGCAAGCTGCACCGCAACACCAACCTAGGCCCGACCTTAATAAGCTGCTTTCACACCGAATGCTGCGCGCACTGGCGATCACTTCGATGGAAGACGAACTTCGAGCAGTGTCAAGGTAGTAGGTCCCCGACTGTTCCTCGTTAAACACAAAAGACAGTTACGCATGAATGAGAGTCGATTCCTACGATAAAGAGGGGAAAAAATTCTTAAGAGATTTTTATTCGTAGTTTGCGCCTAAAAGTGAAAATAAACTCGATCGGTTTGTGATTGTTAGATTTTTCGTATTGCAAATTTCGATACGCGATCTACGCACCGGTTAAAATCATTTCACTAGGCATGTAATTAACGAAGCGCCGATTAAATATTTATCCTGTCGTCGTTCGTGGCTATGTTCTCTCGGAGTCCATAATTACACGGCCCCGAAATAGCAGGTTCCTCGTCAATATTTTAACATAGCCGGTCAATGACCCGTGCCTCTGTTGCTAGCGTATATTCGGAGCTAATTTCCCTGCAGATCTTTACGTACTTCCGTCATGCTCGCATTGTACGTGCTATTTGCAGTCCGTCACAAATTGCTAGCCTCTAGACTTCACGGTGGTGTATATAAACGTAGGGCGTTTAATTGTAAAGCGAGCAAACGAAACGGGTTCCCGAACGATAGTCCAGTTTCGTAGAAATAGATACAAATTGAAAATTCGATACGGTAACATACTTACTGTATTCGAGGGAAAAAGAAAAAGAGGACAAAGATTCGATCGATCGGAGGAAATGGAATTCTTTTGGTCGTGGAGGGTGGCTCGGTGTGAATACAACTTAAATCGAATTCCGCACAAAGGAAGGCATTCGATGGAAAAGAACCTGCACCGAACCCGACAGAGGCCCGCATCTTCCAGGTCCGAACCTAATTCATCTTAGGGCCCTGCGGTCCCACAATCACGTCGGATTTCACAGCAAATACGACTCTTCCGAGAATTTCTGAACGGAAGCGTCTAACATTCAGGCTCCCCTGTACCGTTGTCCGAGGGATGTTCCGACAAACGCCTTTCTGCGATTCACGATTTCTTTTCAGCCAAAACGGACGCTATTAATCGAGAGGTTACCTTCAAAACACTTTCATCCACCGATCGATAAATGTTTCCACTTCGTGTGACGCGTAAAAGCGTACCGTAATTGCGAACATGGATATAATTTCCCCGCGATCTTCACGTCTGGCGAAGTAAAAGCGGTCACCTCAAGGACGATTCAGTCGAGCGATATTTAATCACGGGAATACGCGCAACAATAAATCGTCGCAGAATCCGAGTCGCATTTGATCTCAAATAACTCTCTCTTTCACTGATTCACGATACGTCTACGCCGCGCGAGAAATCTCACGATTAGTTTAAATCCCACTCTGCCAGTTGTAATTTCGCGGTTTGCTCGCAAATGTATTCCACGAAGAAACTCTTGTTTCGTCTTCGAAGGTAAATGTATGAAAGCTTTGAAACCGTACAACGTATTGTGACAGAATGATTTTTTAAGTTTCTCACGGATATAACAACAGATTTCAGAATGTTGATCTTCGAATGATGTCTAATACGTAAATATGCCACCTTTGCAAAATTATATAAGAATTGCAGCTTTAAGTAGGAAGTAATAACATGTACAGCAACAGAGGTGACAGTTCGACATCCATCAGATACGCCCAAATGTAAAAAAAATTGAAATATCATTCTCTTGGTCAAGGTCGTACAAAGGTCAAGACACTACGTGCTACGCTGTACACTTTACAAAAGAAGACGCATCGTCTGGTTGAGAGAACACTGATCTTCGAAAATTAAACGGGGTTTTGAGTAAAAATATTACGTATCGTAATACATATCTAATCTTTTCAAACCAACACTTGCTACCCGAATTTCTTACAAACGTAAACACAGTAAGAACATATGTAGAATGAAAATTAGAAGACGTTTAATCAGCCAAGCTCGAAACAACTGACAATCTAATAATAGGTGTAGTACGCAAAAAGGAATAGTTACAACATACCTTATGGTCGTGACGCCCGGATGAAGGCACTTTGTCGGAGAGTTCCTTTAAGAATTTCTCGGCGCTCGTGCTAGTTTGAAGGTCAGACTGTCCGACTATATCGGCTTCCTTGATGCTATCGTCTTGAACGGAATCAGACGACGCACTTTCCCGACCGGCCGGATTGCCTTTCTCCTTTTTCCGAGTCTCCCGGTCCTTCTCAAGGATCTCCGACTCACTGAAGCACTTCTCGAAACTTGAGGCCCGATGAAGGATCGTCGGTGAGTTCGGAGTCGATTTTGAAAATTCGAGCTCGTTTTTTAAACTGTTGGCGCCCCTGTTGCATATTCGTGGTGGATCCTGATCGCGAAACGTTCTACGCTGACCCTTGGCTATCTCGCACATTTTTATAACCTTCTATCTTAACAGGAGTCGATCGAACTTCTCATGTTTCTTTTGTGAAAATATTAAAGGTAAAAACTCTTCTCGGAAACCTTAACCCAAAAATGATACATCACGAAACATTATTTCCCATTCATTGAACAACCACGACAAAATACAAACATTATTGTTGCGTTCTAACGAAAGGACTGGATATACTCGACAATTCAAATTTAACCAATCATGAATGTACTACTGATAATGGAATAACACTCTGTCTAGCATGGCAAATTGTGGATATGGCAGAAACGCGAATGAAAAACCAATGTGAAAATGTTTCGTAAGAACGTTCCTTCTTAGGTCGTCGAAACGTCATTGATTTCGTTGACGGAGCGGATACTAACCGGTTTCAAACAAGTGTTTTTCTTAACGGACAGAGCCAGCCTTATTTTGCAACGCACAATACTTCCGCAAGGTAGAGAGACGCGAACGGTACTATCTCGCCAAGGGCCAAACGAGTCATGCGTCATACGGAAGGACATCTGTTGCCCTTTTCCCTCGACCCCCTGTCCAAACGTATCCTTTGTCACTCTCTCTCTCTCTCTCTCCCTCTTTCGGTTGCCGAACTCGTTTCACTAACTCCGTCACTTTCGCTCCATCAAAACCCACCCTTTTTGGCGGGGAATAAAAATTGTTTCGAGCCATGAAGGATCAGCTGCATTGAAACGAATCGTTAGGTTAGCTAAAATCTCTGACGTCATAACTGAAGTTTCTCGTATCGACTATAGTTAAAATGCTCATGCGTCAATCGATCGTAAGCGACGAAACGGAAGACACTGTTTCATCCGACCGCGAGATGGCATAAATTTTTATTACTTCATAATGACTGAAAAAGATTTTCAAACACGACTCATTGCATTTTTAGTACTTTATAAAAAAAACTGTATTGCTAGAAATAGAGAGTCCGAAATGCGTTATTATTCTCATGCTGTGATGTATTTCATCTTAGATTTAGTTTCAACGGCTGTGTAATCCAGTTCATGCCTGTATTTTTTATTTAAAGTATAGAATCTTTTCTCTCTTTTCAATAAATACAATAGAGATTTCAGCTTTCGTTTCCATTCGTACGTCAATCATATGATGACCAATGAAAGAGAGAGAACAGAAACTTCGCGTACTAAATAACATACTTCTCACGTAATGTCTCAACGTGAATTTTAGATATTCACGTGCTTCTAAAGACTACAAGCAAGTATGCACATTATATATATACATACATGTACAATATTAAAATGTATAGTAATCGTGTTTA
Source organism: Dufourea novaeangliae (assembly GCF_001272555.1). Classification (NCBI taxonomy): domain Eukaryota; kingdom Metazoa; phylum Arthropoda; class Insecta; order Hymenoptera; family Halictidae; genus Dufourea; species Dufourea novaeangliae. The sequence continues at coordinate 713,108 of NW_015373973.1, forward strand.
CTAATACTTTTTTCTACGCAGTGTGTTTTAATTGAGTATTCTCTTTGATATTAAAATCTATACATATATGAATATATTCACTTTATGAAAGCTTAGAAAGGAATTAAATTTAGTACTTGTTTTTATCATACTTACATTTTGATTATTATTGATGCTATTAAGAAAGTACTGAGCTTTCCGTTCATTAAAATACAAAGCCTCCGTACACGTGCGAACAGAAAAATATTGTTATGCTAAGTTTATCCTAGCCCTTCCCTGTGCTCGCAATTGTTTAATTAGGCGATAGTAGTCTTTGTGTGTATATTAGTTTAAAAAGCTATCTTACTTTCACCTAACAATAGCCCACCTCCTAACCACTTCTAAGCGAGGATTGAATGAGTTAATAAACAATTAACTTTGTATACGTAATGATATATCTGATTGCAAAGACCTATAATGCCATCTATACCCACCTATCCTAGCACTAGCCAAATAGTACATACTACTTAGCACAAGTTAGCGCCATCGCATTATTCCAAATGTGTATGTATATGTATGTATATAATAAAGTCAGATAAACTTGTGGCGCTATCTATGACATGACACTATAGATATTTTGACCTACTTAATTTGTACATTTAGGATAATGCGATATCGCTACCTAGTGCTAAATTGTATGTACTATTTGCCTAGTAGCTTGGGTAGTTTGCTATAGATGTCATCATGAGTCTTTTCATTCTAATTTATCATTTATTAGACATAAAAAATGAATTGTTAATTATTTTATAGTGACCTAGGTTAGAAGTGATTAAAAGTTACCCTGTATTATATCAATTATATGTCATGTATGACACAAGCAAGATAGTCGGCTGGAATTCGCGTTGTGTTGCGTTGCATAACAACTTAGTAGCGCCATCAAGCAGTAAGTTTTCCGAAGTACGTAGCAGACGTATATCGAATACTCAAGGCTCGGACGAGTTGAATGATATTGAAGTAACCGGTAGTACTCATTCTAACACTGCCGTGGACCTATTCTCTTTTCAACCCCTCTATACCCGAAAGTAAAGTACATTTGCAACAGATATGATGCAAGCTAGTCTTTGGACCTTGGTGACCACTTCTGTCAAAGTAAGTTATCGAAAGAAAATACTTCATTGTAAATGCCTTTACAGACGTATCACGATCACGTACTCTATCACTCATTTTGGAGTCTATTTCGTAACATTCTGAAGGACAAATGGTTTTTTTGCACATTTACCTCGAATCAGCTGACAATACTTTTCTCGTTTTTTTTTTCGTCTTAACATGATGTTCATCGAGGTTTCTAAAAAGTCTTTATGGTTTCTTGACTTCATTATTATACATAAAAGTACGATTTTGTTAATTCGTTGGTTATGGCACCTACATTCTGGTCCTTCATTGTTTAGATGTATGTACAATACAAATAATTTAAATAATATCTGTTCAGTGTTGTTTTTAATAATAACTTTGTTTTCTTCTGTTATTATCAGCCAGCATGCATCAAGCGTGTTGTACCAGGCTTGACAGCTGCACAGCAGAGGAGATACGCTAGTACAGTAGATGCAGACCTTGTAGTAATAGGTGGAGGTCCTGGTGGATATGTAGCGTCAATTAAAGCTGCCCAGCTAGGAATGAAGACTGTTTGCGTAGAAAAGGGTGCAACACTTGGGGGTACTTGTCTCAACGTTGGATGCATCCCATCAAAATCTCTTTTAAATAATTCACATTATTATCATATGGCACATAGTGGAGACTTAAAAAATCGTGGCATCAATGGTACATCTCCTTTTTTGTCACCATATGTTACTATTATTTTTCAATGATAATTGACTTTACTTTGTTTCGGTAGTTGAAAATGTTAAACTAAATCTGGAAAAGTTGATGGAACAAAAGGTTAATGTCGTAAAAGCTTTAACCGGTGGTATTGCTGGTCTCTTTAAAAAGAACAAAGTTGAATGGGTTAACGGCCATGGAAAAATTACTGGTCAGAATCAAGTAACTGCACTTGGTCCAGATGGTTCAGTTGTAAGCACGATTAATACTAAAAACATTATAATAGCAACTGGCAGTGAGGTTACACCATTCCCTGGTATAGAAATTGATGAGAAACAGGTTGTCTCTTCCACTGGTGCTTTGTCGCTGAACTCGGTACCTAAGAGACTTATTGTAATTGGTGCTGGAGTCATTGGGTTGGAGCTGGGTTCTGTCTGGCAGAGGTACTTCTTTTCTCGTTATGTAATTATTCAGGATGTTATAATATTTTTAATCCTTACATTTACTTTGTACCATAGGTTGGGCTCCCAAGTAACTGCAGTTGAATTTCTGCCATCCATCGGTGGAGCGGGTATCGACGGTGAAGTCAGTCAGACACTACAAAAAATTCTAGCCAAGCAAGGCTTGGCTTTCAAATTGGGTACTAAAGTTACAGCTGCGAAACGTAGTGGCAGCGACATCATAGTTTCTGTCGAAGATGCAAAGGATCCCAGCAAGAAAGAGGACGTTCCATGCGATGTTCTTTTAGTGTGTGTTGGTAGGAGGCCGTATACCAATAACTTAGGACTCGAAGATATGGGAATTGAGAGGGATGAGAAGGGCAGAATTCCTGTAAATAGCAGATTCCAAACAGTAGTACCTTCGTGAGTAGAATTGTGTTGCAGAATTTTATGACATCTCTCGTGATATTGAAAATTGAATAAATTTCATACAGGATATTCGCCATTGGAGATTGTATTCACGGACCGATGTTGGCGCATAAGGCTGAAGATGAAGGTGTCATTACGGTCGAAGGCATCGCTGGAGGTAGGTAATACACAATGTATTAAAACATTTTATTTGTAACTTAGAATATGGATTTGTAGTAAGATATAATTCCTATTCAGGTGCTGTTCATATCGATTACAACTGTGTACCTAGCGTAATATACACGCATCCTGAGGTTGGTTGGGTAGGAAAATCGGAAGAAGACTTAAAGAAGGAAGGTATTTCCTACAAAATTGGCAAATTCCCACACTTAGCGAATTCCAGAGCGAAGACGAATCTGGACACGGAGGGCTTTGTTAAAGTTTTAGCTGATAGCAATACAGATAAAATATTAGGAGTTCACATGATCGGTTCAGTAGCTGGTGAACTTATCAACGAGGCTGTTCTTGCTATGGAATACGGAGCAAGTGCAGAAGATGTTGCGCGGACGTGTCACGCACATCCGGTAAGTGCGAAAATAAATTTTGATTACGCACTTCAAGTATGCATCATACTTACGATAACTGTATTATTTTAACAGACATGTGCAGAAGCTTTGAAGGAAGCACACTTAGCTGCGTATTTCGGAAAGCCCATCAATTTCTAAGTACCTCTACGAAAAACTCGAAAACCATTACTGCATATTTCGACTCGTCGTAGCTTCGATCTAGTCTACGCTCGAACGTCACGTTGCGCTACACATTTGGCGTACAGGTTTCATTATCGTTTTATCACATGAGAACGAGAAGTTGTAAATAAAACTGTAAAAGAATTTATGAAAGTATGACTCCTTTTATATTAGATTTACCTTTGTTTCTTGGTTAATGTATTTATTATTGAATAAATTAATGACCCATTACACAAGTATTCGATAAAACACAACTTGTGATGCTGTGAAACGTATATCCCTTCGAACCACGACGGAAATAATTCCGGACGCAATAAGATAAGTTTTTGTATTATTATGTTATCGATATTACTTCACCCGATTCTGTACGGATGCTAGTTCAGGTGACATAGTCATATTAATTCAGCATAAGAAGTTAATACACTGTCCAAACTCAAGATATGTATATATATATATTATCAGTTATAAGTAAACATTTGTTTTCTAAAATATTACGTAAAATTGTTACTTTTCTTTTTTTTTTTACCGTGAAGGATCTGGTCACCGTGTAGATACGGTCCTGAAGAGCACGTGACCGGCGCAGGAGTGGCAGCGTTGCCGGCAGTCGACCGCGGCTCGTCGTGGCCATCGGCAACGTTGCTCGCCGCGCAGAGAGAGAAAGAGAGCCGTAAGGGTGGCACTTGTGCGGTGCAACACACACCCAATGTTTGTGTTTTTGAATTTTTCGTGATACCAAGAGTGGTTCGTGGCCGTTTGGCAAGGGATGTAGCGCCGTCGTCGAGCCGCTCGAGATGTGGACCACCACGAAAACGACCAAATACGGCGTCGGTGAGTTCTCGTAGGCGTTCGTTCGTTTGCTCGTTTCATACGTACGTTCTATTCGCGATTAACGCGCGCGCGGCGCGGCTTCGACCCCGCTGGATCTGTCAAACACTCGTCTCGCGTTATATCCGCGAGATTTACCCGCGAGAATCCAATTGCCGAGGATCCCAAGGATTTGCGTTGACACGCGCGGCATCGTGGTACCGACCGGCGAACGCGATACTCTGCCCGTGCACCGGAAATCCTTGTGTCAATGATTTTAACGAGCGTCTTGAGATGTTTCGGCTACACGCCGTTTAATACGCTCAGCCTGTGAGAGGCTGTTGCTGCTGCTGGAGACGGCGTGGTCGTGTCTCCTCTCCGCACGACCGTGCGCGTGATCACATGCGTCTCTACGTACGGTGCTAATTTCGTTTGCGTGGTTGCGTGTGTTCCACCGACTCTTCCCATTCATGCATTGATCGTGCACGAGTCGCCGCGACCAGCGAGAGTCCTATAAAAAGCAAACTACGTCCAACCGACTTGCCATTAGCTTCTGATCTCGCGCCGTCTGACGCTATCCGTGTTCGTCGTGCACGCGTGCATGTCGTCGTCGTTGTAGAATTCGAAACAAATATTGTCACTCGACCTTCTTCGGGCCCGTGACCGATCACTGACCCCTACGGGATTTTCTTCTTCCTTGATATTTTCGAGGGAATCGAAGCTTCGTTTTTTTCTACCGGTCGAATCGCGCGTTAATTTCATATCAGTTATTTGACCCGTCATTGTCATATCGTCAGCTGATCCTTCTTCGAACGCAAAAGCGTAGTACTCGGTCTGGAGTATCCTTGAATTACATCCGTTTCAGTCTGTTTTGTCTGGCCGTCTGGTCGGCACACGCGCGCATTCATTACTTTAATGTCAATCTCGGTGTGCCCCGTTGCCGATCTTTACCGGGGACGGATGCCCGGCGTTCACCAATAAACTGACTTCTCTGAACTTGTTGTTTTACTTATAACGTAGCGCTACAACGGTTCCACAGTTACGTAAATCGTTAATAGGTACATATTGACTTTCAATGACATCGATGAACACTCGATCTTGTTCGGCGTTCAATGTTATGCGTTAATTTTTTCGAAAGTATTTTTTATTCTATCGTCGAAGTAATTATACCACATTCAGTTGCGTTCGCAAGAAGTTTCATCGAAAATTTGTACTCGAGTCGAAAAACTATCAACGTGGGACGTTGAGAAAAAGCGTAATGGACGATAACGGAAATTACATTTATTGATCGTCGTTGTATGTATTTCGTGCGTGCCGTATTTGTCGGTTCTTTTAATTTTTTTGTACTTCAACGAACAAGTACCAATTGGAAAGCGGAAGGACCAATTGAAAATCGTATTCACCGACGTACACTGTAACGCTTTCGACGTTCGAAGTCAAACTCAATTCTGTTTCGTGGACCGAAACAGGCTGCAAAAATTGTTCCAATATTTCGCAATGATCAAGCGTTACGAGTGCCCAGTTGGATTTCAAAATGTTGCAGTGAAAAAACTGCACCACGAGACATATCAACCTTCGACTCTGTCTTGAAATTATCTTTTGTTTCGCGCGTTTACGCGATTAATTGCCTACGTTGTTGCATTCCAAACCTGTGCGTTACCGTTCTTGCAGTCATCGCAAATTTTCCTCGTGAAACACTTTCGATAAGTTCAGCTAACAATAGCGATTTTTCTTACTGTTGATTTTACTCTTAACGAAGAATGAAGTCGTTTGACCGCCTCGATTGTCTCATGACGATCAAGTAAATCGATGGTTGAACGATTCTTCCGTGATCCCAGGAGCATCGAGCTAATCTACGTCGATGTAAAATTGCAATCTGCAGTCTATCGAAACGGAATTTGCCTTGCAAATCGCTTTCAGTGCTGTTGCTTTCGATCGTTAATTGCTACAGAAGATGATCCCAAAGAGCCATCTGCTTCAAGGACGATTCTAAGTTTTCCGAAACTATTGGTGGACAGTTCGTCTCGCAGCGTTCACTCGAACGCCTCCGTAAATGGCACTCGTTGAAAATGGAACTTGTTTCCGGTGACAATTTCTCAAGAGTTATCTTTTCATCTCGCGGGAATACTGCGTGCAATTTGCACGGAGAGCAACTTTAAAGTGTGCTCGAGGAAGGCACGTTCGTTTCCAGGTATCCACGGCACGTATTTCTTCTTCTTCTGCGTCTGGTAGCACCTCCTAATGGAGACTACCGTGCATCAGAGACCATTCGAAGCGACGGTATGTATGTATGCACGTCCTTTTCAATGCCTTTCGCCTTCTCTGGTCATAAGCCGGTCGGCTACGAGTGACAAGAATCATCGGACCGGAGTGCTCCATTCACCGATCGTGGTTGTATTCTTGCTCGAGTATGTTTAGACGTTTCTCGAATGATTTCAAGCATACACGTTGTTGAATTCGTAAAAATTCTACATAAGCTTCCGAACAGCTGCAAAGCATATGTTTAGTAAAGAAGAGTTCTTTCGCCAGAAAACCGTATGTTTATTTGTTAGCCTGCTGTTGTATTTTACATTTTCTATTAACGAATGTACGTGCGAAAAATACAATGCACTTCGTTAAGATTGTATTGAATTTTCTTTTGTTTCCAGTAATTACTCTGCTTATCTGAGAAATGTTATGCTTTTCCTTTCTATTACCATTAAACTCGAGATTATTCACTGCTGAGATTTAGACGATGTCAACGTAAATTTCTGAGAACGTTACAGACAATTCGCACGATAAGGAACACACGAACTTTACGAACCGTGGCAGAGATAGCGTGTCAATAAACCTATTTCGGTGCGATGGGACGGACCTACGTCGTCCGCGGCACTATTAAGCCATAATCTTTCAATCTGTCTATCTACGGTGTTATCTGGTCGGCTGCGTTCCCGCGTATTACTTCGTTCCTCGATTAGAAACTCCCGATCGGTTATCGGCGGTCGCATCGTTCGCCGTTCGCCGCGACTTGGAATTGCGCGAATTCCGTGAACAGACAGCGAAAAATCCGACTGTTAGCAGCTATTTCGTCACAGTTGCCCACGCTTGTTTTCCTGCGCTGTAATTGCCATTGAACCGCCCCGTGGGCAGCGTACAGTTGCGCCGACAATTTTGCTTATTCCTCCAAAGGTTTTCGGGTCTTCTCTTCGCGACGAGGTCGTGACATTTGTTAAACGGGTCGAGGATTAAACTGGAAAAATCAGTGGACATTCGAAATGAAACGTTGAAGATGTGACGGGTTAATGCGCCTGAAATTAGAGGTGCTCGAAACGTTCGGTCATAAAGATTCGAATAACGAATAAAGGATGAGAAACTAACGTAACCAACTTTTCATTGAATACACGAGAGGAGTCTAATTATACAGTATTATAAGTAGATAAAATAGAATTGTGCCAACTTCTGTTTAAAGTTACCGTCATGATAAATGTGGTCGTACAATATTTCATTCCTGTCGTACCGTCATTTTTACTTTAAACATGCTTCGTTGAAGACGTTCAGAGTTGTCTTCGTTGGCAAGTCGTACATTATATTCCATTTTACATAATCATATTTTACTTCATAAATAATGTATCATAGACCTAGACACGGTTTTCAATTTCATTTTGGAACAGTTTGCTACAACTAAAATTTGATTTATCTTCAAACAGAGAAACTTAAGAGTGTAACATTACGAAAATATTAATCTCTGAATCTTGGTGCATATTTGTGTACAGATACTCCACATAATAATAATGTTCCTATTAATTTAGATACCTCGAGAACAAAAGGAAATTCTATAGACACACGGTTATCCATTTGGGCCATTTTCATTTCATTCAATTTCTTATTTGCAAGAGAATTTCACAAGTAGATCAGACTGCGTGTATCCGCACAGATCTCTTCTCGAAGGAAACTGTTTGGCTCGACGTCTCGTCATCCCGTTAAAATATTCACGGAGTATTTCGGATTCCGTCCCGTGAATTTCAGCATAAAGAGTCCGAAGATATCCCCAGAAATATGTATAGTCCGGAGGATTTAAATCGGGAAAACGTTTCGGAGTTATATCCTATCCTGCGCGAGACGGCGCGCAGCCCACCGCTCCGAAATTCACCGGCGGTATTAAAGGCTCCTGGGATCTCGATCTTTCGCGTGTAATTTACCGCCCTGCTGAATACTTTTTAATGCCTCTTTCGTCGATACGGACGAAAATTTCAACACCTTTCCACGATATTTTCTTCAGCACGCAGAAATGGAACGAAAGAAAATCTATTGAAGTGTTGCGATAAACACATCCCACGGTTTCCAGCCCTTGCATTGTCCGGAAAACTCTCGCCTCTGCGATGGCGAGATTAGCGTAACACCGTGCGAGTTCTTCGAGCATCTACTAATAATCGTTACGTAAATATTACCGGCACTTTCCTCGGAAAACGATCACGGAATTTCTGACTGATTTTCTAGCGAAACATGTTTGTGAACATTGGAAGAATCGAACAATTTCGAGGGTCTTTTAAGAAAAGTTTGATAACCCAGTTTAGCGTCACCTCGCTGGTAGCTTTCTTCTTCTCGCGAATATAGGTATGTATACGTATACTCGGAAGTTCCTTGTGCCGGTATGGACGGAACCAAGAGACAGAACAGACTTTGCACCGCGATGAAACAGCCGTCTGCGCGAAGTCCTTGCGTAAAAACGTTTCTTCTTCCTCTAGGAAACAAGTCTGCGTCACAACCATTGCTCGATTAATTCGACCTGACGCAAGCAATGTCCACGGAGCGCAGACGGAATCACAAGTAACAAATTCGCGCAAAAATAAGCGACAGACGAATTTCTGATATTTTCTGGGAAAAGTGAAAATCTCATTATCATCCTTTTCGTTAAAGTTTTTTAAAAAAATACCTTCATTTAAATTTAATTATACAGGGAGGCTCAAATTTTACATCTAATAAGTTTTTTTTGTCGATTGTTGCGTAAATAAATAATAAAAATCGATTTCTGTGATAGCAGAACTTTACACGATTACAAAAAAATAGAACCATTGCACTTACTCGCACGCTTAGATACATTGGAATACTCGAGATCAACAAAATCACTCGATCAGAGTCTCCTCTCGATTTTCCAGGCGAGAAACGTGCTTCTTTATCGCGAACGTATTAGCAGCACTGATAATCGAGTTGCTCAGACACGCTATTGTAAATTATCTTCAAGGACGCGCTGATTGTTCACAGACACGTCACTTTTTCATACGGCAAATTTCATTCGACCCGCGCGTTTCTCTTATAAAATCGTCGAGTTCGATACGTCGAAAATTTCGTTCGATCGGTTTTTCCCCGAACGTTTGAGACGATTCGTTGCCCGGAGATATACATCGTATACCTGACCCCGGCATCGAAATTATCGTCCTGGAAAATCTCGAAGGGCGTAGGACTTTATCTTGGGTTTATCTCCTTCGCGATCGTTTCGGTGCCTCTCGAATTGGAATGCGTATAGCTCTCGTGGACCTCTGGGTAACATATTCTCGCGTATCTGTTCCTTTCAACTTTCGCACCAGTAGGTTATATCAGTCGCTGTATCCTTTGTAGGTTGTAAACAGTCTGTACTTGAGGCCCTAACGCGTTCTGCTCCAGTTGAAAATTCAGGTTTCCGATAGTTTCTTCATCCTTTAATGGTAAAATTTTGTTGTGAAAATGTGTAAATATATTTTTTAATTTTTTCTAAAATTTCAATTTTTACAGCAAAAGGTATTTTATTTGTTTGCATGACGAGTAAACAGCTACTACTAGTACTTCTGAATGGACTCGATTTCGATCCATGAAATCGTATCTTACAGTATACCAATAAAATTCAATATTTCTATTTCAAGACTTGGGAACTATATTCGTATATCCGACGACGTCCGACAGTCTCGAAGTAGCTAAAAGGACAGTCCCTCGCCTCCACCCCGGGCGACGCGTTTCGACGGAAGCTCGAGGGGCGAGGGTGACGTTCGATCTGCAGCGGGCGGCAGGATGATTTCAGATGTCATTGTTTACGGTTTCTTCGGGGTCTTTCCCTGCTTTGTGCCTGCGCGCTACCCTACAGGCATTACAGCCCTCCTGTCGTTAAGCCCCGGCCGTCCCGCGTTCGCAAAACATTTTCACGCGTCTGAAACAGCCTGCACACGTGTTTCTATACAGGGGCTCCAAAAATATCGAGCTTCCACGCACACCAGTGCCTTCTTCACGCTTCTACGGATCGATCGAACGCCGGATAAAGTTAATTCATTACCCTGAATCTCATCGAAAGAACTTTGCTCAATTAACGGGGTCGGAATTTACGAGACCTTCGCGTGATCCGCCCTTGTTCGCGTAACTATGACCGATTACGAAGTTGTATTTTTAAGCAGGGGTAGGTCGTGGTTTGCATGCCGGTGTCGCGATATCACGCGATATACACCGGACACCAGAAAAAGTCGATAAGCCACGCTCGTTTACCGCGTATCAACTTCTGATCTCGTTTGCTTATTCATTTATGCGCGCACGCACACGCGTGGTTCATTCTTCGGCCCGGTTTGGGAAATGCCTCTTCCTTTCCTCTTGTTCCTCTTCTCTTCGATCAGTCTCTTGTTTCTATTATCACCGTGTATTTACTCTGTTTGTTCTGTTCCTGGTGTTGTTCTTGGTGTTAACCGACGTCAAGCAATATTGATCACACTGGCGCTAGGGAACTGCCGTTTAGGGGAGGGCCGAACCGCAGACATTGTCCTCTTCGAGTTATTCTATCCTCTCTTCGATCGGGACAACCCTCCTCTCGTCTTCCACCGTTTATTCCTTTTCTATTCGATTCTTCGTTTTCTTTTACCGGTCGGAAAATTGTGTCAGAATTCACGGTTTGTTCGTCACGTCCGACCGAATCTACGAGCTATCAGCATCGATATTCCCTCGTCAATTCACGAGAGTCCGACAAGTGACATTGGCCATGCTAGACCAATGGGAACTCGTGCCATCCTTTCTCTGGTAACTGGTCTTTCGATACCTGGCAAATTTTCCAAGGATCAGAACACGTTCCCTCAATTTTCATCGACGAGTAAACAAGCGTTTGCTCTCCGATTCGGCGAACTGTTTGTTGGTCGAGTTATCGATTGGACCGTGCAGGGTACTTTGTCATCCCGGAGATGAATTTGACGCGTTGGAATTTCGCGTGGTATGTATGAATATAAAAGGTTTTTGCTTTTGTTTCCTCGTTTGTAGAAACGAATCGGCCGAACTAACTATGACACCAAATTGTAATCACTGTACTCGGTTCTCTTTTTCGTTTGATATTTAAACCTTTAACGGTGTTCGACGAGTATACCCGTCGTCATCGCTTGACTTTAATTACGCACACAGTTACGCCATTTCGAAACGAAAAATACACCGTTAAAGGGTAATAATACGAAGAGAAAAAGTGAAGAAACGTGTGTCGATTATCTTCTACATACATATTCTCTTTTGTATTTTTAGAGGCTAGTATCTCATCGCGGGTAACCGTGTATTGATTGCAAAAGTGGACGAGAAAGGTTGCCGGTGTGTCTCCGCGGCGACCCAATATTCGGGCACTCGGTAGGGGGTGTCCCCGAATTATAGAGCACCCCGTAGCTGGCAACACACGGGGTCGTGGAGAATACCGTCGCTGGGAGAGAAACGGGGGAGAGAAATGGGACGTTTCTCTGTGTCCTCGCACACCAAGAGAGAATACCTTCCCCGAGAGAAGTCCCCCATCGCGCGAATGTTTTACACGGTGGAAAGGGAGTTATCGATTTAATTCCCCGGGAAAACTCGCGAGAGGGGGTTGGAGGGGGAGAGAAAAACTGTAGGGGCTTTCGAGGCGGACCTTTCGCCTTTGTTCAACTCGGGGCCTCTGTCGGCGAGTCGAGAAAACGTGCTCGAAAAATTCTCTCGTTTTTCCATCACACGCGCGATTGGCAATCGCGTAAGGAAAATGCTGTCTCTCTTTCTGGTGTCGCGTCGAGGTTTTCCCGCGGGGGGAATATGGAGTGGAAGGGAACAACGTCTCTGCTCTTTATCACCGTAATCCATCACTCGTTAGCGATGCGACCCACTCAGGGAAGATCCGAATGGATAAGTAAGAGCACGATGGCCACGGAAATCAGAATGGAATGGAAGGTTATGAATTGGTTTTTTTTTTTCTATTAGACACATCTCTTTCAGCTTCCCCCCGTTAAGTTCCATTGAATTTTCGCACGGATCAGTCTGTCTCGAATAACAACGGACATGAAAGCGATAGCACGAATTTGTTCGTATGCGAGCGTACAAAGTACGGTCTAGGTACGTGGGGGATCGCTTTGACTACGTACGTGCCGGAATTCATATGTAGAATCGATACTTCTCGACAGGATTGAGACACACGAGTCCTTGGAAGTAAGCGTGACGAAAGTTTCTACCAGCTCGAGTCAAGTCACCTATAAAAGACGATCAGAATTGTCCAATTTTTAATCGACTTTAAAAAAAAGGAGGTTATAAATTTGATCTATATATATTTTTTTAACTCGCAACTCCGAAAGAAATTACAACAGGGTGTGCATCTCGACTATTATTCCGCGAAAGACATCGTCAGAATGGTTTGAATGGTTCGGAGTAAGATGGAGCGCAAATTGGAACAAACTCTCGTGGCGGCTCGAAATTAACGAATATTCCGTCGCAGTATGGATCTACGCACATTGTTCTGGCGGGACATGACTGTGTGGGCGTATAAATGCGTCACACACACACATTCTCTGGCCAGTGGAACGCTCTTGCGTGTTTCCACGCAGAGAGGGCCAGAGAGACGCGCGCGGACTCATTCAGATGCGTCTCGCGTCCGTTTCTCCGTCGGAGGACCGGAAGCTGGCTCGTCGTGCGTGCATCGTCACGCGTATCCGGTGCCCCGAAGTTCGTTTATCGAGCTCTGACACTTCTTCCACGAAAGGGCACGCTTCGATCCTCTTTCCCATCTTTGCACACTCTTCTTCTACCACTTCTGCCACGGGACTCGCCCTCTTCGCTTGCAGCCGACTTTCGAGTCACAAAATTTCGTTACGTTCCTTTTCATCGATTTCACGACCGTTCGAATCTCCGAAGGATCGCTGGTATGTTTCAATTGTTGGTAACCAGCTGAATTGCTCCATCCGTTTGCGATGGTAGTCGATCGAATGGTGAAACGTCGAAAGGAAATGATTTTATATTACAATGATGATGCTTCAAATACTTCGTATATTATGTCGTTAGTGAGAGTTCACGGATAACGTCCACGAACCTCGTAGCCATACTTTGGCCTCGCCTCGTTCGAGGGTACAGAGAGACGACCGTAGACCCCGACGAACAACTGACAAAAGCACCAGAAGGTCTCGTAAGCCCTTGAAAAGCCACGGTGGTTTTCCCGGAGCGAGAGCAGGGGGGCCCTTGCTGGTCTCGGACTCCCCGGTGGATGTCGCTGAAAGAGGCTTACTAATCTTTCAAGTGCACCGGTGTCCCCGGTGATCGTTGAAACCACCTACGTGTATAGCTCGTGTTTGATGAAATTTTCCGTGGCTTCGTTTAGAATGATAATATTTGCGTGTCTGTGCTTCGTACAAGATAGACAACACGCAGAGAGGTGTCTGGTCTGTTACGGTGACGGATGTTTCCGGGCGGTTATTATTATCCGTTAATCTTAAACAATACCGTTCTATCTTTTCCACAGCTGTTTACAATTGGCGAGGCGAGACGCGCTATGGGCTCCCGTTGGAGATCGGCGAGACCGTGCAGATACTGGAGGAATGCGCAGGTAAAGTGTATACTTTCCATGCCCGATCCAAACACAATTGTTCGATTTCCAACTGGCTAAATCGATCCGTGTGCCGCAGGTTGGTACAGGGGCTTCTCGACGAAGAATCGCGCGGTAAAGGGGATCTTCCCTAGCTCGTACATTCACTTGAAACCGTGCAAAATCGAGAACGAAGGACTGTTCGAGTCGGTGATACCGTTGGAGGATCCTGTGGTCCGAGAAGTCACCCTGGTTCTACGAGAATGGGGCGGCATTTGGAAGAGACTCTACGTGGTGAGTGGTGCCCGAGTGTTCTTTTTTCTCTCGCCACAATTCCCTTCCTCTTCTCGTCGTCTGGCTGCGGGGCTCTTTTCCGCGACGGCGGATAAATGGTTCGTCGTCTCGCGACATAGTTTCCCCGTCGTGAAAAGTCCACTCCCCGAAGGGGAAAAACGGGAAGGAACAAGAGTCGCGTTTCAGCCGGTGAATATTTAACGAACGAAATCGGTCTCGCGTTGTATCGCGCCGCTCCGCGCGATTATGCGCTAAAACAAATAGCAGCGGACGGTCTCCGTCTCGCGAACAAATTATTCAAAGTCACGGGGAATTCCTTGTTATCGAGGGGATGACTAGTATTACGGTGAAAATCGTGATAGGGGGAGGGGGGGGGGCAGAGTGCTCCCTTTGAGGACGTAAATTGCGCTTGCGGGGACGAACGAAGCCTTTGATGTCGACAGATTCGATTTTCGAGACCGATCGAGTACGCGTTGCGTTTGACCGGTAAGTGGATACGAGGACCGGTCACTCCTCGTAACGCAGGCTCTATTAACTTCATATTAGGTGTATACGGATCGATTCTTGTTCGAAGATGGACATTTCCAAAGTTAGTGTCATCCTGCTCCCCCCAACAAAGATGAATTCTTGTCAGATTATGCTAACATGTAAAAGTAAGATCGTTTCTTATGTTTTCGAGAGGACTCGACAAATTTTAAGTGTCCGAAGATTACAAGGAAAAGGTATCGTAGGGAGGATGTTCTTTAAATAATATCGTAATGTAGAATGTGATTTAAATATATGGTACAAAGGGTTTAGAGTTTCAAGGTTCTTTTTCTCAAAATCGGTCCCTCTCTCAGCGAAACCATCCCGTATGGAGCGTATCGATTTGTCTTTTCCAACAGACACAGTCGTACTCCAATCCTAGTTGTAACACGATTTTCGCCGTCCCGCCCGGTCGCGAATCTTGGAGCTAATTTAAACGTTTCAAATTACTTGGGCGTATCCAGGAACGGGAGAATTACAAGTTCAGCACGCTGAGGAAGGTGATGCGAGAGTTACTAGATTGGCGGCGACAGCTTCTGGCCGGCACCTTGACGACCGATCAGACGCGGGAATTGAAGCTTCGGATCATCAACAAAGTGGACTGGGGAAATCGGTAAGTTTCTGAATTCAGACCGATGATACATACCGTTCATCCGATAGTTGAGATTTAAACATTGTAGGCTGATGTAATAATTATCCCGAACATTGAACTAAACTTTGTGTCTGCAAGTATCAGAATTTGTATACCCTTAACTAAATTCTGCTATAAAATTGCAAAATTATTCATCCACAAACATTAATGGACTACGACTTTTCCTACACGTTAACATAAGCGAATACACGATAGAACAATGCTATCTCTCACAGATCTCAACTGTTCATTTAATGAAATTTATCGAACGATTACGAGCTTCCTCCTATCGCCGGTTGGTTCCAGTTTAATTCACTGAGAGAGAGAGAGAGAGAGAGGGAGCACTCTCGTTGGGATTACGATCGTTTCGATTCGATCGCTCGAACGTGAATAAATGTGTGTGTACATAAACGCGTCGCATAGAAAGAGTATACTTTATTTATATAGTTGAATCGTTCTGTCTTTCACTTTGCTCCCGTTTTACATCTAACGTTGCACGTGTGTTGGCAGTCTTTCCGTTGACTTCGGCGCAATCGTTACAAATGAGCATTTCGTCTCTTCAACGTCTTAAGGGGTTCTAGGCACTAAAATACTCTGTAATCCTATGAAAGAAGGCACATTGCGAACAATCGTTAAAACTATATCATTTCTCTCTCTCTCTTAAACTAAGTCTATCTTAATATATCACTTGAACCGCGACTAACAGTAGTAGTATATAACTATATAAAAAAAAAAAGATCTACGAAATTAGTCATAGAGATAATTATTGTCGTAGGTATTGTCATTGTATACTTAGCGGCAGCATTGTATCATTCTCGCGAGTAACTTGAGAAAACAACGGGACGTGAGCAACGAACGATTAGAATTCGACGGCACAGAGATGCGCGCGCCAAGCAGCGTTATTATGCTTTAGTTTCGGGAATCGTTTGCTTTTACGAGCTTGCAAACACAAATCGTTTCTCTCGACAGAAATCCTCGGCAGCGACAGTGAAAAATGAAACACGACGGCACAGCGTGAATAGTAAAATGGGAGTCGTAACGAAAAATAATATTGAAATATCTCTACAGCTATCGATTAACGTTCACGTCTAATTTGTCAAATTATTCAGATCTAACGTCTCGCGGACACGTGTAAGTAGAAATGCGAATTATTTCTATCGGAACTCGTCCAACGATTCCGTTGGTTCCGTTTGCAAATTTTTTTAGTAATTCTACGTCGGATTGAGCCCGCTTCAATCTTGTTCCAAGTGTTCAATGGAAACGTAACTGTGAAACATCTATATATATATATTTATATATACTCTAGTATTTCTTTGCTCTAAGGATAATTGCACCAATTAGCGCAGACGTCGATACGCGAACGAACAGCGCGCTCGTTCGGTGTTCTTGTCCGCCAGATTTATCTCAGGCGCGTACATCATCGAAAAATATTGCGTGGCACTTTTGTACGGACATATTTCCTCCCGTATATCGATAGTCTACCATATCCTCGCGCATCAGAACAATTAAATAAATCGACGCCGAGACATACAAGAAAAAAAATACATTCTAAGATTCTTTCGTCTCTCAACAAGAATAATCCCTGTCACGCTTTTCACGCAAACGTATCGCCGTTACGTTAATGACAACTTTCAGCTCGTAGATTTCTATCCTTTTATTACAAACATTTTATCCTTTATTTCTACGAATTTTGGAAGCACTAACTATAACCACGTTGTTTTCGTAAATGAAACAATATACGAAATCGAAAGCAACATCCGCTCATGTACGAATCGCAGGGAATTTCATTTGGAACACCACAGACTACCGTTTCTCAACAGTTAGTCATCGACGTATACCTAAAAGTCACGTTCGTTTTCCAATAATACAAAAAGGAATTTGAATACGCGCAGGTAGAAATCCAGAAATACCATTCCCACTCTGCGTACATTACATGGTCACTGGATTTCGTTAAATCGCCGTAAAATAATTGACCGACGCGCGATTTACAGCTACATAGTGGGGGTGAAAGACGATAGCGTTGTTTGCTTCAGAAAAACTCCGACAGACCGTTTCTACGCGGCTAATTTTCGGCTCGTTATAATTTAACGGCGACAAATGCGGTTGTACGCGTGCCGAATGCGTATCGCGCGCGTTTTCGGTCACGTTACATACTTGTTCGATTAACTAAACGTTGGTTTGCGCTGTGGACGGGGGGTGAGTGTTTGGGGATGACGGCGATATTCGTGGTACCGTTGGCTAGCCTTTAGTCACCGGCACACACGTAGATTTCTATGGCAAGAATTCTGTCGTCTGATGAATTTGATTATTCTTTGCTGATGCGTCGCACAGGGTCAGTCGTCGATAGCGCAAACCTTTCACGCGAGATCGACGGGTGCTCGCACCCTCGGTTATTATCACAATAGAGAAGAGAAGGAGGCAAAGATACGGTTGGAAGAGGCTGAGGAAGGGAAAGGTGGGTGGGATTAGATCTCAGTGTCCTTCGCGTATTTCTCGATCTCCGGGTAGATGGGTGACATCTCGAGGGTGCTGGGCGCCGATGGCACCGACGTGGGCGAGGCACCGCTCGTCGAGCCAAGATGCATGTGACGGCAGAGCTCCTCGAGCACCTCGTTGAACATCATCACGTTCATATTTTGTCCCAACAGATGAAGCAACAGGAAGTCGCCGACCTGAAATTTACGTAGAAATAATAAATGACTCCTTTCGCCGTCGGTCAACGTATCCGTGACATCTGTGTTTCGTGTCGGTTATTATCGAGGATGAGGAACCGTGACATTCCGCGAGGCGGCTCCTCACGCGACTCGAACGAACCGATACGGGAAAGAACTCGACTGGTTTGAGAACCTGCAGTTGCCTTCGTTTTCTTATAAGGCAACTATAAAACGCACTTAAATGTTTCTTTACGCTTCCTTTTCTTCACCCTCTTGGTACCTTATAATTTTCCTGAGTACCGTCTAGAATAAGTTACACTTATAAAAAGAAACGAGGAGACGACAAATCTGGAAAAGCCACTATTCTGTCTACAACCGAATTGTCGATGAGAATCGTCTAATTGTGATTTTACCATTTCCGAAATATTCGTTATCGGTGCTACCAAAGTGTGTACCTGTGTTTTCCTGATGAGCGCGCTGGCGGCATTAGGCGTGCCGAACTTGAATCGTTTCTTGAGGATAGTCTCCCGGGTGCTGGGTAGCAAAACGACAGCCATGCTGTACAGCAAAGCGATGCCGGTCAACACCGCGAGAAGAATGAACCAGAACCACAGGAAAATATAGATCTTCTCGTTGAGAATGTTCAGAGCGAGAACGCAGAGGGCGTCCAATTTCTGAATGGTACCGGAGGCACCGAATTTGTGGAAGGTGCACTTGGTCACACGCGGGAACACCTCGACCATGGGATCGCTGCGTTGCTCCTGATTCATGTTGCTGAACTTCAGCACATCGGTACCGTACGACAGGAAAGCGCCGCCGAGGAACATGTCCACGAAGAATATGTTGCCAACCTGGAACGAACACATAATGTTCAACCGTTCAGATATATTTTTGGGCGATTTACATTATCCATCGGAGAACAGAATAAGTTGTGCCCTAGTCAACTGGAAATACTAAGATGGAATATGGATACAAATTCAAATCCTTTCGTCTCTAAATCTACTTTGCCTCACGATTAAAATGTTCTATTAAGCGATAAGGATGCACACGGAAACTATAAAGAAAACTTATCGCAATTGCTATATTTCCAAATTTAAATAGAGGCATTTGTCTTTCCATTCGAAAACTTTAAGCGACACACCGTTAAATTATTCAACACGTTGTGTACATTATTCGGGATGCTTCTCATTGATTTTTCTCCAGTATTGTATCTGGTTATCGGGGGCTTCCGTACCGGGTGCGATCTACTTTAAAAGTCCCTTCAGAGAAGCCGACGCGTCTCTCACTCCTCGTCTGCCCCTTCTGGCCGTATCTCTGGTACGGGAAGCAGACGAGGCGACAAAGTCGAGCGAACGAGCCGTCGTGCTTGTTATTAGAGGTTCGCGCGCGCTTTTACGATCTCCTCGTAAAAGGGGGACAAGCTTTTATCCGTGATAATAAACGATGCAACGTTACCACGTTAACGAAGTTCAGCGCCTCGCAGAAGAAGTAGCCAGCCGCGTAGGTGTTGTGCATGGTCATAGTGTCGGATATGTACTTGACCAGCCGCTGGGACTTCGCCTGTCGTTCCTGTTTGCTATCGATCATGGTCCCCCTCATGCCTTCGGATATCATTCTGACCTTGCCCTCCTCCCACTGTTTCCATATCCAGTGCGGTATGTAGAACAGAAAGCCCTGGAAGAACAGCATGAACGGGACCCATTGATAATACGAGTGGTACCTCTTCTCCCCGTAGTCGCCGCCCAGACCCGGATGAGCCACGTGGGTGCCGACGGGTTTCGCGTTGTTTTGCGGCAACGTGAACGTGTACGTGATCCAGCAGTACGTGTTTATCACGTTTTCCGGGACCCCGTCGTCGCTCAGACAGTTTATCGGATCGCCTGGAACCGAAAGAGATTAGTGGTCATCGCGTCGCGTCACCTGAAACGGTTCCTGTAGCGCCATCGTAGCAGTTTGGTCCAGCAAAAGGGGGAGAGTCGAGAGTAGTATTTACTCGATAACAAGTATTTCCGATCGAATAAATAATATCGAGGTGACTCCGAATCTCTGGGAATAGGAAAATCGTGAGACTGATCGATAAAAAAAACGCATTCCTGTTTTCCTGGTTCCTCATTTTTCTACTATCGTAGAGCTTTCCTTCGAACTGTTTACACGTAAACGGGAGGGAAACTAGACATTGACTCGCCATGTGCGACAAATTGACCCGGTTAGACAACGGGCGCGCGTTGTCGGTTTCGATTACAAGCGCAATTACACGGTAAATTATGCAAATGGCGATTCCGGCCGTCTCGAGACGGGAACGCGTCGATCGGTGGTGCTTGTCGGGAAGCTGGGCAACACGTGTCCTCGGTGGATGCAACGGGAGCGCAGAGGCACAGATGATGGCCTAGCCGTTAACGGTCGGACGATAACGCGAGCGCGCGCGCGCTGCAGTTCCTGCGGATATATCATTCGTATCTAATCCGGAGGTCTCCGGTCGAGCAGCACGTAGGTACATACATGTATATATATATATATATGTGTATAACGCTCCGGGATTCATCTTGCCGATAAATAAGCACACGCGTGTCCTCGAAACGGGACACCGGTGTGTTACGTTAATCGCAACCCGTCTGCGCCCTGCGTCGACCGTTTATGCAATCCCCGCCGATGATCTTTGACCCAGAAGAGACAGCTGCTAAGAGGATCATCTTTCCACACGTTACTTCGCTCTGCGACAGAGTAATTGCAACGGACAAGAATAAACAATTATCCGCGCGAAGTCGTTCCGTTCGAGGACGTGCGCTCGCGAGTGATTGGTATGCAGGCTCTGTAGCGGAGCTCCGGCTGCATAATATATCGGAAAGGTATGTTATACACCGACGATAAAAATACTTCTCTACCCTAGAGATGCTTGCGCGTACGATGGTAGAAGCTCCCATTCGACTTTCGATCAGCGTATTCGATCGTCTGATGTATATACATATACGGCCTGGAGAATAGGTGGACGCCTTGGGGGACGCACGATTATCCACCCTGTTTTCGGTTGTACGGCGAATCACAGAGGCCATCGTATATACCGGTGGCGCGCACAATGTCCCTTTGTCCCGAGAGCGCGTTCCGCGTGTCAACACCTAATACACGACCTCGAAACTGACACGTCGCGGATTAATTTTACATTCCCGTCGCAGGGTCGCCGCGAAAATAACGAGAACACGTGTGTCTTGTGCCGCGGAGATGCAACGAAAAGGTCGACGATGTTTACTCATCCGGTGAGAAACAAAAGCAGACACGTATCGTAAGGCGACAATCGTTTCTCTAACCCCACTTCTCACGATGTCTCTCGTCTGTAATTCCAAAGTACCATTGGCCGAGCGGGCATAAACCGATAAAGTCGGACGATAAGTTGGTCGAACGAGTGCAAAGTTTGCTCTCGAAGTTCCTCCCCAAAAGGCGGTAAAAATATCGGGCATCGAAAAAAGTTTGTGGGCGCGCAGCTGCTTACCTATGAGGTTATTGGCGGACACGATGATGCAACAGGCGAACAGAATCGCGGACGTGATTCTGTAATGGGCCCTGAACACCATGTTATCGATCACCGCCTTGTCCACGAGGTATCGTACCTTGACGAACCCGGCCACAGCCGAGACCAAGCCAAACACCGCCATTCCGTCCTCCCTCGGTTACGGCCGCCCCCTGTAAACAACCAAACGATAAATTCATCGCGCGACGTCGACGCTCGGACAGCTAGACAGTCCACCGATTGATGAACGGCATACTCGCGCGCGTGTACGTCCACTGGGATAGATGATAGTCGTGATTAGGGTAATTAGCTTGATGAATTAACGGGGATCCCGATGGGAAAACGCGGCTGGCTCCCGCGCGTCTTCACGCGTACGCGGGGGGGACGACGCTGTCTGGTGCCTTGTTTGTTCAGAGTGCGTGGAGCGTGGCATAGGCGTTCAGTTGCAACCGTGTGTATGCAATCGCGATCGAAACTGAAACTCTCGGTCATCGATACGACTCCTACGGCCGAGCATTTACATTCTTATCGAGTAGTAACTCGGTTACACACGGTGAGTCAATGTACTCGATACAACACGTCGCGGGAACACAGGAACGCCCGACGCCGCCGACGCGACGTCTCTTGGGCTCGCGTGACGGTTAACGAGCAGCGCGTCAAGGCGGCGTGTATCTTGACTTTTCAATCGTTTCGAGTCTCGACCCACCCGCGATACCTCCGTTAATTACCGGTAATAATAGACTTGACAAATTTAAACGTATGGAAGATTGCGACAGATAAATTTCACATTTTCGAGATTTCTACGTAATAAATTTATCCATTTCGTTACTTGTAGAGTTTTTATTATATAGACTTCTTCGTCCAAATTTTTATATTAATAGATTGTACTGTATAAAGAATTCTGTAACCAACAAAAGTGGATAAATTTATGGATGAACTTCCGAAGAGCACCTGCATCCGATGACCCTGACCTTGACATGGGTATGTTGTCAAGGTCACCCTCCTAAATGACCTTCGAAAGAATTAAACCGTCGATCATTGGTTACGAATTTTTCCAGAAATCTGAACTTTTCCGTACAAAGTACTGAAGCATTTGAGCATTACTTCTGTATAAAATACTCTGATCAGTATAATGCTTCAGAGTTCGTTAAAAACAGTTCTAAAGAAAAGGTAAATCCACCATGGGAGTTTCTTTTCGCCTGGGCGTAGCCGATGGCTCGATCCGACTCGCCCGCCATGTGCTCGTTTGCTGAGCCTGTAATATTCAATTAGAGAAATCGTGGGCGCTAATTTAAACTCCCCGTCGTTGGTAATAGCAACGACCGAGTTATTGGTCGCGAAAATAAAACACACGCGACACACGATACATACGTAAAGCAAGAACTGACCGAACAGATCGTGGAATAGGAATGCTACGACTACGCGTGGAAAAGGGGCTATCTCTTCGGCTACTCGCGAGAGAGATCGAGCGTGCTTTCTCAGATGTGCTTGACAATCCAATGACTGACTCTTGCCCACACGTTTCAAGCCTGAACTCGACGAAGCCGCCAACTTTGGTATGGCTTATGCAGTACATTTGAAACATAGAAATAGAACTCGAACGAATAAAATTAAAAGATGTAATATGTATACAAAATTCCAGTTTCAAAGATGATTTCAAGGATTTTGATTTATTATCTTTTGAATAGGTTTGCATATACGCTGCAACTGCACTTGTTAATGTATATAAAAATTACTTTAATTATTGGGATGACATTTATTTATTAATTCTTCGTATTTAATGTATAAAACTATGCCTTCTAATGAAGGACATGTTAAATAATATTATGTTCCACACTGGAGTTATGCTACAATCTTAAGGTGGCAGTAATTGGTACATTTACTCTGTATTAAGTTTTCTTTTCAAATACGTTATTCGTGTACTTATGATCCAGAAGCATGCCTGGATCGTCTAACGAGATCGAATAGAGAATTCTCGAAAAGAATATCCGGTTGAAAAAGAAAAAAAAACCCACGAAAGAGGAAGCTCGAGCAGAAAACAAAGGATCGAGATGTTAAGGGTCGATAGACCGCGATTGAATCGGCGGAGTTTTACGCGCGCGTTTCCGGGCGGTCGAGGAGTTTCTGCGGAGTACCGGTAGCAACCTTGCCGCCACAGCCGGAAACGGCAGATGTACGGAAGATCGATATAGAGGCCCCGTCGCTCGGCATCGCCGCGCCACCGCTGCTCTTCAGCTCGTCGATTGTTCTCACGACGAAACAAAAGCGTGGCCAAGAATGGAGCTGCTCCGCGGCGGCGGGATTTTCGTTCGGCGTCGCGCTCCAAAAAACACTCGCGTGTTTTGTCGAACAGCCGAAACCAGTGAAAAAAAAATCTCGTTTACGAACCGCAACTCCCCTTCTGCGCGTCGAGAATTCACCCTCGATCCTCCCTTTTGCGTGTCTTTTACGCCCCGTAACAATGTCAGAGCAAACAGCACTCGCACGAAAGATGGTGAAGAAAGAACTTTTGTAATCAGAATTTTCAGGCTTTCACGACTTGGCGTCGTCCAGTTATTGGTGTTGGAGTTGTCAGGCGAAAAATTCCTTTTGGAATTACTATTTACAGTAGACTTCAGGATCACATGTTTGTCAAGAAAGTGTTTAAAAACAGCAGATAAATGAAGCTCACGTGTTTCAAATGTTATTTGTGTTAATGGAATCACTAATGGTGACACAGTTATCAGAATTTCCTTGCGTCTGATTTTCACTTCGACGTAGTATCTCGTACGCGTCTGTTATTAGTAATTACGTATGTATTTCTTACTTGTTCGGAGTTTGAAATTCGCTTCCTACGAGCACTGAACGCGTCAGATTCGAGCTTGTAAACCGAAGCGACCGAGTTGTAGGTAGTTAGAAGATTATTAGTTAATTAATTGAGAGCGGTCGAGGCGCGTGCCGTTGCAGAGGGTCAATTTCTGAGCAAGCAGGGTTGCCACAACGTACAACGCGAACGAGGAGAGCTCCTTTTCGCCGCGGCGGAATACAAAATTTTTGCGAGTACAGGAAATTGAAAGGTTTTTCGTAGATATTCTCCTGGAATATATAATATATATTTTCCGTGAATATTCCTCGAGGGAAAATATGGTTACTGAACTTTCGAACACACACGACACGCTGGGCAACTTCGAAGAGAGCTTTCGTAGGGTTTCTTGAGATGCAGCCATTTTCACCTGGACACAAGGATGATGTCCAGCTATAACATTACACACGTGGGCTGATTACAGTTAAACTTCGCGAGTTTTTTGTTCCGCGAGACACCGTGTGCAAGTGGTTTGCAAGCGTATTCCACGAGGGGGATCGCGTGTAATTTCAGACCGTCGAGTTTGCGGTGCGGCGGCGGTCGTTTCGCAGCGATGGATGATTTAAAACGATCTATAATTTCTGCTGGAATCGCGTCGCCTGACGTTTCGCAACTCTCCATTCTCTAATTGGTTTGTCTTCCCAGCGTTCTCCAATCTCGATTCTTTTCTTTTTCTTATTCACGTTATCGTTGACGCTCCATTTCCCTTCGTGCTCGAGGATATCGTGGAAAGTGAAACAGTTGTTACGTAACACTAATACGAATTATTAATTATTAAGAACTGACGATTAATTATTACGAATACGAACTGTTACGAGAAACGTTTGCTTCTTCCGGTAAAATATTCCTGATCTCTCGGTTTACATTTATGCTACGAATCCACGCGAGGGAAGAACTCTCTCGAGAGAGAGCTGTTCTCACGCCTGTGTCCACTCTGGAGTAGAATCTTGTGAGCTTTACACTCGAGAGTACAACGGCACAACTATTTGGAGACTTGATTTCAGGTCTGAGTGCATGGTAAAATCTACTTTTGGTAGTGAAACTCTTAGGCGGACGTAGCACTGAATCTTCTAAAGATTTCAGACAATATTTGTCATACACCAGTGGTGTAACACCACTGCGTGCAATATTTGCTCTTCCCATAGAATGGGGATAATGAATCTATTAAGTAGAAATACTATTTTTAGCCCGTAGAAATGCCTATCGACTTAAATACATGCACGAAACTCCTAATAATGGCGGAAAATTTCTGAAGTTGAAGGCTACAAGTTGAAATTTTTCCCCATTCTTACGTTAAACCCGTAGTTCCGAGTATTTCGATTGCTCCGCGAGAATCTGAGATTTTCCGTGACAACGGTCCATGATTCCTCTCGTGCACACGCTTCTTCGAACCGCAGAGAGAGGGAAGCAATGCGGGAGTGGACACTGACGACACCAGAAAAGACCACGCTTTCTACCGCCCCGAGTTCCCCGACGATGGCTTGGACAGTTATTGGAACGATTCATTAAACTCTATAAAGAACGTCTGCTACTCTTAATTCCTTTAGTTCGGGAGTTGGTTTCGATGATGGTCTTCGGGCGCTGTCTTTTAATATCGCTGGAACGATTATCCGAATACATACCGAGGAACTTTGCAAATTTATGGTAATCATAAATTAATATCGTAAGTAATTATGATAAATCTACGAGATGGCAAATTAGTGGATTTCTATGATTTTGTAATATAGGTACCGTAAGAAGTAAATTCAATCTCTCAACGTATCCTCCAACTACATCAAAACGACTACTATATAAAATACAACAACTTAAGCTGTATCTCACCGAAACACGAGTTTACGGGATAAACGAAAACCGGTAGAAAATATTCCTTCATCGATTCGGTTAGAAATTCTCGTACGCGTAACACGTTTCTCGGTGACCATCGATGATCCCCCCGGCTTCTGTCCACGCTGGTAATCGTCGGGTATTGAGTTCCGATTTTCAGGCACAGACTGGAATCTACCGCGACCGCGAGACGGTGGTTTTTGAGCGGGGCTCGGCTCTCGTAACCGCAACCCACACACCATCCTCCCTATACGAATTACCCCTATCGGGTTACGAGATATCAAGAACGGGTTTGGAAACGCGTGAGACGCGATTACTTCGCTTGGCTTCTTATTCGGTGGAAATATCGTGGCTCGGCGTTAATCTTGTGCGCGGCTACAAGTTCAAATTTTCCTCGCTATGCGTTATTTATTAGGATCATCCGAGAAACATGTAACGAGGGGTGGACTGCATTTGTGTTCCTGAACTAGACGATTCTTAACTGCAGTCCATGATATTGTTCGAGTAATCCTTTAAAATGAGGGGCACGAAATTCAATTAAAACAAAGGTTAACACTCTATAACCCTGTGTGACTTTGAAGCATTGATTTGTATATATGGATACGGGATGGGGTATATGGGGTTGCTGCATTTTGAAGGTACGCCATCTTTGAGAATAAAAAAACTTCGCCGCCTACATAGATTAACGGTAACTAACGCTTTCCATTCCCATGTATACCTATTCACATATATTATAGTATACTATATACTATCAGTACTTGTCTCATCTAAATTTCTGACTGATTTATCGTTCACACCTTATGTTCTTTATATGCAACAAATAAGTACATACATATGCTTTGTATTACTCTACAAATTATACGAGGAAGCAAAAATGTGAATGGAAAGGTTTTTGCCCGCTATGTGGCGTATACATTTTGTATGACCCCTTTTTGCTGACCGATAAGATTCTTTGCATCGATTATCAACTCTAGCTTGAGATATCGGAGTAATAATAAAATCATTGTAAATTGTACATTCATTGTTGATTTGTATTTAGCGCTTCATATTTGTTGGTTTTACGTTAAACAAATGTTTTTATAAACACGAAAAGACATTCGGGCTATAGAGAGTTAACACACGCAAAGAGAAGTCTATAAGTCCAATTCAGTTCTGGAAACACTATTCAACTCCCGGAATCATATTGTTGAATCTATTCGAGTTCTCTGTAAACGATCACAGACGATCTCGACGAGCACGCGTCACCTACATAGTCTCGTAAAGTTCCACGCGACGCGCCCATTCATCGTCGAAAACTTTCGACTCGATCATCGGCGAGCATCGTCGTCTATCGTGAATGAGTCTTCTCAATTTCCAGAGAATTTATACCAGTAAACTGCAGAGCCGCCACACGAATCGATAATTACAGCCTCCACGTGATTTACGTGGTTATACAGCGGAGCTAATGAAGGATAATGCTGACTGCAAACTAAAGCGTTAAGTACCGAAGAGATTTACGTGGTCCCTAGTTATTCTCGGCTCAAGGATAATGTTCCTAGCAGAAACGGGGCCCGGAATTTCGCGTCTAGCCGACAAATCGTTTTCAGTACCATTCTACACGATTTTTTTTTGTTTCCTTGGTTTTATTAATCTCTATATATTCCAGGCGAGTGATGCAAGCAATGATGCAAAAATGATTTCGCGGAAATAATGTGATCTAACGTTTCTATCGAGTTCTTTTCATCGCAGATCCGTGTGCCTCCAGAAGGACGTATTCTTGCCTATGGACCTTCGATTCTTACAAATCGTGTACAGTTAAATCGCTTGTCCCCTTTCGATCGAGCAGAAAAACCTACAAGAAACGTCTACGGTGTTCGTACTTGACACGAAATCAGAAAGAGTTTCAGCCCACGGTTTCGTTTCAACGTTCAACCACGCTCCGACGATGTTGAAAAATACACGACTCGCGCGAAATGCAGTTACCGCGATACCATAAGGGGGATTCTCCGGGCTGAGAACCCAGGATAAATCCGAGAAATTTTCGCTTTCCTCGTGTTTCCGACGTGCTCGAGCGCTCGCGACCTCGGCATTTACGGATTACGGCCAGCGCCTCTATGTGCACACGGCGTCCCTTGTTTCACTTTTCAGACAAACACGGACAGAAACCTTGTGGCCCGCATACACCGACACCAACCACCGGTTGGTTCGATAACGCAACAAACTTTTTTTCCTCTCTTCCCCGTTGTAAACTCCCATTCCTTCTTCGTGAAATACTTTCCACGTATATACTCGTATATACGAGTTTGTTCGCTCTATGCGGATTATCCTCTGAACTTTGTCCTCTAGGATGAAACGAAAATACCAGCTTCGGTGGAAACTGAAAGATATTAGAGGTACCTCTGCGAAGTATAAAGATTACTTTCGTCGACGGACGCACACACACAGTTTAATAGAATCCGTTCTGGGTCCAATTGATCCGTTTATATGTAGTACGGATGTCAAATGTAAAACGTGTCGTCCAAGTTAAACAATATCGAGTACCATTAATCTCTCGGAGACCGTTGAAAACCGTGTGGACGATGTGATACACCACGTAGGAGATTGGAAACTTGACTCGAATCAGTTTCACGGCGACCACGGTGTGTCCAGACAGAGAGAGAGAGAGAGAGAGAGCTTCGGCTCGCGAGGGATAAAGCCGGGTTAAAGGGAACAAAGGTGGGTGTAATTTATGCCGCAGCGTTCGAGCCTCGAGAGTCGATTCCCCGGTGCCGGCAATTTCCTCGGGACTCGGTTTGCAGGAAAGTCTCCGGGAACGAATGCAAATGCTTTGTTGTTGCTAGGGTGGCCGAATGGAGGATGTAGTTGACCGGGCGTGCTTGCGATCCGAGTAACTAGCAGCAGCACAGAGAGCACGGAGTTATGAAACAGGGCGAGATGCCATTCAGCCGCGGTCAGTGCGTTCCTTCGAGCACAGAGCCCTGGCCCGTAATTTATTCCAGCACTTGGGCTGTCCGTTCGACCCGCAAGAAAACTTTATTAAATGTTTATTGAGCTTCCAGAGGGTCGGCGAACCAACCGGCGAAATGGCAGCGACTCTCTCATGCATTTTCATGAGCCTCGAATAGGTTGCACATGATCGGTGACCTTGATTAATTAAATTCCGTGCCCGGCGTATATACCTTCGGAGTGAAATTAGCTGACCTTATGCCAGCCATGATATCTGATACGCGGTGATCATGGATATTCTCGCCTGCTTGCCAGCGTATCCTTACTTGGCGCTTTCGAGCAGGAAACCACATCCTTTTTAACAAATTATTTCAATGTTTTTGCCAGTATTGCACACATACTGCAATGCGCGACACAGTGGTTACACGCCGAGATAATACTTTCCAATAGGACAGGGCTCGTTATTCGAAAGTCTCGATAATTGTACCTCAACGACGTCGATCCGTGGAAGCCTTAAATCTTTGTTCCTTCGGTATCGCCGGGTAAAGTCCTGTACGTACGAACGCGACAATCATCCGCAGTGGGATCCATTGAACAGAGTTGTAGGCAAGCACGCGCTCACAGCCCACGTATGTATTTTCAAAACCGGTTTCCCTTGGAATGGAACCTCTTGGCGAGAAAATTTTATTTTACGCTCCGAACAGTCTGTCGTGAACTTTACACCAACTACTCCGGTATACCTACGTGTACATTCGAGCCTCCCGGAAGCCAAACTGATTTAGGTACCCTACTTTCTAAAAATTGCTCAATTGTAGTGCTAAATATTTCACATATATTGCAATATAAAAAATGTCTAAATTTCATTCTGTTCGTTCCAAAGTTAAGTTAAAATTTTCATCAGTCTGGATTCTTAGACACTCGATCCTCGTCGGCGCGTTGACCGGTTTGCCCCCCCGATCATGAATTCCAGCAACGAAAATGAATTGTTATCAGCTGGCACCAGGATCATCGATCGAGTTAACGGTGTTCGGTGGGAAGACGGGAGGTGTACGTACACGTAGGTAGCGCGTGGACGTTTTTTCCAGACCACGACGACGACGTTAGGACGAGTCAAGAGAGAGACTAACCGTGGAAAGGGAATTTACAGTTACCCGTTACGTTCGCGGTAACCACACAGTCGGGACTTTTAACCGTCCGCGTCGCCGATCGTACGCGATCGTGGTTGGTCAACGCCTCCGATCGATCGCGTTTCATCGTCGTAGCCGATGCGGCGGATCGACCGCTCCCTGGGAATAGAAACCAGAGTTTTATCGGAATTTCCCGTTTCATCGATCCGTGAAATCCCCCGTTCCCTCTCTTTCTCGTGTGGCGGGCAGCTGTTACTTTCTCGATATAGCGATGCATCGACGTCGCGAAATAAAACGTACAAGAAGAACACACCGGTGTCGTCCTGTTCTGGATACTTAGATCCGAACTTTCTGGGACACGGGAATTCTTTCAGCTGTCAAATGATTCGGTAAACACACCGTGCCGTCTGGAGAACAAACTTCTTCGTAATGTGTCTCGTCTCGGTATTGCTCTCTATTGTTCTTTTTCGTAACTTTCCTGTTCTTCGGTAATACGTTCGTCGTCGATGTATATACTTGATTCGTGGCTTCTTAAATTTCCAGTCTCGAATGAGGTGCCATTCAAACGTTCGAATTCAGTTAAACACGACTGGTAAATGATAATTAGAGGGAAGTCCTGGGAAACTGTACATACTGGGCTGGAGACTTGAACGCCGCGCAAAGATACAATTTCGAGAGCGCGATGGCAGCCGAAAGAGACCTCGCGCGCGTCATCCATGAATCGACCCGGTGTATCGCATTAGGAACAATATCGGCGAGTGAAGGGCACTCGCCTCTCGTCATCGAGTGAAAGGTGAATGCCGATGCGATTTTCTAGTATCATAAAGGCATGGAAAAAATTCCAGCCAACGAGATCTCGATGCTGAATCGTAAATGACGTTTATACGATCGATGAAATAATGCCTCCGTCGATTTTAATTGCTGGACTATCGGTTCAGCCGTAACTACGCGGCCGGTTTCGCTGTCGGGACAATCGAGAGAGCTGCCACGAAATGCTTGATCAACGGCCTGAAACGAAGGAAAAAGGAGAAAACGGAGGACAATACTCGCGTACATATTGTATATCGTTACGAGATAAAAAGATCCAGTCCGTTCGACGCTTTGGTGGCGGGATCCCGGATGTAGGTGTGTAATATAACCGACGCGTTTTATGAATCATGCTGATACGTCAACAACCTCCATGAAACGAGAGGATACCGAGGAAAGATGCGTTATACAAGCGAAGATAGCGGGCGCGCGAAACTCAACGCAGCACTCGGAGAGAAAAAGAGATCCCGTGGTGTACGCGTATTGCATTTCATTACGGGCAAAACACTGCTGGCCTCCACACACTGTGTATCGCGAACGGTGCACCGTAAAACCACTTTTACGAACAAACGCGCGTGTTGCACATTCAAGTTTGATGAAGTTTCAAAATGTAGAAGCATTAAACAAAACGGATAATTCTGGCGATTTAAATGTACCTCGTCGTTTGTGAACGACCAATATTGATAGCAAATATTGATTCTCGCTATCTACGATGTTCGGTAAATATTTTCGATCGATAACAGAACTCATTGGGGAACTCTGCAAAAAGTCTATACAGGTTTTTGAAGATTGTATGTAGATTGGAAAGTTGCATCACACGATAGATCGTTGAACCTTTACTAATAGTATCGAAATTCATAGTACAATTATGAACTGAAATTTCAACTTAATTGTTCCTTGTGTAGCACCGGATTCCGAGACCGGTCGAAATCGTGGGGTACCGCTTATGGCGGATCGAAGGTTCGGTCGGTCCTCGGGAGATTTCCATTCCGGACAAACCAGTTCCAGGACAGGGCACACACGAGAGACAGCCGCGTAAAACGTGCAGCCGAGAGACTTTAACGCTCCCCGTGACGCGTTTCGAACGGGGTTAAGAGCTCCTCCGCCAATGGTGATTTTCATTGGATCTCGTGGTCCCGGTACCGAAGAACCGCGAGAACTCGGCCCTGTCCGCTTGCCGAGGAGCCGTTGTTTCGTTTGAACACGACGTAAGACGACGGATGAGAGAGCCCCTCCCCCGTGGCCCGCGGGTCAATTTCATCTTAAACGCGCTTAAGGACGTTGCTCGGAGTCTGGATGAAGTTTCAGCTGGTCACCGCATGACAACGAAACGCGAGAGAGATCGATCGAGGGGCCACGTTTACTCTGCTCACTTTTCTCGGAGACATTTTTATGGAAACGGTATTATCTCCGACAAACTTTCGGTGAACGTGAGTTAAGCTCGGGTCTCCTAGGTATACACAGTGGCCACTCGCTAGTTCCTCGAACGTATGTACACAGGGTGTCCTGAAATACCTGGTAAAACTCGAACGATTGGGATTTCCCGTGAACACGTAAATCCAAAATGGACTGCACTATTTTTGTTAGGGGACTCGACAGTAAAGAAATTACGATCGAAGTACCTAAGGTCTACACACAGTCCTTCGACAAACTTTCTTACCACCTTTTCGATTTACTTCATCAGAAATCATTTACTTTTGTTAGGAATCCAGATATTTTCAGACATCCTATACACGTATGGACCCTCGTGTAACAATGTAAAACCTTATTTCTTATCGGAATGTTATCTGGCGGTGAAACCTGGCAGCAGACCGCGAAGGACCGTTGCATTGGTCCTGCGGGCAAACCTCGTTTATCAGTTCGTCGATAACATTCATTGGCTCGGGTCTTTCAACCAAGGTGAGAGTAAGATACTTTACTTTTAAGATTGCCCTTTCCTTCGATCGAGACAATCATGAAACAACGAGGCAGTTTTCGGATACAATGGAAAGTTTGAGAGAAGCTTTAAGCTAATTTCTAGATGCAGTTTACAGTTCACCTGGCCGTTTCGGTTTTTATTCGTAGAAGGATTACTTCAGATTGATTTCTTTCGCTGAAACGATCGGGTATTATTCGTCAGGAATTTTTGTCTCATTAAATACGCATTTACCTGATTGAAAGAACTCTGCACAGGATGTGTTTGCACGGAAAGGTTAAGCCTGTGTTTACGTCTTACGAGTAAAATCGGTGTCGCGACACGCAACATAAACAGAAAGCAGCGATTAGACCACGCGTATCTTGTACGTTCATTCGGCGAGTCGCCATTACGATTACATTGTATCCTGACGGCCCCAAGGTATTTTTCAAGTTTTTTTTTCCGTGATAAAAAGACTATTACACTAGTCACTTCACGCGAACTATATGCGATACAAACCTCGAGGAAGTGCGTCCTTCGCCGGAAACTCGAAATATTTATCCACCACCAATTTCAACCACTGTACAACCGCATGACGCCCGAGAAAAATAACCACGAACGATTACTGAACAATACCTTTTCTTTTCGGATCGGCACTGGCGGCTAAAACCAGTTTCCAAAATCCACACCAGCGACAACCGAATAAGTTCGTCCGATTCGTGTGGGTTGTTTTGTTTTCCCACGGGCCAATAGCACAGGAACCACACGCTTATTGGTCGATCGCCTTTTTTTCTTCCTGCGAGTTTCCCGCGTCCGTTTCCGTGAAATCTCCTGGACTAGGGACAAACTGTCCCAAGTGCCGGCGTCTTTTTTCCTTCCTGTGTGGCTGTGTAGTCGAGTAACTACAGATCCTTGGGCACCTCACACCGTCTCACCGTTTCGGCCCGTCTATCGCGCGATATCCTATTATTCTAATCGAATTCGAATTGGTTCTCGGCCCTAGTCAATGTGACCGGTCGTAGCACGAACGAAGAGAAAGAGCGGGGAAGGATAAGAGCGATCAACGCGTCGTTGTGTGTTGGAGAATTAATGCCTAACGCGCGCGCGGCGGTACGTCTGATTCACTCTCTTTATCTCTCGTTCTCGTTCTCCCTCTCCGTGGGTGTTGGCGTAAACGAACGGTTTTAGGGAGAATTTCGAGGGTCCGAATGAAGCCGCGAAGCACACCGACGGGGCCCGGCGTTCGAACAGCGACTGAACCGAACAGAGTCAGGGACTCGTTCTGGGCCCCACCACTCCCCGCCATCTTGCTCTCCGTCTGTCGAGTGCCGAGCGTGGGGGCGACTCTATCAGGTGCGTATAGTCGCCCGCCAAGGGAAATCACTGCAGCACGACCGCACAATTCATTGAAAATCTGCTGCTGCATCGTACTTTCCGAATGTCCTCTTCCTTTGCTATCCGGATTCGTTTATTTTCACGGCGAATTTCAAGTGTTGGACCATCTGATCGTTAATCGATGTTACATGTAATATTTTGAATAAGGTTCCTCCATTTGACAGTATTTTTAAATAACTGAATTGAAACTAAAGATGCTATTTGTATTGGTACTGAGGAGACTAGTCGAGGTAAACTTATGACTTTTGTTTACTACAACTACATCGCTTGTTCGAATTTTATCACAATATCGCGCGTCCACGAAGAGAAACCTCTGGCAGCAGCAGCAGCATCATCATCATCGAACAGAGAAGCAGACTCTTCTTTCTCTTCGTTCGTCGCGCGGAGCTCAAGGTTTTCAGCTCGGTGAATACGCGGTAACCATGCCGGGAACCTGTTCCCCCTGCGAGAGAAGGCTCACTTTGGCTCTTTAAAGCTTCTCCTCGTGGCACCTCCTTCTCGTCCTCCTTTCTCTTTTCCTTCTTCGATTTTTGACTTCCCAAGAAGGGCCGCGGATTCGAGCAGAAAATCCCAAGTTTCCCTGAAAGTCGACTAATGGTCTCCTCGACGAATCGTCTACTGCGGTAAAAAGTTCTTTTCCGTTCGTTCGAAGGAGTTACTCGGAAATTATTCAAGGTTTCGTTTCAGGTTCCTACGTTATCCTTTCCTTGATCTACATAGTCTCGTTTTCTTTCAGTTGGGTTAACGACCCAAATAACCTAGTCTAACGAATTCCTGAAATAACAACGACGATATATCACCGGTGACTTGCGTACATGTGTATATATACATACGAGTAACGGTTCCACGGTAATGACCCTGCGCGTTGTTCCATTCTTCTCTCGTGCCGTCATTTCGAAAAACGCTCACTTTACCCGGACCAGCACAGTTTCCGATTGTTCCCGAGCGACAACGAAATATAAATCATTCTCCCCGCCGGTGTATTCCATTGATTTAATTAAAGGGTGCCAGCGGTGATGGTTAACTTAGTTCCCAGTTAGGCGTGTATCGGAGCAAACGGCAACATTTATTACCGACGTAGTGGTAATTATTATTATTTCTAATGAGCGTGCCTCGCGGCTCCACCTCGCGTGCACTGCCCTCTACGCGTCTTCTTCTTCTTCCTTTCTCCTTTCTTTCCTCTTCCTCTTTCTCCGTTCCGCCGCCACCAGCAGGGGCTTTGCTTCCTTGTTGGGGTAACGCGGTGGTACGGGATGAAACTCCCGGGTTGTGCATAACCGCGCACGGCCCCCGGTTCAGGGTTTCCCAATCCTTCCGATTCCCTGAACCCTCTCTTGACTACACGGTTGCGTGACGTTACGCCAGTGTTATACCCTCTCTTTATCGAGACATCGTCTGTTACTATAAATATGCCGCATCGCGATTAAAATCCACAGACACGATTTATTCTCCGAAGAATACGTACATACTTTCGAAATATATTTTCCATTGATACTCGTTCGAATAGCGTACGATACTCTGAGTTGTCCCTAAATGTTTACCAACCATCTTTAGTGAGTTACGAGCAGGGGTATCCGTACGAACGCAAGGATTTCGTGACCCATTCTACATTGAATGGAACGGTCGTATTGTATTTGTAATTAATTCAGCTCCCCAATGCATGCCCGACTTTCCGTATGCGCGGCTGGTTTGAATATATTAAATAAATTACAAACACGTCGGCTCGTCCGACAGTAATAATTTTTTACTTTGTTATCTGGGAGATATTAGTCATCCGTAGTGATACATATTTTAAGATTGATTTGTACAATGAACACTGATAAATGAACTTGGACTTTGAGTGTCTATTGTGAAGTTGTAAAGACGAGTATTATTCTAGCAGACTGGACACCAGATTTTACAGACGATAAATCTGCAAGATATAGTGTATAGTACAAAGCCGAAATAGTTTGCGTTCACAACGAACGTAATTTTCGAAAATCGACGAACCGTTCAGAAAAGGTACTCAAAGGTTGGGAAACGCTGCTGCCGCGCTGTTCCCCGTAAGGTAGTCCCTTTCTTTTTGCGTTCGCCTCGGCGTAGCACGGTGCTGGCGTTGTTCTACTCGGAGCCAGGGCTGTACGATGAAAGGTAGCGGCGGTCGCTGGCGAGGGGAGAACGAGCTTAGGTAGAGGAGATTGTTCCATAGTATACGCGACTACCGATGCACCGCTACCTTGTCGAAAGAATATTAATGAATGACGACGATCGTACCGAACTCAATAAAGGTACAACTGGAATCAGAAGATTACGTGCCGTCGACGGTTCGTTTTGCCCCCATTTCGAATAGATTTTATTTTTTCAATGCGTCATATTTCTATCCCCCCCCCCACCCCACTCGGCTTCTTCGACACTTGGAAAAAAGCAACAAAGACGCAGGTTAACGCTGTCCACGACTTCCGGGTGCAAGCTGTGTCTCCTTCGAGTACACACTTGTTTCGTCATCGTCGCGTTCCACGCCGCTGAATCTCATTCCCGACGGTTGCTGACTCGCTGAAAACGTTAGCGTCGCCACTGCTGCCGTTTATCCCCAGAGCCGACGAAACACCAGCGTCCGAAGTCTGTCAACGGGGGAAAACTGAAAGGTTCGCGGCTAATCACGCTTAATCGCTCGTCATTTGATCTAATTGAGATCGTGGGGGCTCGTCGATTTGGCCCTGACATCTATTACGACCACTACCACCGCAGCACGCTCGTGTCCTCTGGGTCGAGTCGAGTCGAGCGCAGCATTCAACTGCAACTGCAACTGCACTCTACGAGAGTGCAGAGTGCAGAGTGACGAGGCGATCCGGTTTGCTGGTGGAGGACAGAACGTATACGTGCAGGCTTGGCTTGGTGTACCGCGCGCGCATATACCCTCCGGCGTACCAGACTCGGCGTTCGTCTTCCCACGAACCCTTTCGCTATACGTACGAGTCTCGTTACTTGTTCCGGGATCAGGAAACACTCCTATTAAGGCCGTTTTACACGATCGCGTGAAACCACCCTCTCCATGGAACCGTGACGACTTCCACAGACTTTACTTGCGTCGGATCGTGTCGCGATTATGTAATAACACACACTTTTGGACACTATTCCCCGATTCTTCTCGAGTATACGTAACCGTTCGTGTATTTGTATACAGAGAAGAACTGTTTCCTCCTCGTTCTATCGATCGATAAAACGTTTACATAACGCTGAGATGTTTTACGAGACATTTCGGGCTTTCCTAGGTCAGTCTGCTATGTATCATTTAACATTTCCGGGCGTGGAGATGTGTCCTTTTAGAAAATGACTCCGACCTTTTGCCTGGCGGAACGACTAACTACGCGAGGGTTTATTAGCGCGCCTATAAATTGATACTGTCGGCACGTTGGAACTTATTTAGCCTTACGTTTCACCATGAATAACCAAACTCTCTAGGATACGAATGGCACGGTGTGCACAACACTGCTTAATATTCAAAAGCATTTCTGTTAATCGGAGCGTACCTCATTGACTCTCATGGATTGATTGTAACGAAGGCTGAATACGACTAATGTTCACTTGCTAGCTCATAAAGCCGCTACGAATTCTGATGCAACCGATTGCGCTATTCCTGCGAGTCGCTTTATACGGGATTAAATTGCGTACTGTGTCCCGAGTCAATTTGATCAGCATAGGGGTACTCAACTTTTGGTCATGCTTAGTGTTACGTAAAATTCGATTGTGTATCGCTCGATTTTTCTTTTTCTATGTTGCAACGTAGCTACGATTTAGCAGGTATTACAGAAAAGGTATAGACGTATCTGTTGGGTGAACAGAATCGTCGAGGCTTGAGACTCACGAGTATTTAATCACAGATTCGAACTCGATCAACGGTTCGGGACAACTTTCTTGTCCTAATTGATTGGAAAATATGCGGTTTGTACATACACCTGAGGCTCAAAGAACGGCTCGGAGTAACGAAGACACCGCGAAGAACGGTGTAAAGCGAACGAGGGCTGATAATCGATTGTCCGTTTGAAGCAGAAACAGGAGTCCAGAACTCGCGGCAGCGCCGGCGTAATTACAGCGTTTAAAGCTACCGAATGGTTACTGAATCGCCCGCGCGCGCGCGCGCGCGCACGAGAGAAAGAGAGAGGTAGCATCGCAGCTGAAAACTCAACGGCCACAAAAAAAGGAGGGATTCCCCGGTTCGCCGGCGGCCCGTCAGTGATTTTTCTTTCTGGAATCGTAAATTTCCGGAATTGCTCGGAGGCTGTTCCACGAAGATTGCCTTAGACCCTGCGGGGTGCCTAAACTACGTTTAATCGCTTCAGGTGTCTGGTTAGAACTCCGATTCCGATTTCAATCATTCATGTTAGTAGTTTCCGTCGTGAAACTTGGCTCGCCGTGTCTGGCTTGTAAATTCTATTATGTTGCTTTATCGCGTTGCTTTGAACTTAAGAAGAAATCGTTGCTGAAATTGTTAATTCTGATTCGGGAGGCAGAGATATGTCGTTCGATTCGATTTTAAGAAAAATTCGTACCCCTCATCCGTCCCTCATTTTCCAAACTTATCCGTCTCTCGGTGTGAAATTGACACAGTGGCAAAAAATTCATATGATAAAGAGATAAAATGAAATTTGCAAATTCTTTAAAGTGAAAGTCATGGAGAATAACTTTATTTCTCAGGTGCAAAATATGTGAAATTGACAGAAGGGACCAATTCATAACCTGCGCTAACAACATATCTGTACATTGTTATTATTATCCAATGCAAAGTTTTATCGGAGAGTCGAGTAGTATCCGATCGATCTGCAGCCTTAATAGAAAACAACCTGTACCGGGTCTCTTTCTACATGGAATTCCAGTCTGCTGGAACTCGAAGATAAGCTAAATTGGTTACCAATATATCCTCGTTCAAGATTCCCAGACCTCGTCCAATGACGTGGAAAAAGGAACTTTTTCCCGTCGATGTCTGAATAGCTTGTTGGATTATTCGCGAGCAAATTGAAAGTTTCGTCTCGTCGAAAGTGTTCGATATCGAGAGAGGAGCGAGCGGTTCGGCGGCGAGCCGGTAAATCGACTACGGGAGGTGCTCGACGGGCATTGGCCGAACGAATTCGTCATCGCGAGTGACCGAGAAGTCCGAGGGGCAGACGAAGAAACCGACGAAAGAGCTAAAAGGGCCCGACCGCGTTCCTTGTTCCTCCTCTCGGCGAGTTGGTTGCGCTGCTCGTGGCGGACTCGATCCTGGTCGCCGCGTCACGTCGGCCAGGGAATTTATCCGATATCTTTGGAATGGGACATAGGTCCCAACCACGCGGCGGACATTGCCTGTACCTGTCTCCACGCATCGAACTCTGCCTGCTCACCTGCATTCCATCAACAGGGGCCCGAGGGGGGACCTTCCCGGGATTCTCAGGACCGTACCGTGTCCCTCCGGACTCGTGGAACGCTCCTTTCGAACCTTTCGGGGAAAACTCGGAGTCCCTGTTACCCGTTTTTCTAGATCGTAAGAAATTTCGATCGAGAATAGAATCGGCGTGGCCTTTAACCCCTCAAATTATAAATTCGAGTCAGACTCGTGGTGATAATTTCGAAATGAATTTAATAAACACGAGTGTTACTCGTTTGTTTCCTGTTGAAGTGAACAACTATTTTACCGGGTATTAATATTTAACTTTTCGATTTAATGCACGCTTGCAACATGCATAGAATTCTTTTTATTCGCGGGAGATTATTAACAATAAAGTAATTGTAAAAACTGCTGTCGTTAAAAAAATCGTAAGGCTTTAAGGGGTAAAACGGACAAATATTTTCCTTGATATATTAAGTATATTTTAGTTGATATCTAATTTTAGATGAAGTATATTCATTGCATGATAAGCATATGCTGAGCAACCGTCAGAATTTAAGGTAGATAAATGTATTGGCAAAGTATCAATTACCTCTAATTTTAAGCTACTGCCGTAAAAAGTCTTATAAAGCGTATTGTAAACAAGAGACATAATGAATTTAACGTCGTCGTATGGACCTTAAGTTTATTTGGCGATTCGTCAATTCGTCAGACCCAAAATTCAACGGGAAAATTAGATACTGCTTTATGCGACGGTACATCGAAATGCAGCGTTCAGTGACGCGAGATTGTGCAGAGAAGAAAGAGGCGACGAGGAGAATGCGAACCGAGGTGTACGCGAGACGAAGCGAGAAGCAACAACGAAGTTGGCTCGCTCTAGTACCACTTAATTCTCCTGATCCAGCCCGAAATCTGCTCGGAACACCTCGTGATCCCCGGCGCGGGCACCTCACTCGAACACGTTAATTATCGCTCGACAGCCATCGATTCCAACCCGACGAGGTGGTGTTCCGACCTCGGTTGTTCCGATGCTTTTTGCATCGTGGAACGAAAATCATCCATCGAGAACTCGTCGCGATACTTTCACAGATTAATTTCGTAGACAGAACCACCACGTGGAGCTGTCGAAACCGTGTCGCGCTCAACTTACGGAAAAGTTAATATTTTTTTGTTCTGTTTAAATGTCGCACATTAATTTCGTTCGTTTACCAGGTCCATAATTTACATGGAAGATAAAGACGATCGCGTGCTTCGGCGTCGAGTCGAATTTCATTTGCATAAGCGAGCCCGTGTGTCCCGTGTACGAAGGAGTTGTGTAACAAGATTACAGTAATCGTTTAAACACGGCGAAACTCCGATAAGTGTATTAGGGACTGGATTTGGTGACTTTGTTTCGAGCTGCTCGGAGTTTTACTTCAATTTTCGGTAGACGCGTCCTGGCTACTTATGCATTCACTTCGAACGTCGGTCCCAAATGTTTCCAGAGTTTCTTGAACTTTCCGGTTGGCTCGCGTGCACGCCCAACGCCGTACGCACTCTCGTCCAATTTTAATCCGTATTTTATGTTTAATACGGTTGTGCCGCAAGATACGGCGACGGTTGGAGCTTTTATTTATTCATGTGGTCTCCGTACTTTCACATCTGGAGCGTGTACGGCTTCCATATACGGAATTTCATGCCAGCATTGCCGTATCCAATCTTCCGAAAAGGTGCAACATGACTGCGCCTTCGCTTTCAAGATTGGACGGCAATTTTAATGGTTTATGTTTATATAATTGAAACAAGCACAATCTGGTGGCGACCACAGTTCCTTAACCCTTTCTTGTTTCTTGGAATATTATTAAAATTAATCGACATGACGGTCATCTTTGGGACGGAAAATTATATAGAAAACTATAAGCCAACGATAAATCCGCTCTCCTCGCTTAAGGGGTTAACTTCTTGCACGTTCCTCTTACTATACAAATTGTATAAAAAAATTC
Source organism: Dufourea novaeangliae (assembly GCF_001272555.1). Classification (NCBI taxonomy): domain Eukaryota; kingdom Metazoa; phylum Arthropoda; class Insecta; order Hymenoptera; family Halictidae; genus Dufourea; species Dufourea novaeangliae. The sequence goes on from NW_015373973.1 coordinate 754,797, forward strand.
TGTGATATTTGTTCCATGTCATTTATCACCGTTCAAGGTTTTCGACAGATGTAGTTCCGTTTTCGAACCACCTTGATCGACTAAAAAGGTCAGAAACGGAGCGGGGTCTATTGTATCGTGAACGAATACGCGCGCGCAGACGAGTGCAAATTCTGGCACATTATATGCAGGTAAACGCGGCAGAATCGGTCGTGGGTTCGCGACGAAGCGGTCAGACGGTGCCGTAGCTGCATTCCTGGGAGGTGAAGGGGCTTCGCGAGGACCCCGCCGAGCAGCCGGCCCTGTGTAGGGCCCCAATGCGTTCGAGAACACGTCGGCCCTATGGCATGCGGTCGACCGGGGTCATGGGAAGTTAACTGAAGTCTTAAGTATACAGCTTCGACCACTTCGGAAGCGATCTTCGAAAACCGATGCAATACCTGGCCCTTAATTGGCTTTGCCGAGCTCTCCGTTTTGCTCGCCCGTCGATTTCGATGATCCTCGAGGGCCGTGGTGCCCTCTGACTATTCGGCCGTGGATGTACCGATCGTATGGGGTCGAGCTGAAAGTCTCCGGGGTCCGATAAGTCTTGTCTGCTGCTGGCTTCCTGACCTTAAATTATGTAACACATTGGCGTTACTCCTGATTCTACGGCATTTTTCTTGCAATACTTTCGACCGATTCAACATGTTACATTTATTTTTCTTTCGTGTTACGAAAGAGAACTTCGATTTTTACGTTTAAGTAGAAATGTACGATTGCACCACGTTGGTTCTGATATAGTCTGCTTTCCGCAAAAGAAAAAAAAAAGAGAGAAATACAGTTCCATCTTTGCTGATAAATGATTCGATCGAAACGGATATACATAATATTTGTACCGTTGAATTTTACCGTTGTGCCAGCTATTTCACGAAGGATGAATACAGTTTCGTCTGATCGAACTCTTTTTTTCGGAATGTTTCAGGAAACTCGGTCTGGATCTGGTCCCCCGTCAAGGTGCCCACATGGTGGACCCGGATACCATGTCTGTCGTCGAGCTGTATCACGTGGTAATTATGCAGTCGGTTCTCCTCGTACGAGTACGCGAAATAGCTTCGAGAAACGTCACTTCGATGGCTCTTTGGAACCCGACATGGGCGCTGACTTCGCAATCAAGGAAAAAACAGGGGAAACGGTGGACGAGTTGCAGTGAAGAGAGCTCCAATATGTCGGATAAAGAGAGAGAGAAAAAAGAAAGAGAAGCACACTTAAGCGCGAATATTTCTCCGAACTTGTATCGCTGAGCTTCATTGAAATTCTAGTCGGAGTGCTGACCATTTCGAGTGCTCCGCAAGAATTGAAATGAAGCCGGCTCTTCGGGTCAGATTCAATGCACGTGCGCGCGACATGAAATTTTTAACGTCCCATTGTACATTCAGAGCTACTACATTTCTGACTCGTTTCGTGATTTTAATTCGCTGGAGGCGACACCGTCTTCGAACACGAACGCCGATCGCCGCCGTGGTTTCGTATTCCGATTTCAAACCTACGATTCACATGTTATTCGGCTCTCAACAGGGATTCACGATGTATCGGGTATCCGAGATGCAGCCACTCAGCAGCCGCTCCCGCGAACGAATTTACACTTAAACGATGGAATAATTTTTTCGAAAATAATACTATTTACACCCGAATGCCTAGACAGTAAATTCGGCACGGTCTCTCCCCTATTTTTGGGGTATACATATACTTATATACACGATGTTTAGCGGGCGTTAAATTCCCCAAACTGCACTTCATTTTGTACCTTATCAGACCCAAGCGGATAACACGTAATGCAAGAACACTGCTATCGAGTTAGCGCACCACTCGTCCTACCCCCTCGAGGAGTCTCACTATGCCCGTTGAATATCGAGCCGAAGACCTGGCTAGAGTGTTGTATGACTGAATCGTTGTTCCTATCGGTTTTCAGCACGTGCAGAGCGCGGAAAATTCACAAGGGGCTTCAGCCAGGGGGACACTCAAACGGAAGGAGCACAGAAAAGTCCTAACGCACCATCTGTATTTCTGCATGAGAGATTTCGGTCACACCATCGGCGAGGACACAGAGATCTACTTCTCCCTGTACGACGCGAAGAGAAATCAATATCTGAGCGAACGATTCCTCGTGCGGATCTCCAAGGAGGGTTTCTCCAGCTTCGTCGAGAAGATTCACACTAACTGCACGATATTCACCGATCTCGGCAACGCGGACCTCGGCCGGGATTTGTACATGGTCGCGCACGTGATGCGATGCGGGAGAATGCTCTACTCCGATTCCGGCAAAAACAAAGCTGGGACCGCGACGTACAGAAGGCCCCATGGCGTCGCCGTTCTGTCCCTCGCCGACGCCACCCAGGATCATAACGAGGAACTCGAGAACACGTTCAAGGTAGCGTATTATATACAGCAGAAAATTCGGAAGTGATTCCCCCATGCGAACCCCCGAAACGCTTTTGTTGTCGAGTACCCTTGGGAGCTCAGGTACAGCGGGGCCGCAAGGTGCATCGCCATTCTCTGTTTACAAAGGAAAATTTACGATGTTCTTGGTACTGCCGGGAAATTCTATATCTCGAGTCTACGAAAATTGTAAATATTTCGGTTATTCTTTTGGACTTTTAGTCTTTTACGATGTTCTGTCCCTTATGAATTCCCTTGTTGCCTATAGGTGCAATGCGATGTTCTATATTTTGGAATCTAATGATGCCTCGAATGCGAGAACAAATTGCCAGTCCGTGTCAACCTCGTAACTGGATGCAAATCGTTTCTTATTTTTACATTGAATTACCGTGACTTTGAACTCTATACAGGCATTATAATTTTTGACACTCGAACGATTACGTTCAGCGGTTTTTTCAAACACGACAAATACTTTGATAATCGTAATGGTCGTTCAACTTCTCCTACGAACAATTTTCCATGACCATTAGCGTTAAAGACGGTTGCGTTAAAACGAGCATTCCGTGTCTCGTGGAACACTCCAGCGTAATTAACGCTCGTCAGATACAATCTACACGAGAAATACCATCCAACCACCCATTGTCTGCGGTGCTTCAGGTGTATCAAGGTGAGGAGAAGGACTTCCACCAGATGCACGAGCAAATTATCCGTAACAACAAGTGCTCCCCGCTTCCGGGCCAGCCGAATTACGGGATTGTGGTTTCTCTGCGAGTGCTGCACGGCGAACTGACACAGGTGAGGGAAGAGAATCCGTTGCTCTTCAAGAATATCTGTTTAACGAAGAAGCTCGGCTTCTCCGACGTGATCATGCCGGGGGACGTGCGTAACGACTTGTACCTGAAATTGGAGCGCGGCGAGTTCGAGCGGGGTGGAAAATCAACGGGGAAGAATATCGAGGTATCGTCGATGAGATCAAGATAGATTAAAATACATTTCATCGCGTCACGTTGTGTACTTATCGAGAGCAATATATTTTCATCCGAATGTTTAGGTAACGATTCTGGTGTTGGACGCGGATGGCCAACCGTTGGAGGGCTGTTTGTTTGGAGCCGCTGGAATGGAAGGTAGTTCCGAGTACCAAAGTTTAGTCATATACCATCACAACAGTCCATCGTGGGCGGAAACCGTTCGACTGGCCATACCTATCGACAAATTTTACGGGAGCCATGTTCGTTTTGAATTTCGACACTGTTCCAGTAAGTCTCGAACGTAGAGTGTTTTCTACGTAAATGTTAATTCATCCAGACGCGAATAGTCGCTAAAGGAATATACTTACTTTCGTCGAACGTTGCAGCCCGTGAAAAGAACGACAAAAAATTATTCTCCTTCGCTTTCGTGCGTCTCATGGAACCCGGGGGCGCCACTCTGCAAGATGGTCCTCACGAGTTGTACATTTACAAGTGCGAAGACCGGACCAAGTTGGACTCGTTGAGTTACCTTTCCTTGCCGAGTAGCGCACGTGAACCGAATGTGACAGGTAAGCCCTCGTCCTCTGATCTTTTTCTCAAAAGATTCCGTATTTTCTCGGTAAGAAGCGTTATTAATTGTTTTCCAGGTTCTCCGACGTTCTCCAGGTCTCCGAAGGAGGCCGTTATGGTGCACACCTTGCTGTGCAGCACGAAACTGACCCAGAACGTCGATTTGCTGAGCCTTCTTCAATGGAAAGCGCATCCCGAACGAATATCGGACGCGCTTGGTCGTGTGTTGCGATTGGACGGCGAGGAACTGGTCAAGTTCCTGCAGGACATATTGGACGCTTTGTTCTCCATGTTTCACACGGAGGACGGGAATTCGACCTCTCATTCGGGTTTGGTTTTTCAAGTTTTGGTGTCGATCTTCAGCCTCCTGGAAGACTCCAAGTTCGAGCACTTCAAACCGGTGATGGACGCGTACATTTCCGGTCACTTCGCCGCGGCGTTGGTGTACAAGGGTCTGTTGAGCAGCGTGCAGCACTGCGCGGATTGGGCGAGCGCGGCGGATAAGCAGGAGCCGATCATCAAGTGTTTCCGTTCTCTTGAGTACATCTTCAAGTTCATCATTCAGAGTCGGTTATTGTTCGCCAGGGCCACGGCCGGCCAGTACGAAGACAGTTTCAAGCGCGACATTTACCGTGTGTTCGCCTCGTTCAACAAAATGCTTGGTATCCCATACGAGCTGGTGCTTCATTCTCAGATAGCTTTGCACCACTCGATCTCCGCGGTGTTCGAGCAACTGGTCACCGTACTGCCGGTCCTGGAAGTGGCAAAGCTCACGTGCACGATGCTCGACTCGGTGCCCCGAGAGCCACCGCTGCAGCTCACTCAGGCGAAGCTGTTGGCCATAAAAAATCTCACCACTTCCTCGTTGTTTCGCGAGGACGACGAAAGTAGGAATCTTCTGCTGGTCACGATGTGTAGACACTTGAGAATTCATTTGATAAGACGCGAAGAGCTGCGCACCTGCACCGATATCCTAGGGGAGATACTCAGTTTCCTACACAAAAGAGGCTTCGACACGAACAAAGTGAACAACTGTATCCATCATGATGTCGAGACACTTTGTCTATCGATTTTCGACGTGTTGATACAAACGATCCTGATCGTAATAAACACCAGCGGAACTGTGTTAGGGTGCCTGGTGGCATGTCTGATAGGTCTGCTTCAGCTGTTGGACGAATATCATTATGCCAGACTGTGGGAAGAGCTGACTCACACCGGAGAACGGAAGCCTCTGAAGGATTTCCTTTTAAGAGTGTTTATGGTTCTTCGTGACCTGGTCAGGCAGGAAGTTTTCCCGCCCGATTGGTTGGTGATCAGAATGCAGGCGAACAACGTGATCCTCAAATCCCTGCAGGAGCTAGCCCAACCGCTAGCTTTTCGTTTCTTGGACGGCAGTTTTGATTCGCAACTGTGGTCCACGTACTTCAATCTAGCCGTCGCGTATCTCACTCAGCCGTCTCTTCAGCTCGAACAATTCTCCGAGGTGAAACGGGAGAAGATTGTTGAGAAATATGGGGATATGAGGGTGCTGATGGGTTTCCAAATTCTCTCGATGTGGTCTCACCTTGGCGAACGAAAGCTGGAATTCATTCCGGGAATGGTTGGTCCTTTCTTGGAGGTCACTCTGGTCCCGGAGAGCGAACTGAGGAAGGCTACGTTGCACATCTTCTTCGATATGATGGAGTGCGAACAAAGGGCACGAGGCAGCTTCAGATCCGTCGAGTCGGAATTGATCGACAAGTTGGACATCTTGATTAGTGAAAATAAGGGTGACGACGAGTACAGGCAGTTGTTTAACACAATGTAAGTTATAATTTCTGATGTCATGCTTACAGTCAATTAGGAGAAAGTTGTATAGTTGTTAATGGAGTTGGAAAATCCTTAATCTGATAGGCAAGTTTAAATCGCTTTTTCATTTCACGCTGCTTTAGGGAGCACCTTAGCGCTGTGTAAGTTTATCGCACAACACTTTAACTTGAATTGATCACGTGTCTCTGTTTTTTGCAAAAGTTTTCAAGTATATTTTTCTGTGCAGATTGCTGGACAGAGTGCAATCCGAAGATCCAGCCTGGAAGGAGAGTGGGACAGCTTTCATCACGTCGATCACACGGTTGCTGGAGAGACTTTTGGATTACAGGAGCGTGATTCAAGGTGACGAAAACCGGGATAAGCGTATGTCGTGCACCGTTAATTTATTGGTAAGCATAGAAGCAAGATAGAGCACGACATATGTTTTAACACGTAATCAATGTGGTCTGTCTGACATATTTGTCATTAACCGAAAGATTGCAGATAAACAGTCGCCGCCTTTAAGATACGTTTAATGACATATGATTCAGGGTCATTGACGGCAACAAGAAAAAGGCGTATTCTTTATAATGCATGTATGTTAGTTTTTTTTTTTTACCTTTTACAGCACGTACGCTAAAGGTTTACTCCTGTTTGTTGAAAAAGATTAACAATTAACGAAAATTATATCGATTTTATAAAACTAATTGTAAAAGTCTAAAAACCACGAACCTAAAATTTAAAAATTCAACACATATGCGTATCCGGTATTAAAGGTAATAACTGCCGCCACGTGTTAATTACGTTAGATGAATCGTTAAACGTGTAAAAAACAATGTATATACAAACCCTACAGGCAGACGTAGGTTGAAAGTGTCTCTCGACAGTGACATTCTCCGTTCCGATTGAAAACGTAGAGTATCCAATACGGTGGTACTGATGGGATTGTACCTGTTTATCCTGCAGAACTTCTACAAGAATGAGTTCAATCGAAAGGAGATGTATCTGCGATACATTTACAAGCTCCACGATTTGCATTTGGCGGCTGAGAACTACACGGAGGCGGGATTCACGATGAAGCTGTACGCAGATCAACTTGGCTGGAGCTCGACGATCCTGCCTCCGGATCATTCGCATCCTCAACAACTCGAATGGCAAAGGAAGGAACTCCTTTATCACAAGATAATCCACTATTTGGATCGAGGCAAGTGTTGGGAGAAGGGCATTCCCTTGTGCAAGGAATTGGCAGTTTTGTACGAGACCAGGCTGTATGATTACGCGAAGCTGAGTCACGTGCTGAAACTGCAAGCGAAGTTTCTGGATAACATATTGACGCAGCTACGGCCAGAACCGGAGTACTTCCGCGTCGGGTTCTATGGTCTCAGTTTTCCTCTCTTCGTTAGGGTAAGAATCACCGCTCTAGAAGAGCTGGAAGGGCGAACGTGTAATTATATTTGCCTCTCGTGTGGTTCCAGAATAAGCTTTTCATCTATCGTGGTCTAGAGTATGAGCGGATAGGGGCATTCACGCAACGACTACAGACTGAATTTCCAAGCGCACAAATTTTAATGAAGAATTCTCCACCGGACGAGAGTATCTTAACCTCCGAGGGACAATGTGAGATCGTCGTCCCCACTCTACACTCTATTACTCGATTTTGCTTTTTCCGATGATGTGTTTCATTTCTATTTAATATTTCAGATATACAAATATGCAACGTGAAACCGATCCCCGAGGAAAGTAGCCTCGCTTGTCGGGGAGCTGAAGTTCCGGAACGAATCGTCGCCTTCTATTTGGTGAACGATGTCCGTAAGTTTATTTTCGATCGACCGCTTCACAGGGGCCCGGTCGATCGTGAGAACGAGTTCAAATCTCTCTGGATCGAGAGGACCACGCTGACCACCGAAGCCAAGCTGCCCGGTATTCTCAGATGGTTCGAAGTGATCGAGAAGAGATCCGAGTTGTTGGCGCCTGTTCAGTACGCCTGCGAGACGATGCAGAGCGTGGAGAGAGAATTAAGGAGACTTGTCGCACAATACACTGCCGAACCTCATCGAAACATTAATCCCTTTAGCATGAGACTTCAAGGCATCATCGACGCGAACGTCATGGGTGGCATCACCAAGTACCAAGAAGCCTTTTTGACTCCCGAATTCGCTAGACAGAATCCAGACATGGTGCCGCACGTGAACCGGTTGAAAGGGTTGATTCTGGATCAAATGAGCGTCTTGGAGGCCGGATTGAATTTGCACGGGAAAATCGCGCCCGCGGGAGTACAGCCTTTGCACAAGAGACTGAACGAAAGATTCACGCAACTGAAGCAGGGCCTAGGCCCACTGGCCAGGCAACGAACTATTCATCAGGACAGCATCGTCAAGTAATTATCCGTTGTATTTTCTCTCTGCAAATATTTATATTGCAACTGAACATTAACTTTCTATCTTTTCCAGCTCACCATTGCCTCCGTTACCCGTTAACGAGAAGCAACGTCCCGCCACTCTGGAAACCGCTGGATCTAGATCGTCTCACGCGGATAGTGACGGTTTGCCGGAAGACGAAGGTTTTTATACAAAAGTTGACGGTGGCCCACCGCCTATACCACAGCGAGAAGTTCGACCTCGTTCCGTGGGTTACGGCACTACCCCGCCTAGGCCCACGCATCAAAGATCTCTAAGTAAACCGTTGAGTCCGAAACTGCCATTGAGACACTCCTTGCCGACACCGACCGACGGTGTAGATCAGACGGGCTTGAGAACGTCCTGGAGCGAGCCCGGACCCGAAGCTGCGCCACCGCTTCCACCAAGAGGTTGCAGTAAGTTTCACGATCGCGCGAAGCAGTCTTTAGTACAAATTTAAGTGACTGTCGAGTACAGGATAATTCAGAATTTCATACCGTAAATTCAAAGTTTTACACTTTTTATCCTTGTACTTGTTTGTACGAGAACATGTAAGAAGCTTTCAGACGTGCGGTAATTGGTCCCTGAGCACCTAGTTGCTGACAACTCAACATTCACCAAGTATCTACGTTGGCATAGAAAAAGGGATAACTTATGTGTCATAAGATATCTACAGGTTACCTACGATAGGCGCTCAGGAACCCAATTTCGAAAACCTGTAACATTTTGTATATGATAATATAAAACTAAGTGATACCAATAAAAATTTTTGTTATTGTTCTTTATCATATTTTGAGTGGGAGCACTGAATCTTTCTGTACGTGTAGAATTGAAATTTCAAAATATTCTTACTCACTTTTCAGCACCTGACAAGCGGGATTCAAATAGTAATACCGCTGTACCACCCGCGCCACCGAAGCGTTTGGCATACAAACGTAACACTGAATGGAGCACCGACGATGACTCCGAAGCGCAAAACGAACCGAACGATCTTCGCGATAGCGGTATATCTACGGCCAGTCTATTGGACTTCCAGTCGCACTTAACCAACTTGAACAATCTTGGTTACGAAGACTTCGAGCCACGGACAAGGTGCAACGATATTATGAACATATCACCGCCATCGGTGATAAACATACTGAATGTTTCCACGGGCAATTTTGCAAGCGGCACATTTCAGGGTTCTCACTCTCTGCCCGGTCAAGAGGTAATTGTTATGACGCTAAAATATGGAACAACTCGGTTTATATCCATAAGGCACTTCACCTTTTGAGGTTACACTTGTATGCTGAAATTTCGTGTACATACAATATAAATGCCAATGGATTTTTTTTTCTACTTTAAAATAATTTTGGCAGTGCAACACAACATTTATAATTTACTCATCGTTTGTTTCGACTGAATTCTCAGGTGAGCCCACCGCCAATTCCACCAAAGGCCCACCAGGACACTCCGTCGGCACCATCGACCTTGGAAAGAACACTGCGAAAACTACTCGGTGCCGAAGTTGCAAACATTGTCCGTGGCATCCGACACAGAAAGCACTGTGTAGCAACGATGAATCTCCTAGTCCACTAGTGCGGTTAATTTGTGATGTGCGCGTGGCACAGTCGAGCAGATCCGATTGTAGAATCGTAGTTAGATCACCGGAACAGCTTCGAGGGTTTTCACGCGACCGCTGCCAATTCTATCGGATCCTATTGGATTTGCAGAGCGAGGTCTTTAACATTTGCACATCATTCATATGCGTTATTATACACGTAAGAGAATCCTGTAATAATCCAAATGAAAAGAGTCTTAAAAATGCATTACATGACATGGATCACCCTCATCTGTGTATAACGTACCTTGATAAAGAAACGGTATTGAAACGCTGAAGATCACCTTAAAGCTACGTTTTTGCTTGTGCATCGCAACGATATATAATACATATATATATAGAATGCACACGAAACAACAACTGTTGTCGATGTCGAATCAACCCCCTAAGGTTATTAATAAGAGATTCCACCACAGCATTCACGAGGAAATTGTCAATGTGGAGGTGCACTACCAATCTTCTTTACTGATCTGTAGATGGCTCGCGCGTAATTGGAAAACTGACCTCGGGTAGCCGGTTGATTTACCGTTGGCTTTGAAACGTTACTTTCCAATGTAGAGTTCGTTTGGTGCCGCGCGATGCTCAACACAGGAACGTAGCTTGAAATCCATGGATAGTTCTAGTCGAACGCTTCGGGTCGTTTTTGTTCGATGCGATTGAACAGGAAGCATCTGATAGCAGTCTCGGCGTTTACGCGATAGTACACTGACTTTACGTTAAAGACGACGATCTTCCGAATATTAACCTAACTATATATATTTTGTAATTTATTTATATTTTCGATGAGAATAAAAGTAATTTTTATCAACGAGACTTTGGTGGAGACTCGTGCGAGACACCGTATATTATCCAAGTTATCGTTGTTCACGGAATACTTCGGAATTTCCGCTCTTTCATCTCTCAACAAATAAACAGGAAAAGTATAAAAATCGCAACAGCCGAATAGAAGGATATATATAAATTATGTATTTTGTCACGTTCTTTTCGTATAAATATATACAAAACTATGAAAATTGCGCTGCACGATTGTACGCTTCTTCCATGGCATGCATAAGAAAACATTGTAAAAATCTTTCTCTTCGTAAAAAAATGAAAGAAAAAAGATAATAGAATCTAAATGTAAAATGGAAGTGGAATGTATGCATTGCACAATACTGAGTTACGAAATTAAGGTACTAGAGAAAGAGAGAGCGATGTTAATTACACGAGTAATGAAATGAACTAGAGATCAGTGGTCTTCCAAGCTGTCACGGAAGATTCGCCTCCGAATCCGGAGCTTAAAATCACACGAAACGAAATATCGACAAGCGTATGTATATAGATACGAACAGGCACTCACACATACATCCTAATCGATATGGCTAATTTCGTAAGTACAGTCATGGCCGCTCTTAAAATATACCTTGGAGCAATACCGGCTCCAAGAATTATATATATATATATATATATATATATAGTCATTTGAATTTTAAGCTAATAGTACGTTATATTACTTTGTACGGTGTTTGTTTGTAGCACGGAGCCGTGTCACACAGATGTTTCCGCATTAGTATCCTTCCTGAAACATTATGAATTACATGAAATTACCAACTAATCATCAAAATTATCAGATGTAATATTTGCATCAAAGTTTCAGTTCAACGTCGTGATATTTCATTGCAATTTTGTAGATGCTTACCTCTTCGCTAGTTATTTTCATTTTCCAGGGCAAGCGTAAATTACACAATAGGTAAAATTAATGAAAGTATATTTGTATTGTTATTTTTAGAAAAGCAGTATCAGAAAGCTGAGAATGACTAGGATAATTTCTTATATTAACTTACTCGGTCTCAGTGATTGTTTGCTCATATTGCTGTTGCTGCTGCCTAAGAGCAGCCAGTTCGTTGCTGTGTTGTAGATCATGGGTTAATGAACTGGATAATATTCTACCGCTCATCGGCAGAATGTATTCTGGCGAATCCTCCAATACAGTCGGAGTGATTTTTCCTCGCTTCAGGCTACCGTACCTTTCTGAGCCACTAAGGTTGTGCTGAGACCCATGCATGGTCTGCCCTCGTTTCAAGCTGCCATATCTCTCTGATCCGCTTAAGTTCTCGTGATTCGAGTTTTGCGAATGGTGACTCATGCTAGACGCGAGAATGCGGGACGCAATGGGTAGCATGTACGGTGTTGGCGACACTGTGTGATCTTCCTCTGCTGTGTATGGGAACAAATACTTCTCGCCTAGATGGTGAAGCTTCTCCTCTCCTTCAGAATAATTTTCATCCGGCTGACTCTTTTGAGGGGAATTTATTTCAGGATAGGGCAGTGGATTTGGACTGGACGTTTTATTTGACGCTATTTCGTTGTCGGATATCGTACCCCCAGACCACTGACTTCCACGGACATCTATTACTGCCAATGAAATATTTGTCATTATTAGTCATATTTCATAGTCGGGTAAAAGATCGTGTAACAGAGACTATTTTTGTTCTTTCTTGCAGTTTCAATAAATGGGTTGACTAGATCATTTGTAACGTCGCACGAAGAAACTATAATCTTTTTACAAGATAACAATACTTTAGAATACTTTATACCTGGTTTGTGATTGTTGGGTCGTAAAAACACTCACCATTTGATGATAAGTATGCTTCCGGCAACTGGGAACTCCATCTGGGCGCATAAATAGGTTTAATGTTTGGGAAGAGTTCTGCGTTTGAACAAAGTATGTTCAAGTGTTCAGTGGGATTAGTATGGATGTTGGGCAAGTAGCTGTGTGTAACAGCTTGCTGTGTCGAGACTCCCATATCTCGGTGGGATCTCGATGTGATGTCTTCTTCGTCAGAACTATGAGAACTCGCGAGATCCAAGCTCCTCCCACCATCTTCCGCTTGGGATCCATCCGAGTCTGACTCAGAATCTCGACGTTGATTTCGTGATTCTGTCGTTTCTGAAATTCATTCTAATTAATAGTCAATTCATCTTTGTAATAGTGATATTACACTGATTGCACGATGTCATACTGGAAGAAGTACCTTGCCTGGAATGCAACGCTGATCGATGACTCCTGGACGACAAATACGGGTCCCTATCACTATTATAATTACTCGTAGACGTTGATGTATGTCTCAAATGCGTGTCGCTACGATACGGACTGGACCCAGTCTTGTTTGTACTTCGTGAAGTTGTACTACTCGTTGAAACTCCCACGTGAACCCTTCTACACACTGATTCCGCTCCGCTGTACGTTGACGAGTACGCGAGCGCAGATCTCTGTAACATTATGAATTAGTTTAACGTTTACGCCCAATTTTTATAACCCAAGATTACAGTGTAATCCTTGTCCACATACCGAGTGACCATTCACATTCTGACTGCTGCTTCCATTTCCCATACTTCCTTCCAGCAAAGGTGTCTTCTTCCCCAGACACCTTAAGATACTCAGGTATAAATTTCTTCGTACTCTGCCGTTGATGAAGCAATAACCGATTAAACTAAATGCTGCATGAACCACGATTGCTATGCTAAGTAGATACGACAGGGTCGGAGAGTTCTCAGACGCATTGAGCACTGTTAGAGTCCAAGTGGACCCGAGCAAAGGCAACGAAGCTACGGACAACCAAAGTAACGTCCGTAAATTCCCAAAGCCCATGACGTGTTCCTTCAATGTGAACGCCGCTCTTATGGACATAATGAGAATGCAAAAGTTTACGAATACTGCTAAACAAACTGGCCCGATTAAAGACCAAATTACAGTTTCGTAAATCGACAACCAACAGCTGAAACAAAGAACAATTAAAAATGAAGTTCTTTAATATGGTTGTTAAAAAGATGTCTGCGTCAATTTACGTACAAGTAAAAGTTCCCATACTGGTCAGCCCTGACACCGATGGTTAGTCCGACGATGATTGCAGGAGCACCATACCCCATTGTATAATAAAATCTCATTTGTCCATGATTTACGTCTCTCATTTCAGTGAGCATTCGATACAGATGAATAGAGTCCACCAGAGTCCAGGAAAAAGTGCTTAACCAAGCATAGTGTAAACCGATCGCCGTTAATTTACACGGGAATTTGTTCGAGACTAGAGGACTTCTTGCTTTGAGCGCGATTAAATACAGCACTTCGGCGAAGAAAACGCACATCACCAGATTCTTATGAATGCTATTCGAGTTCGTGCTGCCACCTCTTATCAACGAGAGAATGAGCAAGGCGGATAACAATAAAGGCAACGCGAGCATGAATGCGCTGTAACTGGTTACATCTTCCAGCAGAGACGGTTCGGGTATATATTCTAAATCGAGAATATCCGTTAATATTGCAAAAGTCGATAGCTGCAGACAGGAGCAGTTCACAATCGTGCTAAACGATAGGGAATCGTCCTCGACTTCTGTAGTACAGCTCATTCGACTCCATTCACCAACCCTGAAATTTATAGACAAATACAATACCTAAACTAAGGTATTATTAAGAAATAATAATTAAATGGGAAATTGATAACCACAATCTTAGTAGAACGGTCTCATGACTTTAGAATTTATGTATATTGGACAGTACTGTATCATGTATGGGGAATGGTGATTGTCCTACCCTCTAGCTGTGCTCCAATGCACGCACTGTGGATTAGTTCTAGTCTTAAGATCGTCCTTTTCGCTGAGCCAAAGACTAATTTGTACTGGAGACTGTAGAGGAATACCAGTCAGGGATTCGTAACCGTCTTCAGATGGAACTAATACGGATACTGTTACGACTGGTGATCCTACAGCTACTTCAACGCCCCACCTAACTTCTACGGAATCGTCGAATCTACGAAAACAACGTAAATTCATGTTATTTTCACGCATAAAGTTGCACATGGCTCTGAAAATCTATCCTTCAATATTGTTTACCTTTGAGGCAACAAGGCACCTAATTGTTTATATTGCACGTAACTGAGCACAGCCTTTCGATTGACCAAACTTTTCTTGACATTTAATTCTCCTTGCCCCAATGGTTTGATTCCCAATACGTTGAGGGGTACCCGTATCTTCGAGTGTGGATCAAATCTGCTCGGATCCGCCATGTAATTATTGTACTTAGGGAAGGTTATCGATGGACCAAAATGCGTGGACGATGATAAAAACGCGGAAGTGTCGGGCAAGACCACTTTTTGGTCAGCCTCGGTTGGCCTAGCAGTGGACGCCAGTGGATCCTCCCTGTACTCTGCTGTCTCGTAACCGAACAAACTCTCCGAAGTCACCACGTCCAAGCCCAATACTGAATAAGACAATAATAAATGTAGGAACATATGATATCGACAATATGTCTATAAATGAAACATTTTTTTCTCCAATTTTGCTTACCGACGTTAGAGTCAACCACTTCAAAGGGATCGGTAAACGTATCGTGCTGAGACGCGGTCAGTGTCTTCAAGTAATTCGCCATCGCGTCTAGAACCTTGTCAGGAGTATCGCTGTTAAGCGTTTCGATCCTCTCCCACTTGTCCAGATATTTGACCTTCAAAACACCGCTGGTAATACCGACCAGATGGGACACGTAATCCTTATCTTGACTATGAGTCAAATTTAGTCCGACCAAACTCTCCTCGTACTTCAACAACGCGACAAGTAAAGACTCTGCGATCAACAAATCGGCTCCGTACATGTGTTTAGTGACATTAATCGCCTTGTGTACATCCTTGGCGATCTTAACAGCCACATAGGTATTGATCGTTAGATCCTTGGTCTCTAATGCGGCTAACTGATGTCTTTGCTCGATGAAAGCTTCGGAAGTGCAATTAAATAGGTCAGGCTCCTGCCAGCCACCCAATTTGTCGTCGCAGGATCTGGAGGTTTTTCCTTCAGCTGTGTCGGGACAGTCCTCCACGGCGGTCATACCAAACTTAGTTCTCGGCCACCAGAGGCCTTCCGCATACGATCTGGGACAACCGTCGTACACCACCTCGCAACCGCGAAGGGTAACTTCGGCATAAGGATTAGGACACGCGGTACACGATCGTCCGATAACTCCAACTCGACATCTACATTGGCCAGTCTCTGTATCGCAACGGGGACCGAAGCTCCCGGTGGCATAGCATTCGCAAGGGATACATTCTTTTTTGCCGGAAGGCTGATAGTGATTCTCTTTGCAATAACATTCCCCGGTGGTTTTGTTACAGGCTGGATCGTAGCCTTTGGACTCGTCGCAGTGGCATGGTCCGCAAACCGGCGATCCCCACCAGGTTGCCGGGCAAGGTTGGTCAGCTTTGATCTCGCAATACTCTCCAGAATACTCGGGAGAATTGCACTCGCATTTATACCCTCTGCGAGTGTGGTGGTCCTCGATACAGGTGCCGGTGTTGTTACACGGATTCAAGTCGCAGACACGCTCGCAATCGCGACCTACTCGACCCGCCGTGCAAACGCACTCGCTTGCCTGCCATTTCGCCGTGCAGTTCGATGCCTCCGGACAGTCGGCGTTGCACTCCGAGGAGGAGCTGCAACCGGTCGCGACGTTCTCTTGAACGGTCGGTCGTTGAAGTATACTTTGATTAGTACCGATACGGATATCCTGAAGACAACCGTCGAAAAACGGTAGCTCGGCGTTCATGGACTGTTCCAGTCCACCGACCAAGATCCTGCCCACGTATAGACCTTGCAACTTAGCTGGTAACGGGGACGACATAGGCCTGTTACGATAATCGATGTCAAGAGAGACCTGACCACTCTGCCAGACGATCTCTATCCTGTGCCATTCCCCGTCCGCTATGTTGTTCCATGTCTGAATGATATCCGCGCCGTCCAGCAAGGCGACCAACTTTTCATCCCGAATCTCGAACAACGCGGAACTATTCTGACCTATTTGCACGTTCATCACGAACGCCTGTTTAACCCTGGTCCTCAAGCTTAGCGCCGTTAACCAAGGCAGTTGGATGGGTCTCAGCAGGGGATTGAAACTCAGCATCCCGTCGCCGTGGAAGCTCCAGGGTATGTCAACCTCATCGGCACAGGTAGGTCCCGCGAAGTTTTCCTTGCACTCGCAGACGAATCCGGACCATATTTCTTTGCACTTGCCGTTGTTCTTGCAAGGCATGGACATGCAGAATGTAGTCTTCTCCGGACAACCAGGGTTCGTACCATTATCGGCCACAAAGGAGTTCAGGTCGATGAAAGTGTGATCGATGAATAGGTCGCTGATACAACCGACAAAGTCCTTGTTTCTAATCTGAAAGCTAGAAGGAATAGCAGGCAAACCACCGAGCTGTAGTGGCCCTGTAAGATCTAAGAACCTGTGACAGGTCTCGGTGACGATGTTACAGCGTTCCTCGAGCACCTGTTCGCTTTTACCCGCGCATGACCATTTTGAGCCAAGCCGTTCGCCGTATTCCAGAGCTAGAGCGACGTCACAATTATCCAGTGAAATTGTCACGGTTTTGTTTATGTACGAGACCTCCACTTCGTGCCATTGCCCGTCGGAAACCCCGCCTGGAATCGCAGCCATCGCTCTCGTGATCTCATCTCCGAGTGAAAAACTGAACTGTACCTGCGATTCTACGATCTCCAAGGCTATGAAGTCGTGCTTTTCGTTGTACCGACCGTTGTAAAGTAAAAGTCCATTGGCCGCCTCGGTTGCGAACCTCAACTTAATGTGCAATCTATGTCTCTGTCTCAACGAAGCGAACGTAAGGAAGGTTGCGGGTCCGAAGCTGCGAGCTTTTAACTCACAAAGCGGCGTCACGCTTTCTAAAGTTGTGATGGGACAGCCTTCACAACTGAAACCTCTGGTAGTTTTGGTGATGCATTGAGAACCTCCTTTGCAAATCCCTGGAGCGCACGAGTCTTCGTCCAGCGAGATCTCACAGTTCTTTCCTGCATACTCGGGGCTGCAGGAACACGCGTACCCGCCTTCCTTTCGATAACAGGTGCCACCGTTCACGCAAGGATTCGAGTAACACAAATTGACCTCTGTGTCGCACAGATAAGACTCCTTGCTTCCGGTGAAGCCCTTCGCGCACCTGCATGCGAACGTTGTCACCGGATATATCGGTCTAAAGAGTACCGTGTCGCTGCTGGCGAATCCCGAGGCGTTGCCGAATTTCAGAACGGTTAAGCATTCCTCGAAATTCAAGCAAGGTTCCCGCACGCAAAGATTATCGTCGAATGGTAATACCGTGACCGTAGCTAATCTGGCCAAAATGCCTCTATTCAAGTATACACGTTCTTGGAGGAATTGCGGGCTATAAAACTCATCCGTCACGCCTGGTTCGACCCTGCGCGCGGAGAAGCTCACGTTCAGAATCTTTCCATGAACGTTCGCGTCCTCCTGTATGCTGAAGAGAAATATATTTTCTCTGGGACATGGAATAATCGCTGCTAGACCGTCTAGAAAGTATCCCAACAGAGGACTGAGGAAAGCTTCGGCGGTCATGTCGTCCAATCTCACGGTGATCGAGTTCAAAAGCATCTTGTCGGTGATTAGTCGCACAGAGAGAGTCATGGTAGCCTTGACCTCGTTGATGCTGTCCGTGACGGATACCTCCATGGTAGCGATGCGTGGTACGTTCGTATTTAATTGGGGGGACAGTCGAATTTCTCCAGTGGTTTGGTTCAAATCGATTAAGTTCGCGTTGTTGCCGGCGAGGATGGTGTACGTCAGCTTGTCGGTGACGTCTGCGTCTACTGCAGGTATTTTTCCGATCGGTGAGGTGGGGAAAAAGTCTTTGAAGTTGTTGAAAATTATTTGGAAGTCTTTCAATACCGGTGCATTATCGTTGACGTCGGTAACCAAGATCTGAACCAAGGCGTCTGACCTCAATGGAGGCGAGGCTGCGCGCACCACTAATTCGAACTTTTTCTTCGGCGATTCATAGTCTAATTCCTCGAGGGTGATTAGTTCCGCGCGATCTACGCCTTGTCTGATATTCAGAACGAAGCTGTTCGAATCTTCGCCTCCAATCACCGAGTACTGCACGACGGCGTTCGGTCCTTCGTCTGGATCGTGGGCATAGATTTCACCAACGGTTGAACCAATGGGAGAATTCTCAGCAATGTAAAGGACAATTTTGTCATTTTCGAAAGCTGGCGGGGAATCATTCACGTCCTCGATCTTGATAACTACTGGCACCACAGAAGAAAGAGAAGGGGAACCTCTGTCAATGGCCACGGCTTTTAAGGTGTACCTTGCAACAGACTCCCTATCCAGTGGCTTAGCCGTTCTAACTATGCCAGTGGTTGAATCTATTGCAAAAGCTCCATCACCGTCATCCTCCAATGCGTATCGAACCTGAACAGATGGAACGTTATAATTGTATGGGTGCAGAGTTTCACTATAATTGATTATTAGACTGCGGGTGTTTATGTAAGATTTAATATTACTTGTGTATTATTATTAACATAGTAAAATTCATAGTACAGAAAAACAATTTTGGTGGAGTTTTGTTTTTTCTATATTAGTGCCCAAAATCGTAAATTTGCATAAATATACGCAGTCTAATAATTATACAAGTATTGGAAAAATTAAAATAAACATAAATTTTTCTTCGTAAGTATTATGCATGTAATTACAATAAAAAATATCAAATGGAGGGACTCATTTTAGATGTGTCTAAATGGTTTACATGCATCAAAAGTTAACTGACTCAATTTCCGAAGTAACAAATGACTATACGTAATATTTGTTCAGTACAGATTTTTCATTAGTTATCGTTTCAAAAAAATAAAAAAATAATCAGACTTTCTGGTCGGGGGGGAGGGGGTCATAAGTTTTAAAGTGTCAACTTCATTCTGCACCCTAGTTGGTACCACTTTAAGTCCACTTCAGACACAGCATATTACAAAGGTCACTCGAGAACAATAAATCCCAAGCGTAAGGGGGTCATAAGTTTTAAAGTGTCAACTTCATTCTGCACCCTAGTTGGTACCGCTTTAAGTCCACTTCAGACACAGCATATTACAAAGGTCACTCGAGAACAATAAATCCCAAGCGTAACAATGCCGCTCAAAGACTCCTTACCCTTCCATTGAGATCCGTGTCCGCGTCGGTGGCAGAAACCCTCAGGACACTAGTGCCGACCAGTACGTCTTCCGGAATAGAACCCTGATACTGTGGAGCCTCAAAGGTCGGAGAATTATCATTCACATCCGTGACTGAGATCTCCACGTCTGTCGTGTCAGAGAGGGGCGGTACACCGCCGTCCCTAGCTGTGACGGTCAACAAATAGGCAGGAACGAGTTCCCGATCGAGCGGTCGGGTGGTAGTTATGGCTCCCGTTTGAGGGTTTATCGTAAATTCGGATGCACCTTGGTCACCGGTGTCGGTGTCCAAGCTGTACGTAACTTGAGCATTTTTTCCAACGTCAGAGTCGGTCGCGCTAACAACTAAAACCGTGGTGCCGATAGGAGCGTCCTCGAATACGGAAACGGAGTATGGTGCGTTTTCGAAAACAGGTGAATAATTGTTTGCATCCGAGATATTGACGTAAACCAGGGCCGTGTCTGTTCTGCCACCGCTGTCAGAGGCTGTAACGGTCAACACGAATCTCTTCTCTTGCTTATAATCGAGTGGTTGGGCTACAGTAATCAAGCCCCGTCCATTCTGAGACGCAATCGAGAAACGACCCCTGGTATTGCCAGCTGTGATCTCGTAGTGTATCCTGGCGTCTTCGTCGGGATCGGTTGCCGTCACAGAAGTAACTGGAGTACCCGGTGGATCGTCTTCGGAGACAACTGCTTCGTAATTCTTGGGGTCGAAGTACGGATCATTGTCGTTGACATCGGTGACCGTAATTATCACAGTGGCGCTAGCAGATTTCGACATTTCGCCCGAGTCTGCGGCTACTACGGTGAATTGGTACCTAAGCAGATAAATCGATTAATTAATTGCATCGGTCGATTATCGCATCAGATGTGCTGACAAGGTGTAGCCATTCGGTAAACGAAAATAAAATATCTACCTAGAACACTGTTCGCGGTCGAGCTGTTTCGTTGTGTAGATCCAGCCAGTCTCGGTGTTCACTGTAATAGGAAAGTTCTCCGTGGAAGCTCCAGAGAAGTCCCTAGCTCCGATTGTATACTTGATCTGGGCATTAGCGCCTTCGTCGGCGTCGTAAGCCTGTATCCTCAACATCGAGTACCCAACGGGCACGTTCTCCGAAACGGACTCCTGAAAATGACTGGTATAAAATCGCGGGGCGTTGTCGTTCACATCCTTCACGTGCACCAGCAATTGCGTGGTATTGGATCTAGCGGGCGAACCACCGTCTTGGGCGCGAATTACGATCTTGTAACTCCTCGTGGACTCGTAATCCAAAGGTTTAACCAGAGCGACGTCACCGCTCATAGAGTCTATCGAGAAGGTGTTCTGCGTGTTTCCACCAATTATCGCGTAGCGAACCGCCGCATTGTTGCCCGCATCCGCGTCCGCAGCTCTTATACGAGCTACTACAGGATTGGCCGTGTAATCCAGATCCTCCGGTATCCATACCGAATACGTACGCTCGGTGAACTGAGGATAGTTGTCGTTATCGTCGACAATATGGACGACCAAGGTCGCGTTGGCAGTTTTCCTCGCGGACGGTGGGGTTGCCTGATCCGACACGCTCAGAATCACCGTGTACACTTCCGTTTTTTCTCTGTCAAGAGGCGTGCGCGTCGTGACCACCCCCGATCTAGGATCTATTCTGAAAGTCAGAGCGTCCTCTGTGCTCGCGATACCGTTGCCGCTGCTGATGGACAGGAGTATTCCGGCCACTCGAAGCTCGGGGCGTGATCGTTCGCGTCGAGAACGTTCACCTGAAGCGTGGTGGTGCCCGTTCTCGGGGGAAACGAATCGTCCACGGCGAGCACTCGAAAATAATGGACGTCCACGCTTTCTCTGTCTAACCTCGCCCGCGTGGTTACCCGACCGGTGACAGGATCGAGAAACAACAAGGACTGAGATCGAGCATCGAGAAGAGAGCTCATGGAGTATCGAACCGTTCCACCCTCGGGGTCCCTGGCTCGAACGGACGTGACATACACCCCCGGTTCTTTCTCCTCCTCGACCGCTCCAGTGTATAGGGGCTGCTCGAAGTAGGGGGATTGATTTTTCAGCTCTCTCCTCACCCGTCTACCCAAATCCGTGTCGTCCAATTGACGATGATGAAAGACGATCTTCAAACGGTGTTCAGCGTCGGTCAATCGGGACTCCATACCGCATCTGAGGTTCATCGACACGGAGATCTTCCAGAGCGGGTCCACCAGGCATTGCTCCGTGGCCGAGACCAAATCACCCGCCGCGCCCTCGATTAGAAACCTCGGATCGGCTACACCACCCCATCTGGTTTCGCACTCTTTCAATGCTGTTTGTGGTAGGAAGTCGCGAAGCGCCGCGACCAGCTGCGACGTACGGAGGCAAACCTCGGTGAACCTGTCGACAAGCACGGGAATTCGATTATGCCTCTTATCGCGATAACTGTTGCGCGTCTTTGAGTCAGAGCGTTAACCATCGAGAGCATCGTCATGCAAATGCGAACCATGAAAAATAAAGCAATGAAAGCTTTTGGCGGCTAGAGACGATAATGCGGTCGGCTAATTACAGGACGTTATCTAAACGAAGATCGGCCGCACGGGGAGCACTTCGCCTCCCGAGACAGCTAAGCGAAATAAACCGATAGTCACCTCTCGGCGCTGGGCATCGCGTACGAGGCAAGAGTCTCTGCCATCCATCCTCTGGTAGCGGCTAGATCGCGGTTCTCACCGCCGCAGCCTGTTATCAGAATTCTCAGCGGTAAACTGTAATAGTCGATGGTCGGTCTGCCTAGGCGGGAGCTTGTCGAGTCCACGTAGAAGGTGAAGATCCGCGGATATTGAAGGCCATCGCAGCTCAACGGCCGCGCCAATGTTACGCGACCGGTGTGAGGATGGACCTTCAAGAGTTTTCTCGCAAACCATGCGGTTCGTTCGTTCGACACCTCGTACTTCCGACGACCACCTAGCCGAGGCACACCAGCCTCGAACACCACGCTACCGGTCGGCGTGCTGGAAGGCAGTACCGTCAAGTAGGCGTCGCTCAGGGTCCACAAGGCCGCGAGAATCGGGAGAATCCATTTCCATCTCGCCATGACAGACACCCTCTTACTGCTCGCGCTCCTTCTCGTGTTTTTCCCTCGTAGACGAGTAGTGTCCCATCCTTGCACAGTTCCTTGCTACCACTGTTACTACTTTTCAATTCAACTCGCGATCATCTTGCGTTCCATCTACGAACAGACGAGAACAAACGATAGAAACATCGCAAATTGCATGTCAGTTTTTCTAGAAATGAATTCCTTTTAATTCGAATATAGAAATCTCGAATTCCTGTTCCATACGAAACTAACGAACTCGCACGATACCGCTAAGGCTACTCCAATTAAATATATAACGCGTCGAGTAAGTTAGCTGCCCTTGAACCGAACTACGAAGAACGTAAAACAAGTATACGTTGTTTCTAGTGGATCAACCTAATGCGATCCCAACGAGCTGCGTATTTGTCAGCGTCGGGGCCGGAGTAAATCGTTCAGAAAACGCGGCGGTAGGCTTCCCTCTTTTTCTTGCGCAGAAAATCTTCCGCGAGTGTGAGAATGCGATACCCGTTGAGAACGACGTGGGAACAACGATTTCCGTTTGTTTCACCCTCTTTCTTCGTTCAGGCGTTCCCTTCTACGGTGAATTCGTTGACCCTGTCTCGTCTAGCGTGCAAGTTAATAGCCGACAAAAATTACATGTTCAAACGCTTGACAAAGTAAAATTCCATGCCGTTTCAATTTCAACGAGTCACTATACATAAACGTGTCCGTAATCCAGTAATAATTGTACGAAGCCTTTTCTGGTACCAAAACCTTGGGTCTTGCAAATTTCCAGGTGTCTCAAGAGTATTTGTATCCTCGAATCGGAGATGCAATTCGAGAAACGAACCAACCGGTCGTGTGTAATAACGCGGCGCAGCGTGATTCTATGATCTCCATTCAATCTACGAGTCCGCGACGCGGTTCGTTGGTCGTTGGACGGCATCGTAAAAAAAAATCATTCTATACCTCGGAAATCATTCTATACCTCGGATCAAAACGCGTAATTTTCGAAGCGCACAGTCTCGATAAACATTTCCACTCGCGTAGAAGAAAAATCCACGCAGCAGAAAGCGTCTCGTAATTCTCGTGTGTATTCCCTCCTCGTATTTCTTCTCTCGTCGAATATACGGTTCGACAGTTGTAATATTTTAACGCGGCATCTGCTCGGAGTCATTAAACCGGACAACGATCCGCATTCCTCCGTTGAATATTCCACGGTGCAGTGATTTTCTTCTACTTAACGAGGTTTTTTCGGGTTTGCATATGCAAATCAGAGCATTACCCGAGACACGTACGCGTTTAAATAAGCCCGTCGTTGACAAGATTGTAAGGATAAGACCATTTTTACAAGCTGCTCCACATCCGATCTTCAGAATAATACAAGATTGCATACCGCCCGGGAAAAAGCGTGTCGCTCTTGGAAGCCAAAAGAAAAAACCACAAGAATTCGCTGTTCCAGACAATAAGAGACAATCTAAAGGAAGCGCGTAACAGTTAGCCTAAAATAGAATTGTGTCGATGTACATACAGTATCATTTCTCGTGCTTAATGTTAACATCCCAGTCTTGTCTGAAAGGTCCGTGGTCTCCAAAACACGTTCATAGTTCAGATCCAACCTTAATTTTCTTAATTATTATTATTTCCTCTCACGTCCTACAACCCCTTCCTTTGCTTTCTGTTCGCAGAATTCCTCTTTTTCTGCGTTTACTACTTCAAAAGACGTCTACGACCAGGTACTAATACTGTATTTACTATAGTCGAATCTTTCAAGAGTTAAGTAAATGAAATATATTCCCACTCGAGATTTCTATCAGGGGATTAAAAATACCTATACAGGTCACAGCATTCTTAATTCAATAAGTGAGCATTTTCTTAGTTGGAACGGCCTACTATTATTTGAAAGGAACGCTGGCCGAGTCGATGCGAAGGAAACAGTCGCGCGTATGTATGTACTTGCCGGAGAAGCAGGTCCTTAACGGCGACGAGTGGAATCGCGTTTAAGAGTACGCAGAACGTAATATATAGGTACGTGGCGTAAAGGACGCGCGAGGGGCCGTTCGCAATGACTATCTTCTCCCGTCCCGTTTGTTTTGTTGCGTTTGGAATCGAGCGCGCAGTTGGTCCTCAAGATCGCAGGGACTAGTTGACCGTAGCCGGAGCGCACGGATGGGCCTCTTTCGTTGCATCGCATCGCTTCTCCGATCCCTCCCTCCCCCTGCCGCCCTGAGGCTAACCGATCCGGTTTGACCAATCCAAACGGATGGCGCATCGGCACGAACCAATCGAACCGACGCGACGCGCACGGGCAACCACCAACTGGGCATCAGACAACGGCCGCGGAGACCGGCCGGCTGCTCGCCTCCAGAAGAAAATAACCCGACGGGAAGGAAAAAGAAGGAAGCGAGGAGATATGTCCAGGGACGCCGGTGTTTAAACGCGCGCAGGGACGCTCCGCGGAGTGGCTCCTCGCGACGCGTATGACCTTTACTTCGCGTCGAAGGTACTCTGCCAAACCGGCTCGGTCTTAACCCTTTATTACGCTCTACGACTTTCAGAACGCATACCTTACATCCCTATACCCTTTACGACTGATTTTTTTATCCAAGTGAAAAACATTTTTCTTTTAAATATTGTATATACAACGATTACTTGTTTTTTTTATTATGAAACTGTCTGGATTAGTTGGACTTAAGCGTTGACTTAGATAGAAATTATTATCGAACAGAATCTTCTACTATTTATTATCTTCATCGGTAAGTGAGTTTAATTTTAATCTGTTCTTTTCGCGTGGAATCACCTTCTTTCTGTAAGTGTAATAGAAGACGTGCTGGAAATACTATACAGTCATTCTGCCTGTAGAAATAATGCAGGTTTCAACCCTCAGCTATTCGATAATTAAATCGGACTTTGTACGAACACTGGCTTCGAGGCGGAAAGTGAGCGCGCTAATGCACAATGCTTTCGGAAAAAAACGCTCGAGTAAAAAGTTAAATGGAGCGGAGCGTCGAAGGGACGGCATGGTCATCCAACGGGGCCGCAACCGGGAACGCTTTCGATCCACAGTGTTGGGAACCAGCATGATCCGTGAGCAATGTCTCTTGAAGGATCTTCGAGCGTGATCCGTGAAAAACGAAATTCTAGACTTACCGTGCAGAGCGCAGTGAAATACACGCGAATCATCCAAACAATCTAGCTTCGGAGCAGCTCGAATGAGTCGACAAATACGCGTACGCTGAAAGAGTTTGATACCGCGTACGTGTCAACGGCACGATCTTTTATCGCAGAGTTTAATTTCTTTTACAAAAACCTGCAACACGATACTCGTCAAATTTAATCGATAAAAATAAACACCAAAAATATATTACCCAACGATATCGTCGATTTCAGCCGCAATGAGCCGATAATTCCGTCTAGACGACGCGAGATTAATCCAAGGAGAACCGGTAATATTTTCGGACGCTAATCATAGCTATTTTCCATACGGTTGCAACATCTGCGAAGAAAATTTTGCACGGCGCGTGACCTCGTCCTTCTCCAACGGTCGAGTGCATTCTTCCATCGGGTGGTATTCCGTGGCCGGTGCACACGCGCGTCTCTTTGTATTCCACGCTCGTTCCCGCTCACACGTTGCCGACTATGAAATTCCGGTTAACCGTCCAGTGGAAAATGCGCGCGATATCGATAGCATCTTCTCGCCAGGAGATTCTTACCCCTGACCGCGTGCTCCGTGGTTACGTGAAATTAATTGTCCGCGTTACGCGAGAGTATCCATTTTCCTCGACCACGAGCGAGAGAGAAAAAGAAAAAGATTACAGAACGGAGAGGAAAAAACGTGGCCCGAGTCGACCCATGGGGATTCCGTCGTTTTCAGCGAAAGAACTATTAATTATCTACACAAGAGGAGAGCTCGCGGAGAGGGTCCGGAATTCGAACCTACCAATTATGCTCGAAAACGGGCCTCGAGATCTTCTCGCTACACATATAACGACTCACGCATTTCGGAGTCGGTCAAGTGGTCTTCAGGTCCGTGGATAACCGGTCGAAAAATCTGGCTTCTGGCCGGACTAATCGAAAGAGAGGGAGAGAGAAAGAGAGAGAAAGAAATCCTTCGATGAATCGTCGAGCTACCTGTTATCTCGGAACCAGCCGACCTCGGACCAATGTACCACTCGATTCGGTGGCCCTTTTAATAAAGACATAAAGCGTATTTACTGCTGTTTCCAGAGATCGTCGATCCAATTTACTGTTTTGCCGCGTCGACGCGTCTGTTTACCTGGATTACACGACTGACTCCCGTTTTCTTATTTTTCCGGATGACGGACCAGCTGTTTCGCTTTAGGTCACGTGAAATTTAGCACCGTGGTAGTCCCTACTTCATTTAAAAAACAAGCGTTTCTAATTTTTATTTTCAGAAACAAGTGAGTCGAAAAACAGATAATAGCGGCCAATCTTTGAAACACCTCCATCACTTCGATACCCAACTGTTGGCTATTCGATGTATCTATTCTGCAGTTAATAGAGCACATTCTTCCCTTCGTAAGTTTTCAATTGCAACTATCTCTCTAATAGACAACGACAGCATCAAATCGTGAGAGATTTGACAAGTAATAGCTTGTACGTGGCATCAAAGATTATGGCCAAGGCTATCAAAGACATTCCCCTGCCCTTGTCTAATCTACAATATTATGTACTGCTTCGGGACACATAAACAAGGAAATATTTTACGCGACATAGTTCGTGCTCGTCACCGAATTGTAATCGTCTCTTAAATCCTCCATAACAATCTTTTAATACCGCGATAATCTTCGGTCAAGCCCGAGTACATACTGATGCAGCAAATCCTTTCAATCTTGTTACACCGTGAACCGAAGGTTTCCACGGGATAAAGGGCTGTACGCAGACTCCACGCATTCTGATCGTTCCCGTGACTGATAAAGAATCAGAAAAAGAACGAGCAAGTATATTACAAAAATCGACCGTAAAACTACCTTCATTATTGACCGCATGGTTCGATGAAAAAAATCACTCGATCATTCGGTACCGGCCATAAACCGACATTGATCGTTCCCGGAATGACGTTGAAAATCCCCCAGCGAGAACATCGAAAAAATTACACACGACGCGGACGATTCTGGAAGACTAACGCGGTATCATTATCATAATCGGCTTCTCTCGATCGGGTCCCGCTGGTTTTTCGGACGAATATCCCATTCGACCGACAATCCCGTGCCTTATTACGATTACGTACGGTTCCTCCGGTCGGCTCATGAAGGTCGCCCAAATTAGGGAGGAATTATTTTCTCGGAAAGAGAAGCGGCGGCTGCGGCTCGAGTTCCTCCGATAGCCTGAAGGTGTTTTTGGCCGATGCCATGGAGACCAGACTCTACGTTCAATCTACTCGCTTGACGAATGAACACGCAAGGGACGTGCCGCACACCTATTACAACAACCGGTGTACACGGTCCTTCTCTGTTGTTCAAGGTTGCAACAGACGTGCGCAAGATCACGGCTGGGACCTCAGTCGTGTTTCTTCTTGCGAGTTTCAATTGAAATTGCGATCATCAGTAGCTATTAATTGGATTTAGATATTAACAATTAGTATACCATTCATCGCATAAATGAGTTTTTTTTCTTTCGTTTATCAGCTCGACGAATATATTTATAGTAATCTTGAATGTGCAAATACACTTCGTATATTTTGTTGTTTACGACGCGTGGTAACAAACATCCTAAAAGAGAGGTACTCAACCTCGTCTAATCATTCCAGTTGACATTGTATCGATATTAATCATTTGATCTGTTAAGTGTGCCGCAACGTGCGGGAAAATAAGATGAGTTTCATTTATATTATTGGATTTGGAAGAAGTGAATGGACCGCAAACTCGGTTCTACTGCAAATACGGAAGGCGAACGTTAAAGGTGATTTATCAATCAAGTTATCTGTACGTATTCGCAACTCGTCATTCACGAGGTTTCACACTTTCGGTTTCCTTTCCTCAAGTGCTAACATAGAAGAAAGGACCTATTCGGAAGAAACTTTCTACTAGAAGGATGACTGTGCAGGCTGAAGCCGATGGATTTGAATAGTAAAGTAGTTTTTCCGACGAATAAACATGAATTCCTCTGAAAGCACTCAGACGAGAAGCTAACAGTGGCTTAGTGATTACGGGGTAGTTACAATAACAACCGTTACGCGGTACGAGAAACTATATTCGCGTAACGGTGAGCGGTAAAATCGGAAAAAGGAGAGGCGCCGACCGTCTATTCTCGAACATGGTATAGTGTGCTTCATTGATTTCTCAAGCATTGTCGGTCACCGCTACCTACTTCAAACTGTGGTGATGACACAGGGAGATCTTACTCCGGAAGAAATCTTGAATGTCGTCATGGAATAGGTTTAAAACGACGCCAGAATTCTCATTATTAGAATCAACTGTGTTTCAACTTATTAATACGTTTTATGACCTACATCAATACCATCGTTGCGTTTCAACGGTGTAAATAAGAGACAATACATTTCTTAAGCAAAAAAGAAACATTAAAGCTATTATCAGAGGCACATGCAACTTCCTATAAAGATAACCGCTCGAATGCTAAAGAAATTTTTTTTAATGCATTCGGAATCTCGTAAGAACGTGAGATACAGAACAGTAGCAAACACTCTATTCCCAGCTTCCGTTATGTCGATCTCTTCTAGTACCGAAAAAATCTACGAAGGGCCCGATGTGCTTTCCACATCGATGCAACTACGCTACGAAGAGAGATGCTGGCCGCAGATAAAAGTTCTACGGAAGAACGCTCAATTTTATGGAACCTGTTCCCACCGTGTGGCTCCCTCAAACGGGTTTAGTTAGGTGCATACATTTCACGCTCGTATGCGTGCACGGGCGTCTTTAAAGGCCGTAAATTAACGTACCGTTCTTACGACTGCGCCGGGGAATCCGAAAATCCGTAAGTGTCTTAATTAAACCGCAGCGAAATCCCGCGACGACAGATTCGATACGCCTTCATTTCTTAATTTCGTCGTCGGCTAAGTACCACAAAGGAGACAACGCTTGTTTTCGATATCATCCTGGAAATATTTTACAGCGAATGTGTTTAATAATAATCCTCCTAACGATCCGCGCCCCGTTTATTTCATTTTAAAACCGATGAGGCCGAAAATTGATAAAAGTATAAGCTATGTGGAACGTGAAATCGGTAACATTCGCGGACAACTTCCGCGTCGCGTCGCGTTGTCTCGTTGTTGCAATCTTCTCGCATTATATCGGGTCGAGTCGTCTCGACTCGAACGCGATACAAGAAGAGAGGGTGAAAGAGAAGAGTCGTCCTTCTCTCTCTCTTTCTCCCTCGCAATCAGGGGTGAGTGACTCACGTTCCGCAGCTTCGACGCCGACAGTCGTCGGGACGCTTACCCTCCAAATATTGATTCGCCGGCTCGAGGGAAACGAGTCTGCTAACCCCTCGCATCACCGTATCTAAATTTTTCTAACGCAGCATTTTTTGGCTTCTTATTCGTCTTATTCGGGTCTTCTGCTAGTGTTACAACGTTCCCCTATCCAATCAAACGATTTTCGATGCATGTGTCTGCAGACGCTTCTCCAAGTACAAAAGACAATCAGTCACGAATACGTTGTATCTGCGATCGATCAAACGTGCTCATAAATTCTAACGCATAGAAACGTGCGATACTCTCACGCTAGAAAAAATATTGACGGTAGAATGAAATATGATGGAGTCACGGCGAGCGCACACTAAATGCCAAGAATGTTCTTTTGACAGGTATATGGAAAAGAAACACACGCGCCTTTTCTAGTGCCTCTCCTCTAGCCTGGAGATGACCGCTCGAAACAACAGAAACTACGTGCATAGCATTCTCACAATGGGGTAGCATTTCGCTTGTATTCTATGTAAGTGTTTGTAAGAAAAAAAAAGGAAGAAGAAACGCGCCTGTGTCTCGGACGGAAGACATAGGGTCAGAAGGGAAGCTCAGAAAGAGTAATTGTAGCCGTGGCTCGTTACACGCCGCGTTGTTGTTCTAATTAATATGGTATTTTTCCCGTGAGAAAACACCGGTACGGGGAACACCGGCCGCGCATACTGTAGAAAAATCAAGTCACGAGAATGTGCCATTCGAAAAGGTCACTCACCGTCCCGCCAAGGTCGCCAAATACTAGTCACATCACCAGTCACACCCAGCCTCTCAGATTAATCCATTAATCCTTTTCCTGTTCACGCTTTTCTTCACGAGCACGCTAAGCTTAGAGATAGAAAGAATTCACACGAGCGAAAACTGCACGATGTAGGTATCACGAAGAACGACATGCACGCACTTCAGCTGCTGTCGGCAGCGTCGCGACTACTACGAACCAGTCCATAGTATGGAGTCCATACACGCACGACCAGTCTTACGTGCGAGCGTAGTAGAGGGCGACTACCTGCGACCGTGTATCTCGACATTGACTTCGAGCGACGATCGAACGACCACGATCTCCACTTCAACCACTGATCCACGGTTTACGTGATGATTGCTTCTTTTTTGTGAACGGTTGCCTGGTTCAAGACTCCTGAAAGTATTTTACAAAATTCTCTCTACTCCAATCGTTCGACGTCCAACTGTAACTGTGATAATTCTAGTGTATATTGAGAACTACTTGATCAATATGAACTTTACGGATCGTGATAACTGTCTGAGTAAATTCACTCTTATTTAAGTACTCAAGTAACCCATACAAAGCCAAGATTCACATTATTGACTAGCAGATTTTAGAAAAATATTTATTTCACTTCGAATGTCGATGGAAATATAATTCCTCGGATAATTAATTACATGGAGAAAATATGAACGCAGTTAATATAAGAATACAATACAAGGATTAATGACGCAAGAAATTATAATTATTTTTTGGCAATCTGATTGTATGGAGATAAATTATAATGAGAGCTACCGTACAGAATATAATTCATATATTCATATTCAATAATAAATTTGCTTTCAGAATGTTTTGTCGAATTAGAAGAACATAATCATATTTTAAAGATAAAATAACCGTGAAATTATTTTGAAAGTATACATATCAAGCACGAACTGTTACACATATATGTATCTATACTTTCCATGCACCGAATGTAAGAACCCTCTACAATAATTACCACTGAACCAGTTATAGTAGAGTATGATGAGTATAATATCAACCACGATAAAGAATTATTATGAACAATGAATATCTTTTTCAACTTTATGGA
Organism: Dufourea novaeangliae; assembly: GCF_001272555.1. Lineage (NCBI taxonomy): Eukaryota > Metazoa > Arthropoda > Insecta > Hymenoptera > Halictidae > Dufourea > Dufourea novaeangliae. The sequence goes on from NW_015373973.1 coordinate 786,805, forward strand.
TTTAAAATCAAAAGCACAAAATGGAGCACTTCTAGATAATTGTAAAAAATGAATGCTTTTCCGGAACTATAGATGCTGTCATAGAATAATATCAATTACAATCATTTATAGTTAATAACAACTGTTCGATCGCGTCAGAGATGAAATTCATACACATACGGCGAAAAATCCAGGTAAACCGAGGAACAAGAACACAAGCACACACCTTGCTACCATCGACAACGTCGGCGACTGCTGCAACTCTCTCCTGCACGTGAACGCAAGCCAAACACATTCATGAACTTGCGTATGTGTGCAGGAATCCGACAGCGGTCAACTTTTTATATACGATATTTCTTATTATTCTGCGTACAAGCTATATCGTTTTTCTCTGGATTTCTATATGCTATATTCTATCAAATTTCAGGTAAACATTGGTGTAGTAAAATATATTATAAAAGGTGTTTTTGATGGAAAATTTTTGAACTAAATTAAAGCAATAACGAGTCGGCGCGACTTTTAGTTTAAACGCCACCTGTGATTCAATTTGTTAATGCTACGGCAGGTGGCAGCACTATGTTGGTGACCGTTTTTTTTCACATTTTGTCCGCCACATTTTAATATGCTTTTAGCGAGAATATAATACCGTTCGTTGTTATTGGATTGGATTGCATTCAATTTTTATCGAGAAATATGTTTGACACTCACTGCAAAACAAAGGTAAGAATTCCTTGATAATTTACACAATATTCGAATCCTATTACAATTACTTAATTACTTGGTTTGCGAAAAGCAAGTTTCTCGAATTACCGAATCATACGTTGTTCATGAAACGATATAATATCAAATTTATTACATTTTTTAAGTATTTAATTTTTATGTATTTAATTGTTTACAAAGAAGATATCCGATATGAACACTGAGGAGAAAGAAATTAAAGATCAAAACTTTGATAAGTTGAATACGAATGATGTTTGGGAAGAATTCTATTGCCCAAAACATATTCGCACGTGTCCTGACACTAATAAATTACCGAAAAAAATATTTGATTTTAAGAAACATTCGAAGATTGACATAAGTAAAACTTTGAATAAATTGCATGAACTTATAGCCGATCCTGTGACAAAGGACAGTGTTCCTCGCATTTGTAGACTTTTGTATGAATATATTCATGAAATAGAAAATAATGGTTATGTATCCTTCCATTTATAAAGTGACTTTTTATTCAAAACAATTCATTTCTTTGAACAAATTATATGTATTATATATGTGCTTGTTTTCTTTCCTTTGTTAGTGAATATTTCCTTAAAAACATCTGTAGAAGGTAAAAGACTTGCCAAATATAATGAAGATATTAGAGTTTCTGGCTAAAAATGTTAAATCAGTTAAAGAATATAAACCATATCTTAATGAAATGTTGGAACTCTGTAATTTCCCACCTTTACTAGAAAGGTCTTCTGAAGTTATAGATAACTGTAATATAATGGAACAGTATTTTACATTATTAGGACATTTTCTTCTAATATTACCAACAAAAGAACAAGTGCTAAAAATTCATAAAGCTCTGCATTCCTTATTATTAAAAAGAAGTGCAACAAATGTTGCAGCAGTTAAGCTTGAGTTCTGTCACAGAGGTATGGAAAAATCAAAACTGTCAGCATTTGTAATTCAGTCACTAGAAGCTTCTCTTCCACCGATGTACTTAAAAATTTTGGAATTAGTATTTTTACTTTCATCTATCTCACGTATATGCTGTAAGTAATATGAATTTTATATATGAGTAGAAAAAATGGTTATTCTTTAAGCACTTATACATATACAATGTTCACCAAAGCTCACAGAATGTTAGAAGCTGGTGTACTTAACATAATATTTGTTAGAATGGATCTTGCTTATTCCACTCAATTACGTTGCACACGGCCACCTGACTCATTACTATTAGGAGGTGCATATACTGAAGATGCAACTCTTTTAATAATGAACACTTTATGGAGTCTGATAAGATCTATTCTTTCTTCTAAAGATATGTCTATGAATTTAAATAAAACTGTAACATGTGTGCATTGTGCTTTATGGTAAATTGTTGAATTTGATACAAAAAATTAATTTTTCAGATACACAATCCATGTATAGATCAATAATATAAAACTAATTTAAATTACACAGGGGTTTGAGTTACACATTTGAACGACAAATATTCTACAGCCAATATAGAAAAGCCAGTATAAAAATCAGAAATGAAATTGCAGTCATTATTCTTGCAATTTTAATTTCATTTCCCTCTTGGAATTTTGTTAGTAGTGGTATAGCAGATAATGTTATCAAGTTCTTGGTAGCTGTTGAGACTGGTTTTGTGAGAGTATTTTCTGAAACAGTAAAATTTGGCAGAACTAATGAAGATTTATTTTTCCAAAAAATCTTATTGTTAACTGTTATTCATCTATCCCAAATTGATGCCTGTATTTCTGTAATCATGTTACTAATTTATAGTCCATACTGAATTATAAAGAATATGCTTATTGTTTAGTATCTTTTTAACAGTTAATGACAGATAGGAAACTGATGGGTACTATACTTCAGCTTGTTAATCCAAATGTTGAATATTCAAAAATTACTTGGAGTGCATCCCAATTTTGGAATTTATGGACATATGCTATTAATGCTTTATCTGTGCTAACACCAAAAATGCCAAAAGATTTTGTAGAATATGATGGTACTATTAGGTATTTGAAATTTAATTTTAAAAAAGAGTAAAAATTATAATTGTTTATACTATAAAACAATTGAATATCTTTGTAGATTATTAATGCTATTGGATTGGAGTTTAAGCATAAAATTTGATATAGATATAGTAATGAATTGCACAAAAACAATCTGCGTAATTGTTTTAAGTGATAACACTTTTTTATTAGAAAACCTTAGAGAACATGGAATAGCAGTTTCATTAATCAGTTAGTTTTATATTAGTGAATTAATATTGATTTTGCTAATTACTACTCAGTTTACATCCTATAGTACAACAAGATTATTCTTAACATTATATAGGAGTGATTAATCATGTTTTAACTTTTAAAAAAATTACAATGAAGGAACAAAAAATTTTAACACATATGTTAGTCTCAATTGAAAGACTTGTAAAAAACCAAATATTTTATCAAGAGGTATATGGAGATCAAAGCATTGCATTTGTTATGGAACTACTTTTCCGATGTTTGTACCAGAAGGACACAGAAATTCAAGTAGATCAACGGTAATGTTTATGTTTACTATACAAGCAATCTTATAAGATATCACGATATAAAGAGTTTTGGTAGTCTTTTATTAGCATTAGGTTCATATATTTGGGAGTGTATAGTGTGGTGCTCCAAAAATCTTGAGAAATTCATTGAAAGTGGAGCAATATATGTTATTCTTGACATTATCGAAGTTGTCCCATACACTTCTCAGCGTTTATATCTTACTATTTTGACCGATATGTGTGAAAACTATTTTTGTGGTGCTTATTTGTGTACATGGAGAAGAATCAATAAGAAAACTGGATTAATGTCCTTATTAGCAACAATATGGAGAGAAGAAGAAATCCGACTTCAAGTAAAAAGATGCTCAGATGGTTCTGTGGAAGGCAAATTACAATACTGTCAAAAATTTTCATTATCATCATATGGTATATTTAAGTATTCAATATGTTTATTCTATTTGTTGTAAACTAGATGAAGAATTTCCCGAAATGAGCAGGAAACAGTGGTTAGAAACTTATGATAGAAAACTCTGTGGACACATTAGTCCAGCAATAAATGATATGGTCGGTTCAGTTAGATCAAAGATATATAGTATTAGAAAAATTATTGAAAGAGACAATGAGAGGTTTGAAATGGCAAAGCAGCATTACAAAATAATGTACCATGATCTTCCAATGGAGGATAGAGTAAGTGCTAGATAAAATGTTTCTGAAAATTTTATTATAACATATTTAAAATATTATTTCAGATAACAATATCTATCACAGATTTGTATTTTAAATTAAAGTTAGGACAAGTATGGGTAGAAGTAGGTAGATATTTTGAGCAAGTTGGGACTACTCCTCTTGGTATGGATGGTCAAGCAATATTTTTGATGACCCAAAGATATAATTCATGGGGTAGATTACTAAAAGAAGTACAGAAGATGATAATACAGTCTATAAAAAGAGAAAAAGAAATTCAAGAAAAAGATGAGTATGCTAGGATTAAAGACTCTAAGCTTATTTTGTCATTAAATGCATTTGATGAATTAGAGTATATATACAGAACAACAAATAGAGCATATATGATAAAGAAAAAAAATGAACAAATACTGCAAGTTAATGCCGTTTTGAATTCTGCATCTGATAATAATTACGAACAACAGTTCCACAGAACATTTATGGATAAAGTTTGTTTCACAGTAAATATAAATTATTGGTGTCTTAAAATATTATTGAGAAAATTTCTTAATTATGATCTATTTATTCGTTTATAAAATTATTATTTACACAGACTATATTTGATCAACACATCATGATTAATAATCTAACATCTGATGAAAATTTTGGTCAACCGAAGGTCCTTCCTGTCTCTCCTTGTCAATCGCATATTTTTGATGAAACATCGTTCTCTGAAATGTCTTGCTTATCTTTAACGAGCGACAATTTCTCTAGATTGGAAGAATTTGATGAAGAAATATTAAAATAAGATAAATCATTCTTTATCGTCTTCCGAGAGTATAGGGGCCTTCATTATCGGCGTAAATTGTAAGCGCTACGACTTATGTACATTACAATATTAATAAAAATTTGAACGATATTGAGAGATTTAAAAACATTTAAGACACAAGTATGGTTTTCTTATTTCGCTAGTTTTTTCTTTTTATTATCGTGACTAAATTATTTTTCGGAGCATCAACATAACATCTTAATTTGAACGAAAATATATCTTATTAATATGTCAATACATTTAAAAGACTCATCTTTATTTACTAACCAAGGCATTTCAAATTTATCTTCATATGACTGACCTTACTATAAACATTTTGTACTTGAAATATTGAAAGCGTAGAGTGTTAGCGACAATTCGATTGGCTCCGCCATTATCTTGAGTCGAAAATCTTTCAATTATCTAGATAACGTAACGGAACTCCCCCGGGAGAGTGGCAGAGGTACAACGTACAACACGACGGGGGCGATGAGCCAGTGAGAGCCAACATGCCGTTCTCGTCGCAAGTGATCGTCGTCGTCGTTCACGTTCGTCCGGTACCGGTTTAAAGACGCGTCCGAACAAAGTTCTCAACCTCCTGTCTCTTCGCCTTCTCGTACACAGTTTGCTAAATAAAAAGAAGATTATTTCTCGGTGACAGTAGTGAACACTGCGGTGAACTTTCCATAGCGACAAGAAAATTCGTGAAACATTTCTTGTCTATCGCGATTTTCTGGTTCTTTTGCGTTCCTGTATTTTTCGTGGCTGCGTCATTTTTCTCTAACATTCTCCCTCTGTCTTCATTTGTCACTCACCTTCTGTCTCTGTCGTGTCTCCGGGCCCCCTCTCTTCGTTCATCCTTCCGTCATCGTCTCGTGAGTCGCCTTGTGCGAGGCAGACGTGACACGAACGGAGCCACACGGATTTATATATTCGTGTACCACAAGAGAGTTTAACTGCTCCGTAAATATGGCGTGTGAACGGTGGTGCTTTAACCGTGGCTGTGTTCGAGCTACCAGCGGATGGTTGTGCATCCTGTTGCTGCTGGCCCTCTACGCAGTCGACCCGAGCTTCGCGGACAACGAGTTCAGTGAGTCTCTTCTTGATTCAACTTGTTGCACGCTACACGCGTTCTCTTTCGCGGCGCAGTCTCGATGGTGGCCTGTCTCGTGGCCTTTTGCCGAAAAAAGACCACGGCGAAGGTGCGACAGAGAGAAACCAAGAAACTAAAAAACAGATAAACGCACACTGCTACACAATTTCACTGAGCATGACTGCAAATTAAAACAAAAAGAACAATTTCCCTCGTTCTCTGCTTCCTTTCCTTTCTGATGCACGTATGTTGTGTCTCGTCGTGATAATTTACAAGGTGTACATGTCGCGTGAAATACTTTGTGTACATACGTAACAGGGTCTCGGAAGTATAATAAGCATATGTATCTCTTTCTCCTCTACTGAATGGCTAATCATTCGGAGCATCGTATTATCGAAGTCGTCATTTTATTTCAATGTCATGGTAATATCATGACATTCGGTTTTGTTGAGACAAGTATATCTTTCCTTTTCTCTTTGTCTCTCGAACCTTCCTGTTTTACGTCATACCTTTGAATCTCTCACAATGAACGTGATTGTTATTAGCCGTATTGTCTCAGTGTATCTTGTTGTAGCAATTGTGTAGTTACGTAGCATTGTTCGATTTATGAAGTGTACAAAAACGTTTCTCACTAGAGAAGTTGGTAATGTTGGTTTATGGCAGATTTGAAACTACGATCTATCTGCGCGCTGATTCTTCCTGTTTCTCATTCGATCACTTCTCGTCACCAATTTTTTCGAGTCATAAACCTTTCTCGCCATACGTTTGCTCTCCCCTCTTCCTACCATTGAGAAAATACATCCGTCCGATCCTTTTCATGGAATACGTTACGATACTTTCTACTTTAACAGGAAAGCTATGTCGCCACGAGGGTTCCAGTGGGGGGTTTTGATTTAGCGACAATAATAACTGTAGCAAGTGCACCGTTCACCGTGTTCGCCTACAGTCGACGCGTAGGCAGCATTGCGTGGTGATAAGTTTTTGACTTCAATTTATTATTATTAAATTTAAGATACAAGGTATGCAGTCATAGTTGATCAATATTAGGCTTTATATAAGGAAAGAAAATAGTGTATCACTAATGTCTGGAGTTCAGCACGAATTTATAGGTTGTAATGTTTTTTTTTTCAATATCTCCTGTATTGCCAGTTCCATGAAAAGTTTGATTTCGGAGCGTTGGCTCGTTTCTTTCTGTTTACCACTCGATGGTTAATTCGATGTATCGGGAATATCATGGTCAACCGATATTTTTTTCTTGTCCACCGTTAGGAATCAATTGAGTGACATTTTGCATTCTTGACGAATCTTTTGTTGTACGCGGTGTCTCAACGCGAGTGTCGATTAAAACAACGCTTGTGGATTTAAAGAAGTAACTAGAACAATAAAGAATGAAAATTAAATTATGAAATTTTCTTTTTAATAATTCATAGAATGAAATAGATTTTTTAAATTCTTTATGATAAATGTTCGGCATTATTTTGTTACCTTAAAGAAGCGAGAATCGTGTGACGCATAACGCAATAATGTTCAAGGTCACATGGTCTCTGAATACAAAAGATAATAAAGAGGATCTCCTATGTATTCGGAGATACGACCTTGAATATTTATCTGATGAGAACGTCGATGAGTTTGTCGTGGGAGCTATTTCCATATATTACATATTATTTTGGTAAGACAGAAACAAAAGTGTTCCTCTTTCGATCGCAAATTTTCAGCAATAATGGAAGCGATCATACGTCTTCTACATTCAGGTATATGTGTATGTACTACAGGAAAATCGCCTACAAAACTGTTCGCATATATTCACCGTGACACGTTTAACCTCTTTACCTGTATTTTCTATCCTTCGCATGGCTGTTACGTCTCATTAACTGATACGTGACTAATTACTAAAGGCCTTACAGTTTAATTATAGATGCGAAGCAGAACAAATAATACGTGTGGATACATGAAAATATATGTACGAACAATGGTGGTACATTTGCAACTATAATGGCCACAGGAAATACATTATTTAAAATCAATAAATATGATCAGGCTTATTTGATATTACACATACACACGAAAAGTATTCGAATTATGGTTTTTACTGTAATTATGTACAAAAGAATAGCTACTAATGAATTATGCAATAGGTCGTAGTCGACTTACTCTGTGAGAAACGTAGAAACTTTCTACGCGACCCTATAATACGTGAAGTTCTAATAAAGAGAAAGAAATTGCTCGGGTGCGAGCAGGTTTGTAGGTTTCCACGTGTTGCGCGCCATTAAGTTCTTATAAAGTCTCGGAATTTTAAAGTATTAAAGATGCAACGTTGTCATGAGGTAAAATTTTATCAAAAATTAACGACACTTGAGCAATTTTCCCGCTTACTTTTGCGTTGTTTTGTTGAGTGTTAATACGCACATGCGTTAGGAGAGACGCGTCTGGAACTACGCAATGGGCGCCAGAGGCGCCGGCTCCTCATCCCTTTTTTTTAAAAATGTTTTTCTTATGTCTGCCTCTTCATGGAGTGGTTCGTAAATATTTCCCTCGATGGTCGTCCCAGTCGGATCATAAAGCGTATATGGAATCAGTGGAAGTACGAAATAATCCGGGAAATTCTATTAGAAACCATGGAACATCTTCAGTGCCACTGTATCGTTTTAATAGGTTTGCTATCAGAAGGTTGACATGGATACCATTAAATTCCGCAAATGCTAGTTTACCTGCACGACGATATCTTATAAGTTGAAAGTCGGATGCACTATTTTATATGCGAAGTTTTTTATTTGATGTGGAACGGATACGACAATGCATCAATTGCCTGATGTTTTAAATATGACACGCGATCAAAAATTAATCAATGACAAGTTAAAGTCGCAAAAAAATCAAACTAGTGTAAATGATTGTAGAAAAATATATTCCGCATTAAGTATTTTTCCGAGCTGGAATATAGTCGACATACCATTCAAGGCCGGAATTAGCAGACTAATAGTTCGTTTAGAGGAGACCAGAATATATAAAAATAGAATAATTGTAACAATCAACTTAATAAAATAAACAAATTTATATTTGACTTCAGCTTCTGCAAATTAACCAATAGGTATATATATTTGCATTAATATCCACAGTCCATTTATAATTCTTGCAATATCTCGAATCGCGTGGAAGATATGTTTCGTTCCAATTCTTTGAAATGTCCCGTAGAGAAATGTATGTTCGTAACAGTGTCAATTGGATTTTGTGTTAGCGGTAAGGAGTGTAGTTCGACAGGTTTTTTCTTTGCGCACACGGTAGGTACGGGTACGGCAAGCGAACAAGGAACACGATACTCGTCTGTTGGCGCAGACAAAAAAATCGATAGGTGTTCTCTAGGTAGACCGTCGTCGTCGTGAGCCACTGTTGCGTATAATTTTCACTATTAACGTGTCCTCATTCAAGCGTCGCAACGTGTCGGGGTCTTGTATCGGTCGCGGAGAGGAGGTCAATGAATGACCTAAGCTGCGATACATAGTTCCTATCGCTTATAGTTTAGAGTGCAGTAATCAGTCAAGGAACGCGTTTTTTTCATCGTCATGTATTTTGTTTTCTTCTGTTCGATGTATTTGCTGTTTGGCGTCACCGCCTGTACTCGCCATCAGAGGGTTTCTCGGACAATACCTTTCTCGCAGGTATCCGATCTGCTGCTGATTCTTGTGCGTATACTCTCCTAAACCGATTATCGAACATCCCACGTCTAAGCGAGGGTCTGCTAAGTAGCCTTACCGATCACACTCGACTACCTGCCCAAGATGAAACGTTTCTTTCTTTTTCACTCTTCTCTCTTCATATCGCCTTCCCCTCGTCCCAGTTCAGTTGCCATAACCGTAACAGACCTAACGGCGTTCCAATATTTTTCTGCATTCGCTCTATTTTTTACCTTTCCTCTTGACAAGAAGAATGTTCATTGCAACACCATAGTCATTACAAGATTCCAGGTAGCAAGCAACAAGCTACTCCCGCGACTGGAGCCGCGATGACAACGATCTACATAAACTTTTTCACAAAGAACCAATCGGTCCTCCCCCCCAATCGAAAAGTATCAGCGATCCCCCGAAGATCGTGACGAGCGGTGTCGCAACGCGCGTGGAATCGTATCGGTTCACACGTTCCTGAAACGATGCACGATATTCGGTTGCCTCATCGGTCCATTATTTTCTTTTACTCTCCCGCGGCCTGGTTCCCGAAAGCCTCTTCCAGGGAGCGTGGGGAGGAAGGTAGGTAGGGTGCTCTAGAAACAAACGTGTGGCAGCAAGCTGGCACAGTTCGTTTAGAGTGGCTTTCGTGGCGACAATCTACACTGCACACGCTCGTTACGCGTTACTCGATCGCGGGGATTGTGAGTGGCCACTCTGCTCGAAACAAGTCGAAATTGCCCCGGCACACACAAAGGACTACAAAACGGGGCGAGCGTGATCCTCTCACCTCCGCTGGAAAACCGGGATCGCGGTTCTCTTCCCAAGCGTGTCTTTACTCTCGTTCGACCGCGACACGATCCGTTCGTTTCAAGGCTGCTAGGCCAATTAAGCGACAATGAGCACTCTGTGCTCCTTGGGCCACGCTCCACGTCGCGGAAAAAGACGAGCTGTACGAATGAACTATGGACTCGAAGAAAGTGAAGCTTATGCGGCTGTCTGAACCGCGTCATGTTTTTTTTAACGACACATATGTATGGACATATGTTCCTCGAGTTCGATCTATAATTAACCCATGGAGCTACTCAAACGAAACCTTACACGGTCTTCATTAGGAGGGGGGTTAGAAAATGTCTATCAATATTATTTTAGATGTAACTGCAATACATCAATTTTTTATGGACATGGTTAACAAGGAACCCCACTTGGGGACTTGGCCTGTGGTCATAGTATACCTAGAAGATTTGGTCGCAGTGGTCCAATGCAAACATTTCGAGGAAAGAATTTTAAGTGGGTGTGCCTTGAAACGATCTTTTTATACTATCTGTTTTTTATTAAACGTTACAACTGACTTGAATGCGAAATTTGGTGGCGTCGTGTTACTATCGATTCTGTAATAATTACAATAGAACGTTGACTATACGTCGGAACACGGGATTTGAGACTATAGTGAATAGTAAAAGTGTTCTACCGTAGTTTTAACCTTAAATAGATATATGTAGTTACGTACTTACATTTCTATAGTTTAATACCATAAAGTTTATATTTACCATTTATATTAAATATAAGAAGTCGTGTACCAATCAAGTGCTTTTACTCTTAAATTTGAAAAAAAAAATCAAAAAGTGGAGTTAGTCACTGTGGTTTAAAAACGGGCTCTCATATAGTTATTTCTTTAAGATTGACTATCTTACGCGATCGCTTATCGATGCATCCCTTTTTGCATGGATACAATGTTGTCGTTTGTCGTGCATCGGCCTGTGTGTCTAACGATAACGCGGCGTTGATCGTCGGATAACCGAGCTGTAATCTCTCGTCATATTTCTAGCGGCTAGGAAAGTTCAACGTTCTCCTCGAATTAGTCCTTCGAATCGACGCTTGTACTATTTCCGTCGCGTGCGGTCTAAAAATAGGAAACATCTGGATTTCTTGGCAATAGACGCGCTTATATTCATATATTCACCGCGAATGGAGCCAACTCCTTAGCCCCGATCCCGTTGCTTTGGCTCCGTTGGTGTCTTCGAACAAATGAGCCCATTGAAATTAATATCGCTTTGCATTAATCACAGGGTGCACTCAAACGAGTAACAGAAAATGTACGAACGTATTCCTCTTCCTCTCTGGTTTCACGGGATTTGAATTGTTCTCACTGTATTGTGCCTGTTCTGTCGAACGATTACTTGGGTCCGTTTGGTTCTAAGCTAGTTGTCGTAGCGATGAAAATTCAAGCATATGAAAATACTTTGGGTTCAAGGGAACTGAGTCGTCGTCGTTATACAATAACTAAAATCGTCAATAATCCGAGGGTTAACAGTTAACAAGGACACAATAAACGTGGTCTTATTTGAGTCTTTCCTGTATTTTCGCAATTACTTCTATAACGTGTCGTGTGATTCCCCTTTTCCGTTTATAGAGTTATTTCTATATTCAATTCATGTAGAACAGTGGAACTGTGTACAGTATACTGTATGAAAGGTTCTCGGTAGAAAGGTCGAGTAATAGGTAGACGAATTGACGGTCAGAAGTGCATACGAAAGTGAATGTTTGCCTGTCAGCGCTGGTTGAGACCTATGAAAGGTAAAATTCCGCTATCGAACGTAGACTGCAGAAATGTTATTTAAATCATGTCCAATTTTGACGTCGATATTTGATACTATCAAAAAGTACTCGCGTATTCGATGATCTTACAAAGGTAGGCCAAGTCACTGTACTGAATTCGAAGAATTTTGATCGGAAAAACCGCGATTTACCTGTTTACAGAAATACAGCTGCTTCAGTTTCTCAGCACGGACAGCGGTATAAAATTGAACGGCTATCCATAGCTCGCTTCCTCGAGCGTCTGCAGGCTGTCCACGCGAAATGTTTGCAGAATCTGTTTATACTTTCTGTTCCGCGTTCAGATCCGTTCACGGATCGTACGTTTACGTTCCGTCTGTCATTACATTGCGCTGTAATGGTTTCACGCGGTCGATGTTCTTTGCTTTCAATAATATACTCTCCGCGCGGAGAAACCTGTTCGATGAACCTGTGTAGCGATGAACAGGTTTGTCTCGTTAGAAAAGCACAGCTTAATATCTGAAGAGACAGATTTAAAGTGTCGAGTTTTTTAATCAACGTTATGACTCTCGCTGATTAATACGTGCTGCATCTGACGCCGGAAATCAATGACCTTGACCATCGGTGATAAACTTAATCGTTTTCGGTGCTCGCCACAGCATAATCGCCGAAACATAGATAAGACGATAATTCTGTTTGCGGCCACTTCTGTTTCCGATAGAAATGGGATTCTAATCGCGTAATTACAGTGTATGTGTTCGTGCTACTTGGTTTTGTAGAGCATATCAATTATTTTTAAATTTCTATTCGGGATACGGTTTTGTTTATGAATTTTCTATAAAAATTAAAGAAGTATACATATTTATAAATAAACGATAACAGAAACTTGTTCTCGTAAAAGAGTGTCACTGTAATCGAAGGTTCAGAGGTTCCTCGATATTCGCTACTCGTAATCTTATCGTTTCGCTACTCGTATTCTCAATAAATAAACAGCTCTTGAAATTCGAGAAGGAACATGCTGTGCTCTGGTGTTTACAAAGTTTCTTTGATATACCGAGACACGGATCCTCTTTACGTTAAATAAACTTCGGTCTCGATGGTTTGTTTAACTAACTCTTTCATCGAGTGTTCCACCGTTCAACCAAATAGCCGACCCTGCCTACTTTCGTCTCCCGAGGGATACTGCAATCGACAGATTTTTCGGCTCTGCCATATTCTTCTACCCTGTGTGTGTCAGTGATGAATAGACGGTGCATTTTATGCACTTGCTGCATATACACGACAGCCTGAATTTTGGCAAACGCTGCACAGCTGAGTAGTCCGTGTGTATCGGGCCTTATAAAACAATTTTCTCCGCCGAAGTATTAACCGAGCAGTGTACAGGTGAGGGTCCAGTAGACTGCAACCCCTAGAAAATCTTATCACCGTCTATTGTTTCTTTAACGCTATTGTCGACACTCGTTGGTCTAGTTTCGCCAAAAGCCGACTAAATACACTGTGGAATGAAAATTTATGACGCTACTTAGGGCTTATATGACCATGTGTGCAATATGTAGCATTGTCCAATAGATGAAAATATAAAAACAAAATCTTTTTGTGACAAGTATTACACAAAACTGTGTCGTTGAGGTTCGTTTTTAAACCTAACAGCCGCCGCAACTCTCCCCTACTGTCCGCGTGTGTCTGGCCTGGAGAACGTAGAGTAGATAGTGGAGAACGCGCGCACGCGCATCTCGTTGCGGTGGCTTTTTTCGCCATTGACACGGGGCGCGAGTAAGCGTAACGCCGTCGCGTCGTCTCCACGTAGCGAGAATAAGAAGATGCGTACCACGCGCCCGCACGTATCCGGTTTCTGCGACGTATATCGCGTTCGGTATGCCTGTAACACGACATAATCCTATATCGTGTTCCTTCTCGACCGATCGGTGCAACGCACGTTACGAATACCCGCAACAGACGGACGGTCTCTTAAGCCGCTTCCTTCGGTAAATCTACACCTTCGCCGCATGCCACTGCCTCAGCGACGGAAAAGTGTCGAAGGGACTCTCCTCGTCTTTTTTTATGTCAAGACGTTGGAATATCGGCAACTTTATTTCTGCACCACCAAGAGGAAGGACGCCGTCGACTACATACCTAGTCGATGATTTTGAAACGCTTTAATCGAGTCAACACGTGTCCCCATGTTTTTTCGGTGGTTCGGTGCTGGTAACGGAAATTTGAATGTTGAAAGTTTATATTTTTTCTAAAATTACTCTTGTACCAAAGAAAGATTTCGAGGAGAGCGCGTGGAATAAAAGCAAGCGAAGCGTACCAACTGCCCACGTGCTCCGTTTTATAGGGCGATTAAAGCCTTCCTTTCGCGGATGGTCCTCCTGATTACACTTGATTGGATCGTGTCTTGCACACTGCTCGGCTCTGGACTAGCGAAAATTATAGGTCAGCCACATTGTGGATAAGTGTCGTGTATTAAGTATCAGGCTTAACCGTGTACCTCGACGTGTCCTGCGTGCTCGCCGCAAGATTTGTTGTGACTAAGCGTTCCGACGTTAACCTCGTTTCATGGTTAATTAATCGCCCGCGAAATTAATTAATTGCTCGGTGATAATGCCAATCACGTTTCACACGTGGTGCAAAAAAATATGTATGTGTTCGCTTATCGCCGCTTTTATTATTAGTCAACAATCTGCCCCCGATAAATCCGTGAAATATGTACGTACAATCATCCCGTTACGTACTGGACTTGCTTCGGTCGGCAGCGATAAACGCAACGCGGAATCACGGTACAGAATCTGATTCGGTACAAAAGCCCTACCTCGGCATTAAGTCTGGTATGCGTTTCGACGAAATTTTTCTCGAGCATGATCCTAGAATAGGTTGCAAAGTACTTCCACGCAAGTTTAAAACCTGTCACGGTGTAAACCAAGTTTATTGCATCTACGTAAGCGTGTGTGTGTAAAATCTTATCAAACAAGAACTTGAACGAAGAATTATGCGGTTTCGATGCTTCTACAATGTTCTGTACTCACGTATTCTTCCTTTATTCAAACTTAGGTACCTACTCGTCTATTGTAAATAAATAAATATTTATTTCAGATCTTTATAATGTCCTCAGAAAAAAGAAAAACCGACGAAATCTGCGTTTCAATGACGTAGGTACCGGGCTTTACGCTTTAATTCAAAGATAACATTAATCCAGAACGATAGAGATATATAATTTAAATATACACGAGTTTCTTACGAACTTTCGAGTAATCGGTAGGTTACGTAAGATCGATGAAAATTTTCGTAGCACGTCGCAGAAGAATCGGGGAGAGCGCAAATTCCGAGTTCGTTGCACTCTCTCGATCGGTCAGCCGCGAGTTGAAAAGACGGTCGACTTATAGGTGGGATTGGACTGCTGTTGGGGCTTCTCTCACCGGAAGCTCACTGTCCTGTGCCGCGAGCCCTTCCGCTTTTGCGTATAGATATTTTAATGAAGCGGTTCGTTCGATCGGTGGTCCCACTTCCTGGAGTTTGGATGTACCTTATACTTTGGATGAATGCCTCTCCCTGTCTTTCGTTAAGCCTGCTGCTGCTGCTGTTATATCCTCCGGATAAGTCGCTGTCGGACTGTTCGAAACGAAAAGTAGTTTGGCTTGCGTCTGGCTGCTATAAGTAAACCGGCGCCAAATAATTTAGACGACCATTTCCATCGAACAAGACACATGGCGAGCGCGGTTCTTGCTCGTCTAACCTCGATACGGATTATTGACTTAATTCTCCGGGGACGCGAGTAAATTGCGTTTAACGAACTGCCTCGCGATATCCCATTTGAGGCATCAATTCGCCGAGCTTATGAGTCCTTACGGCGGTGTATGTATGTTCAGGCGAAAATACAAGCTGTTCTTAATTAATATCTGCGTTTGCGCTGTGTACCACAACGATCGATTTCACTGAACAAGAAATTCTTAAGTACATTCGAATGGCTGATTGCGATATCCGACAAAGATCTGCGGTTTAATTAGCAAATTCGAATCGTTCAGTTTGTTTTTAAGACTGATCGATTCGATACAGTGTTGCGTCGAATCGCGCCGATGTGAACTACCGATTTTTTAAAGTAAAGACGTGATAATAATGTGCGCTCGTAAATGGAAGGTTAAACCAAAGCTGCGGATGCATACGTTACGTTCGTGTACTCGATAAAGATTACGCGCGTTATATATGCGTGACACACATTTCGATACGTTCGTCGTGAATTCCCGTGCTCGACGACGTTACGTTGCGATCGTTCGAATATGCCATTGGTATGCACGTTTTTGGAGTAATTCTTGGTCGATGTTTGCGGTCGAAAGGAGTCTGTGTCTGATCTAATAAAATCTTAATTATATGATTCGTAAAGTAATATTTATTTCTTTACATAACTGTTCTTACGTGTTTTACAGGAATATAAAACATACATTTTAAATAATCTGTCGTAGAATGTTTATTCGTGTGTTACAAATTAAGGAATGTTTCCATTATACATCTATTATCACCTACGTTGCACCTGTGCTTATATAAGCCGTATGACTCCTTTTGAAACTGTTGAAACTTGAATGAACGTGTTAACACGATCAATTGTACATAGTTCACCGCGGTAAACGTGTCAGTTTATTTCTTAATCCTTTAAGGGCATCTGTTTTTGGATGAATTTTCTGTTCGGTGGTTTCGAGCGATTAACGGTGCGCGTTGTCGATGGTCAGGTCGAACGCGTCAAAGTATCACCCTATCAGCTTCATTAATAGCAAAATGCCTTTCAGCGAACGATTGACCTTGCAATACGCAACTCGCTTCAATAGAACGAGTCGTCTCCATTGAGCGACCAACAGTGGAACTAACGGAGCGCCGAGAGTAGGGAGTTCGTACTTATATTCGTAGTTGCTCACGATCAACGAACGACGATCCACGATAGGTACTTTTTCTTTCATCTTATACTTAGCTCACTGACGACAATTTTCGCAACGAGGACGAACCTTTTGCGTATTATCCGTGTTGAAAATTAGATATCCTGAGAATTTTTAATCGTAGGATTCAGGTTAACATACAGCAATTGTGACCGTTTCATGTTATTTTGATTCGAATAACAATTTAAAGATAAAGAACTAGTTGTACTAATTTGAGAGTTGTAATTGTACAGTATAAACAGTCCTCAGGAGTAGCAATTCCATTGAATCGAGTCAGTTTTCGCAACGTGTTTTTCGGAAGTTCTTTGTTTCCTAAAGCAGACATTCGGAAAACCATTTCATCGAAGGAAATTCACTGAAACGTTGATCTACTTATTCATGGCACCGCTTTCACAGCTACCACCGTGACGAATTGTTCTCGTTTACCGGCAAATCGGAGATTCCGAGATTACATTTCAATAAGAGCGAAATGTTAGAAAGTAGTTGTCTTTTATGGAAGGAAAGGATTTAGTACATTAGCCTTCACTGTTTGCATATTTTTCTAGTCATTCATTACCTGTAACTTTGTACAACGTAATCCTAGGTTACCGAGTGGAAAGCTATAATGTGTATACAGCATAATTTTACGCTGTCGACCGTCAGTGTATTAACTATGGAAGTCAAAAGCGGTTTTAGTTTTGTTCGCTAACAATTCTACTATCAGTGTGCTCCAATCGGTAATCCTTAAACAAGTCATTCTGTGTGAATCACCCGATCGTATTATTTCCAAACGCATATCGTACACCGAGCATCACAGATTTAAAACTCTCGACGAGAACACACGGAAATCATGTCAGAAAGATAAACAAACTGCAGCAAGTGCGAGAGATTGTCGCGTGGATAATACGAAAGACAATTATAACGACCCTCCGGGCCAATTAGCGTTGATTGAGTACCTGCTAAAGCGATTACAGCTCCGCGTTAAATTTCATCGAAACGATGATACCATCAACCGGGTCATTTTGATTCTACGCGTCTACCTTGTTTGTTCGACACACCGCTTTTTATTAAACAACCCTTTTTCTTATCGGTCCCATGTCATAAGAAGGAACGCCTTCTCCACACCGATACACGCGATGTTTTACCCTTTAGCAGTCGATGGAATACCGATCTGCGATGAAACCGAGGATATCAATATTTTCAAACCGCTCTGGCATCCTGCTGCGTTGCCAAATTTGTTGTTCAGAAAATTTTAATTATGTTACAACCTGTTTATTACTCAGTTAATGATAGACACTAATACTCGGTGGACACGAGGCGATGCAGTAGGTACGACGCTGTGTCAATGATCACTTACTTACACGATCAGAAAAGTTTGCCAAATTCTGAATAATCGTTATTTAGAAATTCAGTTACTTCGTTGAGGATTCACAGGTGGATCCCACGTTCGATGTGCGGTATCGTTGAAAATATCACTCTGCTGAATCTCATTGCGCAACCGATGGAAAAACGTTTATTCCGGAGGATTTCGGTCGACGCTTCGGTTTTTAACTCTGAACCCAGTCGAAAGATTTTTCCAAACCTCAAGGACCTGGTGTAGCAGACTCGAATAGATGCCGTTCCCCTCAAACAGCCGTGTCCTTGCGTTTACGTAAGCGTTGTCGGGGATACACGTGTGTTACGCAAAGAATCCAAGCGTAAATGATTCCTCACGAATATCTCTTTTCTCCGCGAATATTAGTTATCGTGAAATTTCTCTATCGCTGCTTCGGTAACAGATGTTGGCACAGAGTAGTCTTTATCGTTTAATAACGAGAAAGAAACCAATTGCGTCGCTTTCAAAATACGTCAATTTTTTTTAGTTGTCTTTCTAATGTAATATGTCAAGCTTGTCTATAGTTTTATCCTACTTCTTCCTTGTACTGTATTGAAATATACCCATAAATATCAACGAACAAAATGAATATTTTTAAACATCCTAATAAGATCAAAGCGTTTCTTAATAAGAAATTCGACTCCACTGGACCAAAGGATGTCCTGTAAATGACAAACAAATCTGTGTGCACGTAACTATATGGGTTAACCGTTTCATTTCCAAATTATTGTCTTATTTTACCAATAAGCCTTTAAATGCACATTCAAATTCGTGTTACACGATCTATACAAAGAAACTATTAAAAAATACAACGTACTAATGTTTTATTTCCTAATCTCGAATACGTATCTATATGGCAACAGTTGGAACGAAAGGGTTAAAAGTCCCAACAACAATTCTGTAGTACTTCTGTCAAACAATGCAGTCGTGTATTCTCCGATAAAGAGGCGAGTCCACTTGTTCCTCGAAAACGTAACCGTCGCGTCCAATCGTAATGTCACGGTCGCGCGCGCACGCGGGCCTTTCTTATCGTCCCAGCTGGAGAGAATATGTTTGGCACGCGCGAATTTTTGTCGCGGGACACATGCATGCAACGTGTATCCCGATAATCCGATCGGGCAATGCGAGGCTCGTACGTTTCTCTGCCTTTTTATTACCGACCCTTTTAGCGCGATCGACGAGACACGGCCAGTCACTGCATGAATTGCAAATCAGCTTCCTTTGTGCAACCACGAGGCGGCGCGGTAAAGTTCTTTGATTACCGCTGGCGCGCAAGAAACTTCTCGCAATGCATCGATTCCCGTGTATATGTACATATACAATATAAGTGAGAATCAAAAGTGAGTATACACGTTGAAAGTATGGGATTTATTCACATTTGTTTCTCTCAATTTAGAATCTAACATTTCGCATAGATACTCTACTACATTGAGATCTGGCTACTACGGAGGACTTAACTGATTGAAAGTATTTTCCACCAAACAATTTTTAACCACCTTTGTTGTATACTTGGGGTAACGATCCCACTAAAAAAACCGTGAATGGACTTGCAGTTGAATTTAGTTTAAAAATGTTAAAACATTGAAAATGTCCATAACGCTATGAATTAAAAAGAAAAACCAAACTGTCCTACACCAGCGGTTGCTATGCTACCCCAAACTATAATAGTACATTCACCATGTTTAACGATATTTAAAAAATTTTGCGGTCATAACTTCGAATTTCTTTTTTTTTTCGATCTTTTCGGCTGTCTATTCATCTCGAAAATTTTCAGAAAATCATATTCAACTGTATTACTACCATGATCTTATAACAATAACATGCTACAGAAGTATTACACGAACCTCACCTTTGTAAGGTGTATACTTACTTTTGACTCACAATGTATGTATCTCGTGTATTTCCGTGCGGATTTCGTGAGTTCAGGAACTAGGCTTCTCGCGAATTCAGCTTATTGCCGCTCCGGGGGAACGGTTATACACACTCGCCCTGTAAAACTTTCGCCGTGTTGCGTCAACAGGTGAATTAGCTGGCATCGAACTGGAAACTTTGTTTAATTTTCTCCCCCCTCTCGCTAGTTAATCCGTTTATTAACAAGAAAATTCTATTACTTGTGAAACTGTGAAACATGGAGAAATGCTTCGCGTGGATTCTACGAACAAACGCAACTACACGAATTTTCTATAGAAACACCTGGTTTTACTTCGCATTCCTCCATCCGACCGACCGTTTTTACGTTTCTATAGTTTCATCACTGTGGTATTTAGATTTTTCGAGAGTTACTAAGTATCTAATCAATGTATGCCTACTTACAATTATTAATGATAAGATCATGCCTCCATTACACCGACAAAAGTAAAGTACAACTGAGTAAAGATGGAAGTAAAATATGTATATTAAATGTAAGACTAAAATACCAGAAAAGTAGAGTAATATCGTTGAAGACAATGGACATACACACAGACTGAAATAATCTTGGCTAGGTCGGTATACGATACACTAGTTTTTGAGTAACAGTTTTCAGGGAAACACGAAGCTGCATAATTCATTACTTCGGAGAATTATAGGGAATATCGTACGTCATGCGACGTAAAACTAATAATAGGCTTGTGGAGGCCGGATGATCGATTCTGTCAGGAAGCAAACCTCTCGTATGATTCAGCCGGTTCTTCTTTTTTGGTTGTATTTTGTCATTCGACGAGTCTCTGTATGAAATATCAGTGAGCGTGTATACTAGAAAATGGGAGGTACCAGGAGATACAATCTGCAAATTTTTCAGACAATCTCAACAGCTTACATTGGCTAGACTTTTGTTGCGTGTAACAAAAATCAACGGAAATTATTAAGTCGAAGATTAGTCGAGGTATAATTACATGTTGCTCGTACGAGGGTGAGGAGCAACAAGCTCTCGATGTCGTGTTTTTCTCTGTGCAGGCGTAACGAGGGGAACAATGGTCGCTTTCACCGAAAACTGTGACACTCGAACCCCGGAGAACCCGTGGTCTCGAGGTCTTTGGCCCTTCCTCTTTTCCCTCCCCTCGTGGATCATTTTCGTCTTCCCACTTCCTTCGGCCATCCGAATATTACCAGTCATAGTTTTACCTTTCGCCCGATTATCCCGGGGCTTCTCTATGTATTTTCGTAAATAGATGCTCGCCGATAGAATCCACTCGCCATCGAACCATTCGACGAGATTCGTCTATCGACGAGAATTCGTGGAACGCAATACAAAGTTCGTCTGTTTATCTGGTCAATCGCAACTTCGCGGATTAACTTGACGAATTGACAGTGGATGTGCTCGTGATCCTGTCGATACGGTGCTCGCTGACCTGAAAATCCATCTGGCGTGTCGATACGTTCCACTACGATTCTTGTCGGTTTTTTCTGAAGTTTCTACGAGTTTCCGAGGGATCCCCTCTTCTTGCTCTAACGACGATTAATGATCGCGGGTTCCATCGCGGCGATAGTATCGGAATTATAATTGAAATAATGCTTGGTATTTTATAATAAGCTTTCCACATCGTTCCCTAACCCCGAGGAGTATAGAAATCTTGGAAGAATGTTCACTTTGTTCGTACGAATTCTCAGATCCATTTTGTTTAGGAGAACGCCTGGTTTACACGCCGGAATAGTCGTTCGGAAATAGGTTAATAACGGGGTTGGGTCAGGCACGCCGGGTCACGACCATAGAATCGAGAATCGGAACGATTTCACCACGAGGGGGGTCAAGCCGCCGTGTTTACTTTCTTGAGGGAAAGCGTTTTGCTGTTTTTTAACTGTTGCTCGCTGTTATAACGAGGACTCAATTGTAGGTTCAACAACGTCACGGTTCTCGATATCGTACTAAAAAGTGAACGCTTCGCTCTGGCAGTGTTACTAGCAACGGTTTCGTAGTTTAGAGTTGCTACTTCAGATGTACCGTGTCTCTTTGTTATATAAACTTTTTTGTATCCAAGTGCGTTATCGTTACCTCTTGATTGTTAATAGCGACCGTGCGTAGAAGGGGCCCGTTATGTTCTCGCCGTTTAGGACTGGCAATGAATATTCAACCAGTTGTTGCTGAGGGTTTCATGCAGATAACGTCGAATGTAGGCTCAAGATAACTCGTCGAATACAATTTCTTGAGCTTAACAACCTTCTGTCACTTTCTCCCCTCGTTGTATGTATACCATTTTATGTTTGCGCATTTTAAGCTGCGTTATACGCTACAGTTCGAGACATGATTATGGGAAGGATCGTATTAGCTAGTGATGGGATCAAATACGTTGCATTGTAATATCATTGTACCACGAATGTATACTCCCGAGGCATCTATAAGTACTTTAAAAACCAAACAATAGCAGTTATATACTTTTATGCTACCAAAGAGTGTATCCGTGTGTATAAAGAATAAGTAGGTATCTATAGATAATGTTCGCATATTACTTGAAAGTGTCGAGTGCATAGAATAAATGTATAAGTACCAATTGAACGTAATACGTAAATTGGTTAATATTCATGAGTGGCTATTATATCGATCGTCATACCATCACTGAATGGAGTCTTGAAACAACAGAAGTTGGAATTCCAAGGTTAACGTCGTCCATACTCGGCAGCTAATTCATTTGTAGACGCAAATGGGATTGATTTTTTCTTTTATAGGCGCCAGCTGCCAGAACGTTCTTCTGTGCACGGTGGTAACCCGTCGCTATTTCTGTGATCGTAAATTGGCCTTCTTATTTTTCTACGCGCACGAGTTACAAACAAGCGGCCGGAGACGCGTGGTGACACGAGCAAACACGTCACAAGACGTGTTCCAATCGCAGGGGCGTGCGCAGGCAATTACGTTTGACAACGCGAACGAATCGTGGTGCTCGACGGACCATTTATGTAGAACTTAAAGTGCTTAAACGAACACGAGACACGTGCGCGGTATTCAGACGCCGATCGAGCACACGAATCGAATGACTCGTGGGCACCGTCGCGTAAATTCCGAATTAACAATGCTGCCTTTAGACCGTGGCCAGACGAGCGTTCCCCCGGCCCTACGGGGGTGAAACGTTAACGCAAGACCGGAAGAAAAATCCAATACAGTTGCGCGTATCGCGCGAGAGACCACTCGAGCGTGTACCTCTACCATTGTGAAAATTTCCCACGTGTCATTGAACCGTTACGTTCACACACGAACACGGGGATCACAATGGGCCACGACCTTTTCACCGTGATTCATGCGCTTGCACGTGGAAACTGTTACGAACGCTCCAAGCTATCTAGATTCCACGAATTTTGTTCTTGTTTGAATTACGGGGATTCCCTTGTATCTTGCATAGCAAATCGTTTTATTTTATATGTTATTTATGATATCAAACGTCATGTTTTTTGGAACTCATATAGGAACCTTAAAAACGAACTCGTGGAAACCGTTGTTGAGGATCATTATGTTTTTTTTTAACTGCATTGTCATATTAGTGTTTTAATCGCCGCGAGAAAATGTCCGTAGCGGTGCTTGGAAAAACAACGTGGAAAAGGAAGAAGAAAGGGAATCAGGTGCTATTACCTCGCGCAGCTAATACAAAGGCAGCCACTGTGTAACCTGTTTTAGGAGCGAACGTTAAGTAACTTACCTGAGCGCCGTCGTCCACCAGACTGTCCCGAGACAGTATCCGAACCCGTGGAATTCGAGTATCGCCTGGAATCCTTTTTTCGTGGAATCGAAAACGTTCGACGATGGGCTTTTAATCATGCGAGAGAAGGGTCTGCGACGAGGACCCGCGTTTTTTGCGAGAATATAAATTGTGAAGGACGGTTTCGTTTGTTTTCGAACAACGTGGAGCAACGAAAAAAGTTTATGGGTTCAATGATTTAGCCAGATGATTAGACTTTCGAGGATAGTAAGACCTAGTCTCCTGTAGATTCAAGTTCGGATCCTTGTTACGAGCGCAACAGGACGAAATTCTCCTTGAACGACATTCAGAATACAACTCGATTAATACGCGTCCTTGTGCTCGGAGAAGGCGGTCCCGTTCGGGCAGGCATTATAAATCAGGATGAAGCAGAAAAGGTAGAGCAGATGCTGCCGCGACTCCATTTACGTCGTCCGTGGATTTATGTCTTTCTCCCCTCGAAGATCGTAGAACGATTCTAGGAACGACGGGATGCGTTTTAATTGCGAAATTGAGACACGTTTCGTGTAAAACGTTCGTCGTACACATCTAAATCCCGGGGGAACAAGGAAACATTCGTGACACGCAAGAGTCGAAGTGTGTATAGGTGCGCGGGTGGGTGGTGCCGGTCTCTTTGTTTTGCGATCGGGCAATTCACGCTCTCTTCGTCTTTCGAAACAACTGTTCGCTCGATGAGAAATACGTACGTATGTCCGTAGGACACGATGCAAACAGGAAGCGAATGGTTATAGCATATTTATCGACCGTACGCATGATTAATGTCGAAAAGCGTAGACGGAAGCCGTATAAAGTGAAAGAAAACGGCAAGGAAGAGACGAAAGGGGAATGTAAGGGAGGCGGTTCCTATTACGTAGGCCGCGTGCATCGCGCCACTTCCGGATGCTAGGGCTTTACATAACATTCAGGCGGTTTTTATCTCTATCGACAGTGTAATTGTACTGTTGCAGCTGTGTCTTGACAGCTTACAAAGGAACCCGGCCTGTTCCTTCCGTGTGAACAATAATTTTGCAGAGAATTGTGTGATGCGTGTATGAATCCTTCCGTCTATTGGGGCTATAAGACAGAGGTTGATTTCTTGTTTCATTTAATCGATTGCCAAGAAAGTGAAAACAGGACGCCACAGGTTATTACAAGCGTCTCGAAACGCTTTGCCAAGAGTCACATAAATGTTTATTCATTTGGAATCACACGTCTGATTAATTCGCAGAGTACGAACCTTGAAAGCAGACGGCCCTATCAATTGCGAGCCATACCAACTGTACGCGTTACTGAATTGGCATCGTCGATCTTTACTACGTAATCTGGAAAAACGTGATCGAAGAATGTGGAAAGACTTTGAAAACGCGATTGGTTACACGTGAGGTGGTACCAGTTGGCACTACGCTCGAGAGTTTTCCAACATCCAAATCGGGCCAGATTGTGTTCCTTCGAATGATCTGCTGGTCCGTCGGGTCGGAGATGTTCAGGAACGAGTTTTCTGCCACGGAGGAGAGCTATTTTTACAGGGTATCGCGCGTATGATACGGGACAATCGTGAGTCACGTTTTAAAAACTGGTTTGATTCTGTATACATATACACCATCGGCCAAGCCCGCCGTCCGTCTCTGTATGTACACGCGTTCACGCGTCCCCCGTGTATATACCTGTCAGGGGGACAGACACCGCGAATCGCAACGAGAATGCACTTACGATTCTGCGCGACGAACGTCCTTGGAGCGGACAAGAGTATCGAGGAATGCGGTTTTGGAATTGAAATCGGTCCACCCTTGCCGCGCTCGCGCTCTCCCTTGCACGAGCTAACCTTGAAACAGTTACGACACCCTCTGTTTGGATCCCATGTTTTCGTCGATACGAATTGTTCACTTTCCTCATAACCCTTTTACTGCCAATGTCGAACAATACGTGTTCGTGTCGACGTCCCTTGTCGTTGAGATGTAGAAATTTTTCAGAATCTTGACGGATCGATACGACTCGGAGGCTCGAATCATCTCGAGAATCGTACGTTCTCGTAGGGTAGAAGGAGGTGGTAATTATGGTCATTAAATCAATAATAAGTTACAGAATAACAGAATAATCACTTTGCTATTCATTTCTTGGGTAAAATTAGCGAATGAACAAAAAAATCTGCTCAGTCCTACATACTGCATTCTTTGAACGAGCTCATAGGTCACATGCAATTAATTAATTAAATCATTAATTATGTTAAAATTACATTACAATTGCGTTATAAGCGCAAAGTGTAACATCGGTGACATGTAAAAACAAAAAGTACTTGTTATTCTCGAATGCATAGCAAGAACTTAACTTGACCGTTTGGGGGTTCAGCGGAGAGTATTGTGGGACGTGATCAACAACAAATTGCACATGCCTTAGGCATTTCGTTTTGTAATAAGACTGACCGCTGGTGACCATTACTCCATTCTCCCCTACCAGTTGTAGTCTGCTTCTGAATTCAGTGCTTCTCTCTTTCGACTATGCTCTGAAACCATACGATGCTAATCAATGGTTTTCTTTATACTGTTGTTGTAAAACGGAGAGAGTCAATTTGGTAGCATCGTCGAATAGTGATCTTCGCTAATTGGTGGGATCAATGGGAACAAGTGGGCGTCAGTGACAAATCACCGTCATAGCAGTCAGTGTCTTCGTCTTCGTATTTGCTCTCCACAATATTTAAGTCCAACTGCTCCGTCTTGTGATGGTTTGCACGATTAGAACTTTCCGAAATCGTTGGAACGAAATCGTTTCATTTGAATAACATTTCTCTACTATACTCTGTTTGCAATGAAACCTAGTAGATCAACCAGAGTGGCAGATTTACCGAACGATCATCGTTGTTGATATCTGGTAACTGCATTCCACGTACGCACGACGAGAGGCTTTATCGCGGTGAAATTTACGCAAATCTTTCCAGAAACCTCGAGAACTTTGCTATCGCGACGGCTCCTCAATCGGTTGTTTCGATTTCTCCGACCATGGAACGTTCTTTCGTTTTATCAGCTTATCTCGGATCGAGGTCGGGCCGCCGCGTCTATTCATTCACGGGGATGCTATCTCTCGTCCCTCCTACGCTACGCGTTCTCACGCTTGTTCTTGTATCCCGTCGGAAAATTTGCATACTCGTTATGCTTCGAATTGTTATCCAGCTCCCTCTTCCCCTTCCGCGCCTGTTTCCTTCGTTTCCATTTATAGGATGTGGATGACATGTAGTTAAAAGCAAGCCGAATGGGACACAGATTTCGATCGCCATAAGTGCCATTACTAGACTCTGGGAATTTTTATATGCGTCTTATAGTGTACACGTGTGTTTAACGATCAGTTGAACGAAAGTTTTACCAGAAATTTATTTCTATATATTTCTACCGAAAAGCTTCTTGCGCATAGATTATTACGCAGCGAAACAAATAGTAGGAAACATACATAAGACAGATTGAAGGGAGTTAGCTCAGCTGTTAAATATCTGAATATTTTTTCAGGGTTCTAGGGTTAATGTATTCAAAGCAGGAAAGATTGTAGATGAGGCGAAACCAGCGGATAGTGAAAAATAGACTCAATATGCAAGAACGGAGAGATATTAATGATCATTGGTATTTCCATCCTTCAGTAAACGCAACATCCTCCGTATTTTTTCAGAGTATTATCGCGCTGGAAGAGACATTACAGCAATATTTGTACTTCGTCGACCTTGATGAATCTCAGGCCACCACTGATACACCTGTAGATAAATTAATTATTCATTCATCGTTTTTATCGTTCGCTTGAATGTTGACCTTTGGTCTTTTACACGGGATAAAAATACCAACGTAACAGGAGCGATACCGATCGTTTATTAATGTGCATGCCTCGCGATGTCTCGTACAAGGGGAGGATATCGAGATCGATTCGCGGTCTCGTAATTTGCTCGAGAACCATCACCGTTGGGTTATTGACCACGCGAAATTAAACGAGTATATACCGAAGCGAATTAAAGTGGCGACGAGATTGGACATCGCAGACTGGCGGATATCAGTGTCTTGTAACCGGTGTGAAATTTGCCGTGACGAGGAAAGGATGTTTAGCAAACATTTCGTTACATTAATATCGAATTTGTTACGACGCGATAACGTACGTATTAGCGTGTCGCAAGAAGCAAGTTTCTTCTTCGTTCTCTCTGTATTCCCAGTCTCTGGTAAATCCTGAACGAGATATCTAATCGAATTATCGATCGAGTGAGAAGTAATTATCGCTAAAAATAGCATCACATTCTAACAACAAAAAAGGCAAAATATCTCCTTGTTGTTTGAAGAATGAGTACACGTATTATTCGCTGTATATAACATTGACATTATTGACCCTTTTCTGGCTGATAATCGAACGTATTGTGTCACCCGATAACGCCGATTGCCGAGCATTAATAACACGGAGAAATTGATTCTGTCGGAACGAGGGAGTGCATCGCTGTCTCTCGGGAAAATTGCCCGTAACAAGTGTCTATTAATACTTCTAGACCATGCACTTTTAGTAGAATTAATTCGATTAAATGTGACCAGTTTCGGTGAGGTTATTGTAGTTCAGCCGGATTGTGTGATTCTATGTGTAAATATGAATCAAAAACGTACCGTGAAATTTCTCACATGAAGCTTTTAAGCACTTTATCTTCGAGGTAAAACCATTTTGACAAAATGCCAATTGTCTCACGTGTCAGTCTTTGTTGTTATTGTTCTGTTCGTATGATTAGATCGCAAAGAAATAGCTCGTCGCCGTTTTATTCGCCATTCAATGCTCCGGAGAACAGATTTTGACCATTCTTTATGCTCTATGTTATGATCAATTTTCCATGGTTACCAGAGTAAAGAAAAAGCGTCTCGGTGCTACGACTAATTCGGGAGCTATTTCGAGGCGTTCGCGAGACATCGTCATAACGATCCCTTTTCGTGTCGTCGACCTTTCCCGTTCACGATCGATACCTATCGATCTGTGAAGAACAAAGGGTAACCAGAGATGGTTTATGCGCAGTTTGTGTCCGCCACGGTTGTTTCCCGTAGGTGAAACCATTGTCGGTTTCCGAGCCAAGCCAGAGCCAATAATAATTAGCATTCCGCTTAATGGGATATATAATCCTGACAGCCCAGAAATCACGTGTTTCTCATCAAATGAAACGAATTGACTAATGGCAAATCAGAGAAAGTCTGGACATTAAAGAAATGCACCATTAGGACTGTACTATTTATCTGTAGATTAAAGTTTCAAAATTTTATAATCGACGATCGAGGTCCTGTTCCAGTGGTTATCAAACAAATTTATCAAGGGTTGAGATTGTTGAAAACCTTTCCGCCTTACCACTAATGCTCCGAAGTGAACTCGATTATGTCGCAGTCATCGAGGCATTACTGTAGTTCGGACTGAACGTTTAAACGGCAGTAACTTCGCATCTGTGTAAACTTTTTATATTTCATGTAACATGTAATGCCATTATTGATAATTTTGATCTCTTCGAGGTTCGATTGGAGCAAGACCGCGTGTGTGTGATCGCAGCTACGTATTGTCTTCGTGAAATACTGTTGCCAACCGTTGCTATTGTCGCACCAAATATTATCATAGACGTTTCAAAGGAAAAAAATATTACACACTGGCGGCAATATGCTCGAGCAACGCGACGAAACCGAAATGAATGTCGCGAACGAGAAATTAGCTTGTCGCGAATGACCAAAATAAATATCCTCGAGAATGTATCGAGCATGCGTGACGACCTCGCGCTACATCTTTTTAAGGGAATTTCAACGCTGGTGCGATCATAACTCAATCGCTGTACCGGCGTGATCGTCTTTCAATAGATAGCCATTCGAACGCGGAATATCATTTTCTTACCGATTCATTTCTCCTTCTCCTTGTCTTTGTGGTATTACGACCGAATAAAACTTAATTTGGAATATTTTTTTGTCCATCGACTTGCTTGAAACCACTCACAGGAAAAAACAGCTTTCCGAGGAAATCATTTATATAGTATTCGTGTGAGGCACAAAACTTTTCTCTATTCTGTTCAATAATGACTAGCATTAACACTGAACTTGCTCTCTGTACGAATCAAGAGTAGGTGCGTCGTTGAAACGTAGACAACACTTGCATTATCTCTATTTAAAAGCATGAGCAAGTGGTTGCCCGTGGCTTGCGATCGCAAACAGAAGTACATTTTATTGTATGCAGATAAGCATTCCAGACACTAAACGATTCGCGTCGGTAAAGTCCTTGGCCAGTGGTTAAACGGTTTCGCTCGGCGAATAGTCTCGGGACATCGAGAGGCTCACAAAACGCTCCGAGTTGTGCTCTTCAAATATTATTCGCCGCGATTAAACTTGCTTGCCGTGCCATTTCTTCGTGCCTCGAAACGCAAACAGCGACGTTTCACTCTTTTCATTTCGACAAAATCATTGAAATACAGTGGAAAACGTTCAACCGAGTAGAAGAATAGGTTTTATAATACGACTAATTATGAACAGAAATTATTCTAGACTTATCACTTATTTTTTCATGAAGATTATTCTTCTTTTATACATAGTTCCAAGAATGGACCGCCCAGTATAAGTATAGACGTTTATTAGAATATACACAATTCCTAGGAAATCTCCCCAAGATTAAAATTTTCAAGACCCCCGAATGGTTGCGCGGCGCGTCCTTAGAAATTGGAAAAATTCGCGCGACGTATAGATTCGAGAGCCTCGAAACTATCGACAGATCTCGAGATGAAAGAACGCAATCCTATTGCACTCGACAACATCGCTGAAATTCGAAATTCCGCCTGGATCAGCGAGTAAACGCAGAAACCTCGCTCGCCTCTCGAGCATCCCAGCAGATCTAGACGATCCTGTCCCGCCTCGAATATTCGTCTCGATCATGTTCGTTTTGTGAATCACGCTCGGAGAAAATATTATTTCGGTCGTGGTGGTGGTGGATGTTACAAGCCGGGATAAAGTTGAACGACGCGCTCGAATAAATTGTCGGTTGTTTGGCCGGGGGTCGGATAACGATTGGGACGTTGGACGTTTAATCGAGCCGCCAGCTTTCAGAGCATGAAAATTTACACTGACGTCAAGTCTCTCGTGCATTCACGATTATCTGTCGGATCGCCAATTATTACTTTATCCGGTCGTGATCGTTGGCCACGATCGCCTCGCGTCCTCTCTCCGTCCACGTGGTCTCTCGTCGTCGTTTCCACTTTCGAGAGATTTGTATTCGTGTAAGTTTAATCTTCGAAAAAAGGTTTCTTTCGAAAAGCTGAAAAAAAAATTTATCACTCGTTCGCATGTCTGTTTTGACATTTTCGATTGCTCGTTTAATTCATTGTTTGGTTTTTTTTTCTGTGTACAGAATGTTCCGAGAAAGGTGAGAAAAACTTCAGACGAGACGTCGTTTGAACGTAAGATAGGGGGCACAATTTTAATGCGTTATTTGTTCCGAGTAATTTTACTCGAAGGTTTCGCTGTTTGGATACAAGATTTACTCGGTATCTGGTTAGACCGCGTGATTGTAAACAGTCTTGCTTTTTCCGACAAAAATACAAACGTGTATTGCACGCAAATATTGAGCATTTTGAGTAGGCGGTTCGTAGAGTTAGCTGCAATTCCGAAGAAAACGTTGATATTGTTATTCAGAGGAGTGCTGTAGTTGCACGCGGAAATATTTTCATTTCTGTCATAGAATTTCTGTTTCTGGAACACGGTGTAGGCGGAAAACTGCACTTGAGGAAACGGACGTGTGTGTGCAGAATGCACGTCGGTGACCGTCACCGACGGGGTTAATTGGAAAACAATGGCATCGATGGTTAGAATTTCTAGTGATCTGGGCCACTGGTTGGACGGTTGACGTAGGCCCCGCGTTTAAAATGACCGAACGACCCTTTTCATAAATGGCAGACTGACGAGTATGCGACCTATAAATTGATTCGAATCGCGTCATTCGACGGCGACGACGCGCGTGCGCGCTCGCGCTGCTTACGTTGAATTGTCGCGTCGCGATGAAAATTCAAAGCGCTGCCGCTTTGCCACTCACAATCAGCTTCGTCTCGTGCTTTCAATCGAAGCAGCCTCGCCGCCGAGGCTCAAACGTCCAAACAGATAAATTATTACCGTTTGTGATTGTAACGTGGAAGGTATTGATATTTTCGTGCTTGTGTTCTTAAGCTCGTTGATGAAATGTCTCAACAACTACTGTACCGACCATGTATAAGATGTTGTAACAGTGTTTCAATATTTCTCGATAGAATCTTTAAGTTTGAAATACTCTTCGAGGAATTCGTTTATTTATGTACATATGGATTAAATGAGATAATTGGTCTGGCGCGACCATAATTTTGCATTAAAGAGGATACTCACAGCTGGGTCGCGATGTAGAAGTAGGTTTATCAAAAAGGAAAAAAGTTGTTTTTGCAATAACACACGAGACTATCTCAACGCGTGACTTCTACGGAATAACGGAAATATATAAATCCTATTCCAATGTCTGCAGATCGATACCAGTACTATGAGCTAGACAACTCGAGAGGAGAATCGTTGGCCGAATACGGACCGATTGAATTCTCCTATGTGTCTGACAACGAGGAGGAACATGAACTGGGTAGGTTACGTCGTGCCGCGGACGATAAAACATCAGTCACACCTGCACCGCTGCCCCACGAGCAACTGCAGCAGCAACAGCCACCGCCGCAACAGCAGCCACCACCGCAACATTATATCACGGCACAGTCGCCACAGCCGCAGCCGCAGCCACAGCCACAGTCACAGTCACAGTCACAGCCTTATCAGAACCAGCGATCGCAGCAACAGCCACAGTCGGTCATTAATACGCCAAATGCGCCAGCGAACGTTTCATACTCGACGGACACCACTGAATCGTCTACCGTTTCATCCTCCTTGACGACTGCACCTACGAAGGCGAAGCAGGAAACCCCGAATATCGTCACCTTCCGGCAGCCAACGACAACCTCCACTCAGATAAACACCCTGAGCAAAGAACCGGTAAATGATCAACTGCTACACGCGAATCAAAGGTCATATTGGTCACTCAAACTCACCGAGGGTAGGACTATCTTTGTTATGACAACTGGTTACCCGATTAAGATCGATGGTGGCTGTAAAGATTGGGCCGTAAGGAATCTACAATCGTACAAAAGTATAGAACAGAACAAAATATGTACGTTTCTATACTATTGGTCTGGGAAACGAAAGAAATTGACAAATAGGATGTAAAAGCGAACGAATGTTGGCTAATTATTAATAAGAAAATAACGTGCAGGAATATCCAGTAATGTTTGAGTTACCAATATAAATCTTTCGGTAGTATTAAACGAAGTGCTTCTTCGAATCGTATCATCTATATCGTTGTGTTAATTTCAATTCGACTTTCGTGTTGTACAGGCTGTGCCAGTGGTCTGGGCCAATCGCACAAGATGGACCGGCGTGACCGAGAAATCAACAGAAACGAACAAAAACTCGCAGAAGGTTGCAGAGGCCGTGACCACCGAATCCACGGACAACGAGGACGAGTCCGAGATCGAGGACATCGGCTTGACGAACAAGACTTTGTCCGAGCACAATATCACGAAAACAGCGACCGATACGCATCAGTATTACAATAGCACGTTCATCATCGACGAGATCGTGGGAAAGAAATATTGGGTGAACATAGATAATCACCCGGATCTCAAGGTTAATCATTTGCTCAGCCAGAGCCATCGTCGGGCTGCGGTGAGTCTAGGTCGGGAACGTAGTTACTTTATGTTCACCGTTTGGTCCATATATTATTAGTACAAACTACGATAATCGTTTCACGGTTATGATTACCTTGATATCTTCATATGGAACACGATATTGTACATTATATATTCTTGTAGCGGACGCAAATATCAATTCAGTGAGACAATTTTATGACCTTGACATATCCTTGAACCTTGACCTTAGGAATTTGTTGTATCTAAATAATGAACGATGGCCTTTGGCGGTTAACGATTTAAGACTGATAATTTTAGAACTTGAAATACTCACTAAAACGAGTATACAAATAGAAACATTAGAACTGAACGTAGTATCAGACCATTGCTTCTAGTTTTAGACGCGATGGAATGTAACGGTGTGTCGTCGTCGGTTGCTGCTACTGGATTTCAACAGACGTAGTGGTACATTACCGTCTCAGAATGTTAACATTTTATGATTATTCTTTTGATATAAACGTCAAGACCCCAGGGACGTATCAAAGTCGTAATATTGTAGACTACCAAATTCTTCTAAAAGAGTGTCATACTATAACTAAACAGGACTAACAGCTGATTGGTTCACGGTTGAAACGAATTCGTACCAATTAAACGCATGAAAACATTGACACTTAGACACTTGTTTGTTGCTTCTTGACAGACGGTTAAGCTGAAATTCGATTTCCCGTTCTATGGGCACAAAGTTCGGAACATCACCATCGCCACCGGTGGTTTTCTGTACACCGGCGAGTACGTTCACAGCTGGCTCGCCGCTACGCAATACATTGCGCCGTTGATGGCGAATTTCGATACACGTCTATCGAACGACAGTTACGTCAAGTACGCCGACAATGGTGAGTCGTTAGCGAACAATAACGACGCAGGAAATGCTCGTGTTCACGAGTACACGGATTATAAATATAATCGGCGATGTACGTTTAATTGCAGGAACGGCGTTCACGGTTGTATGGGAGAAGGTTGTCTTGCAAGACAAACCGGATGCGGGCGCGTTCACCTTCCAGGTAACCCTTCATCAAAACGGTGATATCGTTTTCGTCTACTCGGTGATCCCACTGTTGGTCGAGCTCATCGAGGATACGGCTCATCCCGTTAAAGTCGGCCTCAGCGATGCTTATATCATGGACAGAATAGTGTTCTGTAAGTATAGTTATACCTAGGACCATATAATCCCATTACCGTCAACGGGTAACATCGTTTTGTGCGCTACTGTTCCACTTGTCACGCCGTACTCAGTTTCTATGCGCCGCACATACAGGGTGAATCGCTCGCTGCTAGGGTCGAGAAGCAAGCCGCCTGTTTGGTCATTTAAGAGTCGCTAGCTACACCTGCTGAGCAGCCTATGTCTGTAACGGAGACAGAGAGAGTGTCGGTAACCGACAATCGGTTTTCCTCTCGCGGCTTGCCTCTCGATCCTAGCAGCGAGCGATTCACCGTGTATGTATACATATAAAGCCGAAGAGTGGAACAGAGATATGCAATGAGAAACTGGATGAGGTAAAGTGAAGAAAGTGCGATAAATTTCAGCCCGTGTATGCGCCAGGCGCGTGTTTAATGTTACTTTTTATGCATACTCTGTTTTCCTATAAGGGAATATCAACAACCTGCACGATTGCATCGGTTTCTTTGAACCGCAAAGGAAATCACGATGACATCTAAATTTCAAATTATTCATCTCCGTGCAATAGCTATGGTAAAGATGGAATAATATTCAAAATTATAGCTCTTTATAATATTTATTTGGAAAAAGTATGTGAACGTGTTTTCCTATTCAACAAATGATTTGTTATTACTATTCTTTTTGCTTGCATTTCATTTCATTTTTCTTTTTTTCTAACTAAGAATGATAGAAGAACTTGTATGTCCGTTTTAAACTTATTAAGTTTCGTATAATACTTGCGTCCGGAAAAATAGTTAGATTCTAATAAGAAATACCATCTTTATGTTGTACAGCACTGGAATATAGTGCATTCTAAAAGATCTCGATTCCTTCATTCACCTCTTTTTCTGCAGTTGTTCGCAGAAAAACAATCTACGAGTACCATCGCGTGATCTTTAACCGGCAGGATATCAAGAATTGGACGGTGATCTACTTAAACGCATTACCCACCTGCTTGGAGATGGACAACTGCAGAGACTGCTTGACGAAACTGAAAGACTTCGACTGCAAATGGTGTTCCGTGCTGAATCAGTGCAGCACAGGGACGTTCAGGTCACGGCAAGATTGGCTGTTGAAAGGTTGCGATGTCAGGAAGGTAAAAGATGTCGACAATTGCCCGTTACCGACCACGACGTACAAGGAACACGAGGAAGAATTCAATGACGTTGTACACGTACACTCGGAAGAGACTGTCACTGTCAGTGAAATGAGTATGGAGCAGGACAGACACGGAACGAATCCCTTGAAGCGTGGTAAGATTCGAATATTCATTCTACAGGAGGGTGAAGCATTAAACGTCAAAGAACTGTCACCCCAGAAATTTTGGTTATATTTACATTTAAGTTGGATACATTTCACCAACCAAAATATTTTTGCAACATACGTTGTCATTCTATAAACTATAGACTATAGACTGTTGAATTAATCACAGTATTGATCACAACAATGTATATTTATGTGGGAATATGTATGTGCTCCACCCAATACAGGATGTCCATTATATTTGAAAACACATTCAACAATGGAACTAATACTTCGTGTCAGCTTAGCTCCACGAAATATATTCAAATTAGGTACCTTGTATGTTATTGATGTTCTTTTATTTATTTATTTATTTATTTATTTATTTATTTATTCATTTATTCATTTATTCATTAATTTTATTTATTTATTCAGTGTCGTAGAAAATATATCGTACGTTTTGTGTTCATATAAACACATATTCTTGCTTTTTACGCGCAAGATTCCGTAAGTAAAGTGTGTTCCACATGTGTATATTATAGATAGGACACTGTATCCGAATCGGAAAAGTCTACACAAGCTGGTAAGAAATGATCTATAACGCATAATGTTTAAAATTTTTAGCTCGAGCCAACAATATGAACATGGGAGTTTCTGGAGTAATTGGAATCCTGCTGGTGGTCGGTTTAGTCGTAGGTTTAGTGGCCTGGGCTGCATACGCTTATCGTAATCCTCATAGTGCATCTGGGCAGATGTTAATTAGGGTAAGAATTTACGTCGATTATTTAACGTAGAAATAAGAAGAAGAAAACGTGTATATAACTTTGATATCAATTTCTTAAACAGTATCGTCCGAGTCAGTGGAGTTGGCGAAGGGGCGAAGCACGTTACACGGCGGCAACGATTCACATGTGATGAGATGTTATACGTGAATCACAGTCAGCAGTTAGTACAGAACTGTCGGACCAAATTTCCTACTAAATGTAAAACTGTACCAAGTTTTTACGTACGAGACCGTTTGTCTGCAACGATGCGACCGTTGCATCCGCCGATTGCCATGTCCTGACGCGTGAGATCTATTTTTCGACGTTGAAAAAACAAGTATTTCAACTTGTCCATTGTTTCAGAACTAATGGCAATTAAACAACTAACTGCGAAGTTATAGAAAAGAACTTTTCGAAATGAGTTCCATCGTTTGAACGGACTTGACCACAAAAGTTCATTACATGCTAAAATGTTTGAGTTTTGTAAAATAATTTTGCATTAAACTCGTCCATCCTGATTATTTTTGATGACAATGAAACCACAAAAACTGTTTTCGTCTTATGTACTTTAATTGCGAAAAGCATACGAGGTAACCGCATTATTATTTCTATCACTCTTTTTTTTTTTTTTTTGGACCTTCCATGAGCACTTCCAGTTCTGTACGTGGAACCACATTATTGCTTACGTTTTTGTTTAACTGGATATCGCTTCGGTCAAGTATAATATAAGAAGTATGTTCAATCTTGCTAGGTGTTTACAAACTCTCGTTACACAATACATACATTCAAAATACCGTCCTTGTGTTAGCGTTACTGTTAATACTTTATCAATGAATCCGGTATTCATATCAATCCGTATATAGGGAAATGTGCTTACGGAAGTTGCAAGAAAGTCCGTGGATTGGTTACGTAATAGATCGTTTCATCTCAACAGCAAAGTTAATCAGGTTGTACAGTTTATGCGTTTCGTCCTGTAGAAATGCATAAAAACAAACTCGCTACATTCTGTCGGATAGAGGTTGCCCGTAAAAATACCAAACTGATCTCCGCAATCCATACTTTCACGTAAGACTTCATTTAAGTCATTGCATTGTGACGTTCGAAAGTAACGATGAAACGTTTTCAGAGTGAATGATGAAATGTAGAAGAATCAAACGGAAACCGGTATTATTTCGTTGACTTTACGGAAACACTCGTTACGTTTTCCGAGTCGAAGGAAACCGTTTGTGTTGTCGAGGAACGGACGAGAGATTCTTAGCCTGAATATCAAGCGTTTATGTGATTTTAGTATCATGTGGTATACCTTGTTATTGTTTAAGAATTCTTTTTTTTATCGTTAAACAACCACAATAATTGTTTATATATATGTACATGTATAATCTCCGCGACGTGAAAGAGTAATGTGTTAAAGAAATCATCAATCGAACAATCAAGTTCCGATCTAGCCTGTCGAAACTACAGTTCATTTGATACGTGAGAAAAAAATAATGAAAAAATAAAATTTGTCAAATGTTTGATATTCGTTAACATTTACGGTATTGTACAATGGATCTGTTAAATTTTAATTGTTAGCAGTACATTCCAAAATATACAATTCCAGCGAACATAGAATGCCGATCGCGATAAATCGAGGTCTCTATGAACTGTAGTTTCACTTTTCTAACTTTAAGTAAATATATATATACAGATATATTTTACGAAAATTTTTTAAAATACGAGCACCTTAAACTGTACCATGCATGAGAAGGCAACAATGGAAAACTCATATGTATCGATAACATTTGGTCACCAATGTATATAGTAGTACGTTAAAGCAATATAATTTTTATGTAATTGTAAATGTAATTAATGTCTGAAAAGGTGCCTTTGATCGAATTTTTGATCCATTTATTGACTACAGAATATATTGGGTAAATATTTTCTATTAAATATCCTAAATTTAAATGTATAAAAGTTTTCGATTATAAGCGATGGAAGAGATCCTCTGTCTTGCTGTGAACAGCGGCAGTTACAAAGTAGACGATCGTTAGAGTAACTTATACTTGTGGTAGCGAATTTTTACATTTGTAACAATGTAGAATCGAATGATTTTTTTAATCATATTTGAAAACTATCTCCGTACCATGAAATTACCCATAGGAAGAAGGAAACAATTATAAACATCACGAATAATTTTTCTTACATTATTGTGTACGATTTAACTCATAGTTTGTGATAATAAATATTACAATTATTACAATAAACTTGTTTTGTTTTCAACAATTAATTACCTGGTGACATAAATCTATAAAATACTCCTTTGCTTATTAACATATTCTTACATATTACACTCTATTTGACATATTACTAACTTATTAGAATTTATTGATTTTCTATAATTAACGGGACACAGTTTGTTGGCAATATGTATAATACAATATGGTAAGTATACACATATAGTATGTACTATGAAATAAATCAAGTATAATGAACAAGATCTAAAAAGACTCAGCAATCACAGTCAACAAAGTATGCTACAATAAACAACAGTATATATCTAAATTAATAAATATCTATGTACACCTGATACTTTGCTATGCTGCTACAATATGTAAAAAATTGGAGAGATAACTTTAGTGCTTTCCTTATTAGATGTGAATTTTAATGTTTATATACTTATAAGTCACATACATATGTGTATGAATTTCAAAGAAACATGTTCTTGTTTTATTCGTTTTCATATGTTGCCTTACATTTGTATATTTGTAACAGATAAGTTCAGAATAGATGTAGTTTCATAAATAGTCTACCAAATCTACTTTTTGGCCGGCGGCTTACAATTTCCCTTGCGAGAAGCCTTACCATAATGAGCCATCTCGTAGCCGCGGGATTCCGGGAATTGGGTGACGTCACGGCGTGCGAGCGAGAGCGATAGAGCGAGCCGCGGTATCGGTGCTCTCCGTCGGTGTTGACGCGTGCCGA